>NC_044916.1:9808797-9887453 GCF_003576645.1 Ipomoea triloba
AATCTGATCTAAAACCTAATTGTTCTCTCCTAGGTCTTGGATAATGAGCTTTTTATAGTGGGAGCAAAATGGGCAAAATAGACAATTTTTCACGAAGCTGAAATTTGTGCTGTCACAGGGCTCTCGACGCGTCGAGCCCTACAGATTTTTGATAAAAATGTTACGGCATTTCCTCGACGCGTCTAGTGCTGTCAAAACGGGCCAGCCCGGCTTGTGCTGTCACAGGGCTCTCGACGCGTCGAGCCCTACAGATTTTTGATAAAAATGTTACGGCATTTCCTCGACGCGTCTAGTGCTGTCAAAACGGGCCAGCCCGGCCCATCCGGGCTGGCCCGTCCCGGGTTAGACCTAAAACGGACCGGTCCGGGCCAGGCCTGTTTTTCTAAACGGGTTGAGATTTGCAACCCAACCCGCATATGGCGGGCTGGCGGGCTAAACGGGCTAGCCCGTACTAAAAAAATATTTATTACTTTTTTTTTATTTATTCTAAATTTCTAATATATAAGTTATAAACTTAGTATTTATATGCAAAGTTTTCAACAAACCAAAACAAGTATTAAAATCTTAAATTGTCTTAAACATTAAACATCATTACAATTTACAACAACAACATCAGAAGGCTTCAAAGTTCAATCAATCATCATTCTTTGGCATTAACAACATTATAATCCTTGTAATCCAGTGATAGATCATCACCATTATCTTCACTGAATCACAGTTCAACACTTCAACATTATGTTCACACAATCACAGTTCACAGAATCACAAAGCTTAATAACTAAAAATGTTTAGTGCGAATGAGAGGAAGAATGTGTGAAGCCGTAAAGGACGAACTGGCAGTAGGGAGAGTCGGAGAGAGACCGGAGCTTGCAGCGCGCAGATCGACGTTAGAGTTCGCACTTCGCAGTGGCAGAGAGACCGTGAGAACTGGCCGCGCATCGCGCATGTCGTCGGTCGCAACTCGCAGGTCGCCGGTAGCCGATATTCCGCTTCGTCTTCTCTTCGCTTGGTCACTGCTTCGCGGTGTTGTATAGATCTAGGGATTTTCATTTTGATTTTTAGGAGAAATGCGAAATGGTTTTTAGATAGGGACAGGGAGTTATGGAAGATTAAGGATTTAGCCATTTAGGGATTTTATTATTATTTTAGTTTTAGGGGGAATGGGGAAAATGGGAAATAGTGATATGGGAATATAGGAATCAGGGAATGTGATTATGGGAAATGGGAAAGTTAAGCATGCTGTTTCTGGATCACGCAGGGCCATTGGCCAGCATGGGGGGTGATGAAGCATGCTGCTTGCATGTTTTTTTTTTTTTTTTTTCCTTTTTTTTTTAATATCCGGGTTAAACGGGCCAGCCCGCGGGTTACCCGGGTTCAGACCGTTTAACCTAGATTTCGTCCGGGTTAAACGGGCCGGGTTGAATATGGGCCGGGCTGATATTTGCCCTACCCAACCCGCCTAAAACACGGGTTAAACGGGCCCAACCCGCCTGGTTGGGCCCGTTTTGACAGCTCTAGCCGGATCCAGAAAAATGTCCCAGTGGGGGCGAAAATATAAAAGAGATAACACCATGGAAGGCTGTGGATTTGAGCTTCAACGATATTAACTCTTTGAGTTTCAATAAGTTGAGAAAGTAGTAATGAACATATATTGCATTATAATATAACGGTAGTATTAAAAAATGAAACACTTCAAATGAATATAGTCATAAATATTGTTGGATATAGACGAAAAATAAAACACATCAAAACTTTATACAAATATTAATAACAATATATGAAACATAATTAAGTTGATAAAATAATTCAAATAGAAAACATATTATAAATTACACATCTCATTATTAATTTTTTAAAGCTTTTTATATATTCTTTAAAAAAAAAAAAGCTTTATATATATATATATATATATATATATTTGAAGAAGGTACAAACAATAGGGAATGAAAAAAGCTACAAAGATATATAAAGAAAGTTATAAAAAGATACAAATGCTTCCTGCTAGGTGTGAACCCACACCATATTTTTACTTAAAACGCAAGCCATCCAACTCTACTAACTAATCATTTGTTTATTTGTATCTGTTTTATATATTTATATCTAAATATGTACTATACATACATATATATATATATATATACAAGGGCTATATGGGGTGGGGGTGGGGTGAGTGGGGGCAGCTGCCCCATGCTGGATCCGCCAGTGTATATATCTAAAAACATAATAAGCCTGGAACATGAACGCTTTAGAGATGTTGTATATCAAGTTTTGTGTTTCTAGGTTATATATAGATATTTATATATTCATTAATTTATGTTGCCTGATTAGATCAAATCAAAAATTCATAGAATTCATTCCTGGTGGTAGTGGCAACAAGAGGAAGGATGGATTACGCCAATTAATAGGGTTCTGTGTTGCAAAAATTATACTTGAGTACTATCAAGTGAGGATGCTTCTCTCTAAAGCTATTGCACGATTTAATTCAACATTTCTACCGCATATCATAGTTATGTATTCTTGAAATATTTACTTTTATAAAAATTTTGATAATCTTACATTATATACGCCGAGATATAATATTTTGATAATTTTTAAAATATTAATTAAAAAATGCATATTAAGCATTAGACTATTGGCGCGCATCTTATAAAAATTGTGTTAAAAAAGTTTTTATTCAAAATCTATATAAATATGTTGTATTATATATTATATAAAAATATTTACATATACTACCCGCCAATATAATAGTAGATAGATGTAAACACTGGCGGAGCTACAGTGGGGGCAGTACCCCCACCCCATATATAGCCTTTGTATGTATATATGTATATATAGGTCATATTTTAGATATAAGTATATAAAATCAAACAAATATAACCGAATGGTTACTTAGTTGAGTTGGTAAGGCGCGTATCTGGATTTGTTTAGGTCCAGGGTTCGAATCTCCTAATCCCTATTCGGTTTTCAACTAAATTTTTATATATGTATACATAACTTTTTTAAAAATTAATAATGCGATGGGTAATTTATAATATGTTTTCAAATTAATTATGTTTCAAAAATTAATAATGAGATATGTAATTTATAATATGTTTTCAAATTAATTATGTTTCATATTTTGTTATGCATATTTTTATAAATTTTTAATGTGTTTTATTTTTCGCGTATATCCAACAATTTTTATGACTATATTTGTAAGTGTTTTTTTTTAACAGCTTTTTCAAACCTTTTTAAAAATTAATAATGAGATGTGTAATTTATAATGCGCTTTTTTATTTGAATTATTTTATCAAATTAATTATGTTTCATATTTTGTTATGAATATTTTTATAAAATTTTGATGTATTTTATTTTTCGCATATATCAAACAATAATGAGATGTGTAATTTATATTNGGGGGGGGGTGAATTTCACAGATTTAGCATATATTCTGTTAGGTACTCCTTTCTTTGCCATATTCCATTTTGTTATCCCTTTCAATTTGCATAGATTATGTAGTAAATGATTTCCTACATCTCATGCTATCAACTTCTACAGTTTCAAATTTCATGAGACTGATCACTTAACCACCTCTGTTCAAAATACTTATCCACCATTTTCACGATTTGACGAAGACGGCATTAAGGGAAGAAAATGAAACTTTAACTTAATTGACAAATATAACCTCATGAAAAATAGTATTATTAATAAAATTTGTAAGTATATAAATCTAGGGATTAAATGTGACACACTATTGACAATTGAAGGATTAAGTTTGTTCAAATCAATTAACAGGGACCAAATTTACAAAAGTAAAACAATTCAGGGGCCAAAAGCGCCGTTTTCCCAATATTTAAACAACGGTCCAGATTTAACCTTATTGTGTCTTGGACAATTAAAGAGTTTGACATATTAATTACACTTGTAATTTCAAGTTCTTAAAATATTAACCAGTTCAAACACATATGAACCTGTTTAACACATTCAAATAACTGTGTTGACATATTTACATGCCATAATTTCTGGAAATAAAACACTAGACAGTCTCTAATCTTTAATCATTAATCAAGTATTTAAGAATTGGAAGTGAGACAACCGAAATAATAATCTACCAAATGTGGCATTAAAAACTGAGACCATATAACAATTGCCACAAAAATGTCACACTTCTCAGTTCTCACTGCCACACAGAATGCCATTACTGTTAGTGGAGGCTATAAACAAACCACTAGTGCAGAAAAACTTTGAAGCATTCGTGCAGTATCAGGCATTATCAAAGAGAGAACCAAAGAGAATTATCAAAGTCGAGCTCAACTGCAATAGTGCTAGAGGATAACAGAAAGGAGTTCACATAATATCCACTTTAGCTTTACAGAGTAAACATCCAAGCTTATACAAAATAAGGTATCACAGCAAACATTAGTTTGCTTGCATTTTTTAAGAAGTGGAGCAAACATTTGACCACTGCTTACAGCCACATTATTTAAACTGGAAACACATTGAACCACATCAAAAGAAAATTTCCACAGCTTGCCAGAAATATGTACTTTAAGCTTTACCCAAATTACCCAAATTTGATCAAAGAAAGCCACCAAACAGCAACAATTCCAACAAATTTGATCGCATATGACATACCCAAATTACCATACACTGGATATTCAATTACAACCAAATCAAGTAATTAAGAAAAATTCGCAAAGAATAATTAAGCAAATTAGGGCAAACAATTCAACAAATTAAGATTTATAGATGGAGTCAACGAACGTGAGGGTGAAGAAGGAGCCGGCGACGGTTGAGGACGGAACTGGGCCGACGGTTAAGCTTTAAGATGAACCTGGCGAGGCTGCGACGGAGGAGAGAGTCGGCTGGGGGCTGGGCGTAGGAAAAAAGAATTATATATATATATAAACAACCAAAAAAAATCAAAACAATTTTCTATAACATCATATAACAATAAATTATACTCAAATTAATTATGCATAATTACTGGAAATTGCTATAATATTGTATGTAAAAATATTGTATTTCCAATAATAAAAATCAATGCATGTTCAACCAACAAGCATTAATTAATATAAGAAAAATTACAAATAAACTCTCATATTATAACTTTCCTATAATTAGAACTAAACTAACTAAACTAAAAATTAAAGTTATAATAATGCGTAGGACTAATGTAAATAAACTAGCTAGAAAGTAGTGTAATACTATATTATTAGGGGGTATTATTTTTTATTTAAAACTTGATAAACTTTGGAGCATGAAACCAATTCATCCAAATCCCAAACTGAGCCCACTTCTTCATTATCTTCTCTACGCTGCGAAGACGAAGCATCGTTATTTGTGTTGGTTTGCAATTGAGTAAAGCTACTTTCCATGGCTTCTATATTGGCCTTCAAAATAGGATAATGTTCCTTCACATCCTTGGCCGATTTTCCAGGAATTAACTTTGCAATCTCTTTCCATCTATTAGGTGTTCCTTCTACAAAGGTTGATAAAGCAATCTGAAACATCCTCTCTTCATCCCATGTCCATATCGCCTTCTAGTTTGCCATTGGAATTTCTATTGGTTTTGAACAAATTAAAGTTATGCTTATATTATTGGTCACAACTTACAAAAGGGTGTATTAAGTTGTGCATTATATAGTTAAAACTATGTACTAAAACTTTGAAAGTTACCTTTTTACGTTTTAATGAATTAGCTGCTTAATGCTATATTAGGGAATGATACTATTTTAACTATTATAAACTACCTAATTCAATATTTAGAAAAAATACCATTTTACACATATACTTTTTTTTTTAATACTATTGACTAGGGATCAAACTTGTGACCTCTCACTTAAGAGGGCCACAACTATGCTGCTTGACCACAAGACATTTGGTATTTTACACATATACTAAAATACTTAATGTTATCTTAGAGAATGTACTTAGACTCCATACTTAAAAGTTACTTTGAATATAATAATTATATAATGACGGCAAGATATAGAGTTTTTTTTTCTACTATGTATATATAATACACTTCTAAAATATCATGTATTGCATGATTTTAAAAAAATACACAAGAAAAAAATAGTGAAATTACAATGATATGGAAATAGTTAACCTATCAAAAACAACGAAATGTAAAATTAGAAAAATGTAAATATTCTTGTACATTTACATTTTTCTATAAAATGTAACAAAAGTGATGTTTTTTATTATATTTATAGAAGGTTAAAAATATATACACAAAGATTAAGGGGCAAAGTGCTGACCAAATTGGTTTTTCCATACGAGAGGTTCAAACTCTCGACCTCTCTTAAGAGATGAGAGTGCACAGCCACTCACGCCAATCAAGCTGGTTACCTTTTAGTCTTAAATTGATCTTTTATCATATAATTTTTTTGCAGTGTATCAGAAGAGGCAATCGAAAGGCACTAAAAGGAAAACACGCCAAGCCAAGGCTCTTGAGAACAAGAAGGCTCCAAAGACATTCATTGAGCTCTTGAATGAGGTTTGGATTTCTAAGGCTATGAGATGCTATGTTTCAGTACATGAATGTGTCTGTATTAATTCTGAATTTGTAATTAGCTAAGATTTTGGCATACTTTATAATAGGCAAACCTGGAGTCCTTGCTGAAAGAAATAATGTTTTCTGTGTTTTCGTATTGATTTGGCTTTAGGCTTATATATACAATATGAACAACGGTAATATGCCTAAAGTAAGGCAAAGAATAATACAGAAAGTTTACAATATTCTAGGAATAATATTGTTTACATATTTATATAATTTCCATATTCTAATACACCCCCGTAGTCGAAGCGGGAGGTTTATGGACGTTGAGACTATCTCGGAAGTCATCAAAGAGTTGTAGTGGTAGACCTTTAGTGAATATATCCGCAATTTGATAGCGTGAAGGGATATGTAACACACGTACTTGACCTCGAGCAACTTTTTCACGAACGAAATGTATATCCATTTCAATATGTTTCGTGCGTTGATGTTGAACCGGATTGCCGGAAAGATATATCGCACTAATATTGTCGCAATAGACCAACGTCGATTTTGTCACCGGACAATGAAGCTCCAAAAGTAAGTTTCAGATCCAACAAGATTCAGAGACAACATTAGCCACTCCACGGTATTCTGCTTCAGCACTTGATCGGGATAAAGCATGTTGCCTTTTTGCAGACCATGATATCAAGTTATCCCCAAGGTATACACAATACCCAGAAGTTTACCTTCTGGTATCCGGACATCCGCCCCAATCGGTGTCAGTGTATGATACAAGCTTGCTAATTGAAGATGGGTAAATGTGAAGGCCAAATTCAAGAGTACCTTGTATGTAGCGAACTATTCTTTTCAATGCCAACATGTGTTGTGTTCTTGGGTCGTGCATAAATAAGCAAACTTGTTGAACAGCATAAGAAATGTCTGGTCTCGTAAAAGTTAAATATTGTAGGGCACCAGCGAGACTATGATATTCAGTTGGGTCATGATAGGGATTACCTGAGGAGATGCTGAGCTTTGTTTTCGTGTCTACTGGTGTAGGAGATGGTTTACAAGATGTCATGGCAGCTCGCTTAATTATCTCCTCTGCATATTTCTTTTGAGAAAGAAAGAGACCACCTGAGTGTCTGGTGACAGATATACCTAAAAAATAGCTTAGAGGGCCCAAATCCTTCATAGAAAATTCAGAGCCAAGTTTGGACATGATGGATTTTCGAAGAGCATCTGAAGAAGCTGCGAGGATGATATCATCCACATAGAGAAGGATATATGTTATATCTGTGCCTTGACGGTATACGAATAAAGAGTGGTCCGAAATGCTATGAGAGAACCCCAATGTAGTGACATAATCAGTAAACCGTTGGTACCAAGCGCGAGGTGCTTGTTTAAGCCCATAAAGAGATTTTTTCAGCAGGCACACATAATCTGGGTGGTGAGGATCGCGAAAGCCAGGGGGTTGATACATGTAAACGGTTTCATCAAGGTTCCCATGTAAAAAGGCATTTTTTACATCCAGTTGATGTAGACACAATGATTTAGATAGTGCTATGCTAAGTACCGTACGAATGGTTGCTGGTTTTACCACTGGACTGAAAGTTTCACCACAGTCTATGCCAGTCTGTTGTCCTGCACCATCTCCTACAAGACGGGCTTTGTACCGCTCAAATGAACCATCAGATTTCTTTTTATGCCTGAAAATCCATAAACTTCGAATAATGTTAGCACTAGATGGACGGGGCACTAAGTCCCATGTCTTATTTTTAATTAAAGCATCATATTCATCTTGCATGGCCATTTTCCAATTATGATCATTTAAAGCATGTATTGGGTTTGTAGGTAAGGGAGATATGGAACTCGTAGTAGTAGTGTGAAGATTAAAGAGTTTTCTAGGTTTAAATATTCCATGTTGTGCTCTTGTGGTCATTTGAGGAGAAGGAGTTGGATTTATTTGTGGACTTGTTTGGGTAGATTGTTGAGTGGTTGGTGGAGCTGGTGGTGTGGGCTGATAGTTTGGGGATGATGAAGGTGTAGGTTGAGGCGAGGCAGTGGGCTGAGATGAGGGATTGGACTGTAATGATCTATTTCCTAATAGGGTTGCACTTGTAGGTGAAGTGTATTTTTGGGGGGTCATCTCATGAGAGGGAAAATGCATCGGACTTTGCTGAGATTGTATGGGAGAATGAAGAGGTGATATATTTTGTTGTTGGATTCCAAGAGTATGAGTTGGGCCGCGAGATAAGTATTGATTAATATATAGGCCTGCATCCAAAAACTCATAATTGGAGACATTAGTAGCATGTAATTTGGAAAAAGGAAAGGTATTTTCATCAAAATTGACATGCCTTGAAATGATTATTTTTTGACTTGATAAGTCGTAACATTTATAACCTCTATGATGGGCAGGATATCCCAAAAAAACACAAGGTGATGATCTAGCTTGCAACTTGTTACGCGAAGTGGAGGGAAATAATGGATAACATAAACATCCAAAAATTCGAAGATGAGAATAAGAGGGATCCTTTTGATAAAGAATTTTTGTGGGTGTTTGGTAAGCAAGCTTTTTGTTGGGAAGTATGTTGAGTAAATAGGTGGCCATTTGTAGTGCATGGTGCCAAAATAAAGGAGGTAGAGAGGCATGGGCAAGAAGGGTTCGGGTAATATTATTGATCGTCCGAATCTTCCTTTTTGCTTTTCCATTTTGAGAGGAAGTATGAGGACAAGAAAAACGAAAGCGCATACCATTTGATTCACAAAATTTATGAAAAAGCCTATTATCATATTCCCTTCCATTATCACATTGAAAACATTTTATTTCTTTTTCAAATTGCGTTTTGATATAAGTACGAAAAGATAGAAAGATTGAATATACCTGAGATTTGTTAGCAATTGGAAAAGTCCATAGAAAATTTGAAAAATCATCAAGAAATAAAACATAATAACAATGCCCACCCGAACTTAAGGTAGGTGACAACCATAGGTCACTGTGCACAATATCAAAAGGAAAGGAAGTCAAAGATAATGAGTCATAAAAAGGTAATTTAACTTGTTTCCCAAGTGAACAAGAATCACAAAAATAATTTTCTGGAAATTTATTGCAAATGATAAAATTATTCTGGCGTAGAAAGTTTAAAACAAGAGCTCCTGGATGCCCTAGTCGGTTATGCCATAGTTGAGGAGATAACACGGCAAAAGTAGAGGGTGTTGATGTTTCAAAATATGGTCTTGTAGTAATCGGGTATAAGTCTCCTGTGCTGTCACATCTCATTAAACGCATCCCTGTCTGAAAATCCTTCACAGAAAATCCATTAGGATCAAATTCAACTGTGACATTATTATCAGTAGTGAATTTCCTTACGGAGACTAGATTTTTAATTAATTGTGGAACATGCAAAACATTATGAGGATGAGGAATGGGTAATAAAGTATTGCCACAACCACTAATCGGAATAGTATCACCACTACCTACAGTAATATTTTTATTTTTATTCATATTGAAGTAAGATGTAAGGTTACCTCCATTTGACGTCATGTGAGATTTAGCTCCTGTATCCATATAGCATTGATCATCAGGAGGAGTAATTGAGAGAGTATGCATAGCCTGTTGAATATCGGTTGGTGCATACGAAGATTGACCCAAATTTGTTGTTGTCAAGTGGGCTTGAGATGGTCTTGGCCCAAGTATAGATTGTGAGGTTGGTGGTGGTTGATTTCTTTGCCATTGGGCTGGTGTTGTAGGATACGGACAAGGTGGAGTAGCCCAAGGTTGCCATGGCCCATTCCATGTAGGTGGAGAAGCCCAATTTTGTTGAGAAGAATTAGAACTATACCAGAATGGATTGTGTGGCTGAGATGGCATTTGTCGACCTCCTCGGTTTCCTCTGCCCCTGCCATTAGATTGTCGACCACCCCTTCCGCCACCGCGATTTGTAGAGTGGCCGACGCGAAAATTGAAGTTGCTGCCGCGTCCAGAGTTGCCACCGCGTGAACCAAAGTTTCCAGTTCTGCCGCCGCGACCCCCTCGATAATGTTCCCCAAAATTTCCGAGTGACTGGTTATCGGTAGATGCGTGAAGGGCAGTGGAATCACAGGGGATTGCGGCCTTTTTCGCCATTGCCGTTTCCTCCAGTATAATCATTGATCGAGCTTTATAAAAAAGGGGAAGGGAGTCCTCATGGCGAATCTGTGATCCAACCGTAGCATATGCATCAGTTAAACCTGAGACGAGTTGAAGTACTAACCTGTTATTTGATACAGGAGCGCCAACATTGGATAATTGATCTACTAGCGTTTTTAGATGCTGGCAGTAAGAAGAAGCATCTGGAAATTGCTCCATCCGAACTGCAGAAAATTCTTGTTCCAGGTAAAGTGCTCTTGAATTCTTATTGTCTGAAAAAATATCCTCTAGCCTGTTCCACGCTATTTCTGCAGTTGAATCGCGTTCAATAATTGTATGAAGAAGATCTTCAGAAATTGTGCCATAAATCCATTGTAAAACAATGGCGTCAACTCGTGACCAGAGTTCAAGATCCGTGTCTTTAAGAGATGGAGAGGAAAGAGATGGAGAGGAATTCGATTTATCTGCCTCCTTTGATGGTGGAGTGATGTGGTCTAGAACTTTATATGCTTTGGCATGTATTTTGAATAGTTCTGACCAAGTAATATATTGGTCTTTTTCAATATCAAGTGTGACCTTGATAAAGCTATTTATGTTAGAAACGGTGAGAGCCGGATGAAGTAAAGAAGGAGATGGAGGAGTAGGTTGTGATAGAGAGGAAGAGGAAGATTTTTGGCCAATTGTATTGTCTGCCATTGATGTATAAGGCAGAGTGGGGAACGAAGAAAGAAAACTTAGAAAAAAATAACCTGGGTTGCTCTGATACCATGAAAGAAATAATGTTTTCTGTGTTTTCGTATTGATTTGGCTTTAGGCTTATATATACAATATGAACAACGGTAATATGCCTAAAGTAAGGCAAAGAATAATATAGAAAGTTTACAATATTCTAGGAATAATATTGTTTACATATTTATATAATTTCCATATTCTAATACTTGCAAAAGTGTCGTTTTCTCTTAAATATTCAGTTACATGTGGTGTAATTATGTCTCAATTGACTTGAATCCATTTATGAGCACGGAGTACCCATTTTTCTACCCGAATCCATTCGCTGAAACTTTGATAGCCCTAAGTTTACACCCAAAACGCTTTAGCTTCTGTTAAGTGTCAACCAAGTAGCTTTCCTCTCCTTCCCTCTTCATTGTTTTGGTGTATAAGGATTACAATTTCGCAAAAGAACAGGTTCTTTTGAACTATCTTCTTGAAATAGCTTTAGGGCTCGTTTGGTTCGCGGAAAATATTTGAAGGGAAGTGGAAGTGAAATTTCGTGGAAAAGTAGTTACTAGGAAGATAAATTATGTTGTTTGGTTGGTGGAAAAGAAGTTGCTGGGAAGATAAATTCTGTTGTTTGGTTAGATTTAAAATGGTAAGGAATAATATGTAAAAAGACACGTATACCCTTATTATTATTATTATTATAATTATTATAATTATTATTATTATTAACCTAAATAAATAAACCAGTAAACCACAGTCCACATCCCAGTTTATTAAACCACAGTCCACATCCAATTTGGGGGCCCAATAATGAGAATACAATTAGGTTTTTCTTCACTCATCATTCTCTGGTTGAAAGATGAAGTAGTCCGCAGAGCAAGAGAAGCAGAGGCGGCGAGGCGGGAGCGGCGGCGAGGGCGGAGGCAGGCACAGCGATGCGGAGGCGGAGAGCTGAGGCGGCGACTGGCTAGGCGGGAGCGACGAGGGCATAGGCGGAGGTGGCCGGCGGCGACCGGAGGCGGTGACTAGCGAGTGGTGTTTTGTTAGCTTTCCAGTTTGGCAGGGAAGAAGACGAGGGAGGAGGAAGAGAAGTAGGGGTGTTCAAAATTTCGGTTAACCGTAGTTAACCGACCGAACCGATCAAATTCGGTTAACCGTAACCGAACCGAACTTTTTCGGTTTGGTGAATGGTTAAAGGAATTTGGAATTTTCGGTTAACGGTTAATTCGGTTCGAAACAGCCGGTTAACCGAATTAACCGAACGGTTAACCGAAAATTTATATATATATATATAAAACATGCCAAATCCCTAAATCCCTAATTTCATTTGCTTTCAGCCGCCCGCCCGCCCCCAGCCCTCTGCCGGTCTGCCCCTCTCATTCTCTCTCTCGCAGTCTCGCANCTTGCCTCCCCATGTCCCCACCTACTTGAGAGCAGCAGCGGGACCTCCGAGCTCCACCTGCCGTCGTCATTTCTGCACTGTTTGTGGATTCTCTGCTCCCTATACATGTGTACAGTGTGGGATGCGCTTCTGTTCAATCCGATGCCGGACTATCCACAATGATACTCGATGTTTGAAATTTGTTGCGTGATCTCAAGAAGCCATGAGTGCATTCACTTGCGTATTCTAAACCTCCGATCTGCATGTACAATCTCGTGTTCTAGGTAACTTTCATTATCTAAATCACAGAGACATCAATGACTAGTTTCTAAACTGGACTGCTTGTGCAAGAAATCCCGCTTTCTTTCCAGTCGGGGTCTTCTCTTGCTTCCAATGAATACCACAACCCTTTGTAGCTGATTTACCAGATCAGAGCTAGCTATAAGATCAAGTCCCATTTGTCATCTGTTCATATATACAAATGGTACATTTCTAACTGACTCTTGATCTTTATTTAGATTAGAAATTTTCGATCTTGTATTAGTTAGTCTCACTGCACTGGCCAAGATACTCCACTGGAAATCCCTATGCTTTTTGAAATGGGAAACCATTTTACACACTAGTTTTCCTGTTTTGTGGAAGAAATTCCGATGATGATTGATGAATGAATAAATCCATGAAAATGCAAACTTGAGCTTACCTGTTAGGTCTGTGAGTGTTCTATAAAGGTTGTGAAGCATTTAATATGCATTTCGTCGGTCTACGTACACCATCTGCTGGTATTCTTTTTATCGGTGCATTGTTCTGTATGGGCAGCTCAGTTGATCTCAGAGGTGAAGTTTGGGAACAATGACTCGCGACTGAGTCTTACCAGCGACAATGTGGAAGCAACATCTCAAAGTGAGGGGTTCCTTGTGCGCAGTAAGCAAAGTTCTAGCCTCTGTGTTCAGTTCAGTTACACCATCCCTTGAATTGCACCTAGCACTTAATACACATTAACTTCGACACTCTTTATATATATTTTCTGAATTTTCTCTTTAATTTGCTCAATTTTGGCCTCAAACAAATTACAATAACAAAAAAATTTGAAACATGCCAGGCTATCAACACATTGTATATATTCTGCAGTGAGAATGTAGTTAAATATTAACTCCAAAGTCTATGTTTAATCAATTTGTTACTTCTTCTTTTAACGAGGTTTTCTCCTCGCCCAATGACCCTGTTACATATTTCGTCTGGATGTTCAAATCAATTTGTTACTTTCTTTCCAAACTGATGCACGTAAAGTCTTAGCCCGACACACCTTAAATTTTAACAATTAACACACTTTAAGTACACAAACCATGCACCTTAAGAAGGAAAATTACGCACCTAAAACTTTAGACGAATGCACTTAAATTTTATCAACACACCTTAAGTTAAAAAATTATGCACCTTAAGTACAAAAACTACGCATCTTAAGAAGGAAAACGGGATTTAGGCAAAATCAATGCTTCTCATCTCACTGCACCAACCGGACAAGAACCCAATTATATATATATACAGAATTTTTGTATCAATGTTCACAATGCAATATGAACCCTGATCCATGATATAACAATTGTTACTCATTTACCTTCTTCTTTATGACCTTTTGTTGTACTCTATTATTTGGGCTTGATCACTTAGCCCAGGCCAGTTTCAATGTATCCATCAATGTCTATACCATGATTCAATACCATATGAACAATGTGTAAAAGGCTTTAATAAAAGCTCAACCTCAAACATATCTATAACAAAGAACACATATGGTAATTGGTAATACTTTATTCTGATCCAAATCCAAAAACTTAGAAACCAGAAGCCCCTTTTTAATTTGAATGTATAGATAAGAGATTTATGTTTGGACAACCAAAATGGAAATTTTAAAGTTGTAAAACATTGCTATAACTATATTTATTCTTATTTTATATTCTACAATATTGCATGTGAATATTTAATATATAATTACATTTTGGAGTTATCAAAGATTATGGACATTTATTTTCATCCCCATTGTTGGTCCTCATACAAGTTGGTTATATGTATAAGGATTTTTAGTATACTTATTTGATTACACTGGATTGTTTTTCATATTAAAAATTTTTAATTTGACTTTTACTATATATTTACCTCCTTTGTACAAATTTAGCTTTGATTTTATAAATTTAATCTTGATTTAATTAATTCATATAATATAATAAGTATTTAAAGATTAAAAGTAATTATAATATCATTAGTTAATTGAATTTTTTACTCAAATAATAATCAATTAGACAAATTAATGCTGCCATCAATGGTCTCCTCAGTTGCCCACACTATCCTGCCTTGGCTGAAGCCATGGGTTGTAAGGAAGCCCCCTCTTGGTTGCTAGAATACCATCAACGAGCTGAAAAATTCAAGTGCAAACACTAACCATTTAGCTAGGCTATGTCATTCATAAATGTAATTCTTTGTTAAAGAGTTTTGATTCTATTTCTTTCGCTTTTATTCATAGGTCAGCGAACTAAGTCGTTCATATCTTAGCTAGGGCAGCTGGCTCTCAGTCTGATGTTAAAACATGAGATTTTGGTCCCTCAAATTGTATCCGTTCTTTCTTTCCAGAAAGGTTTTAATAATATCATTTGTTGTTGCTGTAAAAAAAAAAAAAAAGACAAATTAATAAGAGATTCTCCCAAACATGCCAGTCATCACTTTATTGACATTTGAATTAAAGAATTTAAAAAAAGAGTCAAATAAATATTAAATTTTATACAAGAAGTCAATTATTAACTACATGAAGTTCAAAAACTAATTATTGATATGAACATTGTGAGCATAAATATAATATGTGCAGTCCAACTATCAGCTTAGGCTTTTAATTGAGATGGAGCACATGCTTTAATTTAGTATCAAAACCATGCAAAAGAATATATAAAAAGCTTTAAAAAATTAATAATGAGATGTGTAATTTATAATATGTTTTCTATTTGAATTATTTTATCAACTTAATTATGTTTCATATATTGTTATTAATATTTGTATAAAGTTTTGATGTGTTTTATTTTTCGTCTATATCCAACAATATTTATGACTATATTCATTTGAAGTGTTTCATTTTTTAATACTACCGTTATATTACAATGCAATATATGTTCATTACTACTTTCTCAACTTATTGAAACTCAAAGAGTTAATATCGTTGAAGCTCAAATCCACAGCCTTCCATGGTGTTATCTCTTTTATATTTTCGCCCCCACTGGGACATTTTTCTGGATCCGCTAGAGCTGTCAAAACGGGCCCAACCAGGCGGGTTGGGCCCGTTTAACCCGTGTTTTAGGCGGGTTGGGTAGGGCAAATATCAGCCCGGCCCGTATTCAACCCGGCCCGTTTAACCCGGACGAAATCTAGGTTAAACGGTCTGAACCCGGGTAACCCGCGGGCTGGCCCGTTTAACCCGGATATTAAAAAAAAGAAAGGAAAAAAAAAAAAAAAAACATGCAAGCAGCATGCTTCATCACCCCCCATGCTGGCCAATGGCCCTGCGTGATCCAGAAACAGCATGCTTAACTTTCCCATTTCCCATAATCACATTCCCTGATTCCTATATTCCCATATCACTATTTCCCATTTTCCCCATTCCCCCTAAAACTAAAATAATAATAAAATCCCTAAATGGCTAAATCCTTAATCTTCCATAACTCCCTGTCCCTATCTAAAAACCATTTCGCATTTCTCCTAAAAATCAAAATGAAAATCCCTAGATCTATACAACACCGCGAAGCAGTGACCAAGCGAAGAGAAGACGAAGCGGAATATCGGCTACCGGCGACCTGCGAGTTGCGACCGACGACATGCGCGATGCGCGGCCAGTTCTCACGGTCTCTCTGCCACTGCGAAGTGCGAACTCTAACGTCGATCTGCGCGCTGCAAGCTCCGGTCTCTCTCCGACTCTCCCTACTGCCAGTTCGTCCTTTACGGCTTCACTCATTCTTCCTCTCATTCGCACTAAACATTTTTAGTTATTAAGCTTTGTGATTCTGTGAACTGTGATTGTGTGAACATAATGTTGAAGTGTTGAACTGTGATTCAGTGAAGATAATGGTGATGATCTATCACTGGATTACAAGGATTATAATGTTGTTAATGCCAAAGAATGATGATTGATTGAACTTTGAAGCCTTCTGATGTTGTTGTTGTAAATTGTAATGATGTTTAATGTTTAAGACAATTTAAGATTTTAATACTTGTTTTGGTTTGTTGAAAACTTTGCATATAAATACTAAGTTTATAACTTATATATTAGAAATTTAGAATAAATAAAAAAAAAGTAATAAATATTTTTTTAGTACGGGCTAGCCCGTTTAGCCCGCCAGCCCGCCATATGCGGGTTGGGTTGCAAATCTCAACCCGTTTAGAAAAACAGGCCTGGCCCGGACCGGTCCGTTTTAGGTCTAACCCGGGACGGGCCAGCCCGGATGGGCCGGGCTGGCCCGTTTTGACAGCACTAGACGCGTCGAGCCTTGCGATTTCGAGGCAAAATGCATCCCGTCATTTCTCGGCTTTTTGGCCCTGAATCTTTCTTGTGGCTGTAGAAATATCTTCAAAACATCTTCCATAATTGTGTTAGAGGTTTTTGATCACATCCGAGTGTTAATGCATGAAATCCTTAAGAATGGGTAGCAAACTATGCAATTTTAGCCCGTAAATGACCCTTAAATGGAACTATTCTTGGTGCTTATCGGGTGGCGATGCATGATATATGTGTATTTTAATGTGAACATGTGCACAATGCAATGTATAAGTGTGGCATGTGTACACTATAGTGCATATACATGTGCATTTATTTGTAGTGTGATTTGTATATAATGATGTGTTCTTACACTAGTATGAATTCACTGATATTTTTATTCTTGATTTTGTTACTGGTGTTGTGTATGTGCATTTCAATGTGAATGTGTGCACAATTCATTTTCCCCTTAATTCCCTTCTCGCAACCAAACCCCGCATTATAAGGCTCAAATTCCTTTAAAATAGCGCCCAAGATGCAAAGTGATAATTTAATTTCAAATTACAGAATATGTGAAGCTGTTTAAAAATTGAACTTCATCTTTCCAATACTTTCCAAGACCTTGCATTTTAGCTCCTTGTTCAATCGCTACATCTTTTACTCCATTCGAATTCCCAAACTGTTTTGTATAGCAGGCCGTTTTACTGCTACTCAACACCATGGACTTAAGAACTAAAGCACTATGTAATAAGTGGAAAGTTTAAAGTCGAAGTCACGAATATTACACTCGTAGAATAGCAACAAGGAAACACTATACGTAACAACTTTACGTCTTCTTTACACAGTTGGCCTATGCTGCTCAGCCACATTACAAGAAACAGCAAATCAGTCCAGAACAAAAAGGTAGGTCTGGTCACTGGTCACAAAAACCTGCTTAGGTAATAAAGAAAAACAAAATTAAAATAATAATATTATTATAATAGTTGCTAGTGATAAATAGATTTAAGCATGCATCAAGTTAAGTTTGTCTGTGCTCAGGGCCGTATCTGAGCATGTCTAACATGTGCAGCTGCACAGGGCCCCCAATTTTTTGGGGGCCCCATATTTTTAAAAAAAAAATTATATGTATATATAGTTTACAAAAATTTAGGCTAAATGTATAAAAATTGGACTAATTTGTGACAAGATAAAATTGAGCCCAATTGACAATTGCTTTTAAAAACCCTATATATATATATATATATATATATATATATATATATATATATATATATATATTGCCAATTCCAATATATTTATATATTTTCCTAATCTAAATCTCGATTAGCAAAGACATTGCCAATTCCAATATATATGTGTTTTTTATACAATATTTATATTTTGATACAAATGTTTGAACAACTATTATTTATATATAGAAATTACTCGAAAAAAAGATGCTCAAATTAAGATATTGCACAGGGTCCCAATTTTTATTGGAACGGCCTGTCTGTGCTTATATGTATTTGTGAATTATGCATAAACTAAATATCAGAGTGGCATAGTAGAGAAACAACTATTATATGGCCATATCAAAAAACATATTATATGTGGTCTGGTGGGTGTGGATATTTCCCAGAAAAGAAAATTTGGGAAGAAGAGGAACTATTGTTTTCACTGCATAAGTGGCTTTAAGTGCATTACAAGAAAATGTAATGATCATTCATGTATTTCTTGAAACAATTAAAGTGCCCAAAACTCCCTGATAAAAGTTGTAGTTCTAGCAGCAAAGTCACTAGATGCTTAAAAACTAGAAGGTCAAGCTATAAAAGAGAGTGGTCTTGTGGCCATCAATATTCTTGAAACTAAACAACAATATGAGTCCTGAAGGGAGTGAAATTTCAGAGGCCAAGGTTTTCCTGGACAATGATAAATTCCTCTACTCTTTACATTCTATTTTAGAAAAAATATATGCAAACGAAACCCTAAATTAGCATTACTTGAGCCAACTATTAGGAGTCAAAAAGTCAAGAATCAGTGAAAATTTGTTTGTCTGAACATAATTTCCATGTGGTTTGCATGTAGCGCTAGCAGCGTCAAAGTGTTAAGTATACGTCCTACTATCAATCACCCAGACTAAAAAATTTTAAGTTGGCTAAAACTTACGGCATCAGCTGATCTCTTCATTATTCAGCATGTTTAGAACAGCATAAGCAGCTTTCTGAAAATGCTCCTTCTGTTCTTCTAAACTTCTCTTCCTCTCAAGAGCAGTGTCTTTGCACTTTTCTATATCTTCAACTATGTCAGTTGAGTTCTGGTCAATTTCCCTGTAGTAGGCACACAAGAAGATAAGTGATAAGCCAAAGAAGAAATAGTGTTGACCAAATCAGGACAAGTGAGGAATAAGTAATTTAGAGTTGAGAAAAGTGAAATACATAATCAAGACTAGAATAGCACTCAATCACAAAAACTAAAAAGAAAGCCAGCATAAGTATTTAATATCTAGAGAATGCCAATGATAGAACAACATGATGCTGGAGAACTATGGAGATACAAAGCAGCACATGTAAGAGGGACAGCAGTGAACTTTCAAACCCATCACTTTCATTTAAACATTTTGTTTTTTTTTTTTTGTTTCTGTTTCTGTGTTCCAACAAACAGAACCAATATTAACAGTGGAGGCACTCACTTTATCATCTTGACCATGTTCTCCATTACAACTTGCACATGTTGTGAGAGATCTGCAGGTTTATAACATTCAAAATATCATTGTCAAAAATACAGAACACAAAAGACACTACATTATTAAAAGCCTGCATAGAAGATCTGAGGCCGCAAACTATCAAAGTTATAAGTAATCTCCACTATTAATTAATTTGAGCTACAAAACATAAAACTCAAGGCCTGCCAGTAACTGAAAGTTATTAATTTTACATTAATGAGAAAAGGACAGGTGAATTATGCCACAGTAAAGTGCCAAGACCAGGGCAAAAGTGATAATTGCATAATATCTAGAACATTTCCCTCCATCTTAGTACCTTTTTACCTGGTTATTCCATTAATGATACATAACAAGTCTTTAGAAAATTCATGACAATCGATTTCCTAGGTTTTGAATGACAAGCAAAAGTAGAGGCTATCAATGACACTAGGCATCAATACTTCAATTGTGACTGATCAAAATAGTTCGGCTTCTACATGTCCAAAGACCAAAATAGATAAGAAGTAAGCTCTCAGTTGAGAGAATCTGCACAATTATCAAATTGACACAGCCAATCACACATGAATTTGAGCGAACACAAAAAAGTTACTATGATATCTATTGATTTCTCATATCACAGAGGTAATTTAAAATAAAATAAATATTAAAAAAAAAAACACAGAAGAAACCCTGAAAGAACACAGAATTATCAATTATGTAAATCCATATGTACTGCGCGAAAACTAAAAAATATGACCCATAACTTCGAGAGGAAACTAAATCCAATACAAATTATTCAACCGAATGCTCAAAATGTATCAATGTACAAGGCTAAAAGTTTAATGATAAAATACAAAATACAGATTATAATGCAGTAGGCATAAGTTAGGGAAAATATTCCAATCAAAGAAGAAAACCTAAATTTTAGATACCGAATTATCAATCAAATAGCAGCTAGAATAATACGTTCTATAAAATCCTCCAATAAAATGCGATTAATAAAATATCACAGCTTAATTGAGCACAACTTCGCTCGAATTGAAAAGGCTACACCTACACGATGGAGAAACCAAAAAAAAAAAGAAAAGATGAGAATTCGAAACATTTATAAAGGATATTTTTAGCTTACTGTTAGGAGTAAAGCTTGTTCAGTACATGTTTACTTCAAGCAACATCGTTAATCGTGTGATCGGACAAGCACACTGATTGAAGCATAAATGGAGGCCTTACGAGTGCGTGTATAGATTAAAAGAGAGTGAGAGAGATTACCAGAGACGATGGAGTTGAGCTGAGAATCGAAGTCCGAAGTCGGAGCCATTTGAACGTCTGGCGGACACACCGTTAGAACTTTCGAAGCCTCCATTGAAATTTGAACAGAGAGGGAAGGAGTGATGTCAAACATAAAGAGGTAAGCGCGCTGTTTAAATTTTTCTGATTTGTGTGTTTTGAATCGGGCCCTTCTAATAATGAGTTGTTAGGAATAAAGCTTGTTCGGTACATGTTTACTTCAAGACATTTTGCGTGTTTGAATTTATTCTAAAAAACTGTCTTTCGGTGTTTGATTCGTTTTCTGGGAAATGGGTAAAATTGTACAATTATATATATTTTTATTCTATTTAAAATATTAAAATTATTATAATAAAATAAAAATAATATTTTAAATCACAAACTTTATATTTCAAACAAAAAAGTAACAAAATTGAAAAAAAAAATATTTAAAAACCCCTCCCCCCCTTGGTTTCCGGCGGAAGCCAGATCTGGTTTCCGGCGCTGGAAACCATAGCCTGTCGACCAGGCCTTGATGATTTTCCGCCATTTTGGCCTCATTTTCCCCAGTCAACAGAAATCATTTTCCGTTGACTGGATTTTCCAAGGGTTGCCAAACATGGGAAACCCGGAAAATGATTTCCAGAAATCATTTTCCGGGTTTCCAAACACAGCCTAAGTGGAGCCACACAATTTTATAATTTTATGTTCACAATTTCATAATTTTATGTTAACAATTTTATAACTATATGTTCACAATTTCATAACTCTATGTTCAATCGTATCAAAATTCTATGTTCAACAGTATAACACAATTTTTGAGTTTGTATAACAAAATTGTGAATATAAAGGTAAAAAATTGTGAATATTGAGTAATGTAATTTTGTATATTGATATCTAAAATTGTGAATATATAGTTCTAAAATAGTGAACATAGAGTTCTAAAATTATGAACATAGAGTTTTAAAATTGTGAACATAGACCTGGGTGGACCCGGTACATAGCATAATTTGCCTCTAATAATAATAATAAGAGTTAGAGTGTGTTTGGTTCGCACATGGAATCGAAATTACAGGGTGTTTGGTTGGGAGGAGGAATTAAGGGCGAAAGAAATTGTAATTCGGTAGGAAAGAATAATGTAGGAATTTAAATTACATTGTTTGGTAAACAAGAATAAAATATGTGAAAATTAAAAGAGAATAAGTAAATAAAGACTAAATTATCCTTGTATTATTATAATAATAATAGTAGTAATAAGGGCAAAAATATAAATTACCATAGAATTGCAATTCCACAAAGTGTGGACTGTGGAATTGCAATTCATAGGAGGAACCCATGAATTGCAATTCCATGATTTGAGGGAATTGCAATTCTCTCCAACTAAATAATGGAATTGTAATTTCATGGAATTTGGTAGGAATGGAATTGCAATCTATCATACCAAATACTCTTTAGAATGAGAAGTAATTGCATTGTAATAAGTTTTGGTGAAAATATTTTGCATGTTGGTAGTAGGGTGAATTAGAATGATTACCAATATTAATGTGTTTGGTTGTGTATGACGTTATAATGGGAACAAATGTTTTAAAAATACAAAAACAAAAAATCAATGTAATCGATCCAAATATAACAATATCCAAATCATCAATTCAATATGAACAAAAAAATCAAAACAAAAATCTAAAAACACTAATTCAAACTTAAAACTTGGACTACCAATGAGATGGAATGATACCCCTTTTAATTAAGTAATGAGATGTTTTCAAAAAAAAAAAGTAATGAGATTTTTAATTGACGGTGTTGGATATGGCACTACGGCCCATAAAGATAAGAGGTCCAAAATATATGGCAGTCGAATTCATATGCGAAGCCCAATCAGGATTACAGCTCAGCCTAAGATCAACCCCGAATTAAACATTATTTGTATTGAATCATTGTTGTAATCATTGTATTATTATATTCATGTGGGGTCATGCCTTACAATTATATATTTGTGCGAGTTATTTTCATTGGGTTATCTATGATTTTCACAGTTATGTTGGCCTACCGTTGACTAACCCAAGAGTCATAAAATCAACGGACAAGTAATTAAATTTCATAGTTATGTTTTAAAAAGTTGTCAACGAAACACTAATTATGATTTTGATTCATATTCCTAGTGTGTAAACCCATAACATACGCACCCTTTAGAGTCAATTTCATTATTTGTCTTAAATTTATACGTGTCAGTCCACTTTTTACTTGTTTTTTAAAATATTTGCATTCGATTTTAGTATTACTGTAGCATGACCATATTTAAAACAATTCGATGAGCAAACTAATTGAAATTGAAAATTAGAGACTAATCGAAAGTTGGGAATCAATTGAATGATCAAAATGTTAATTTCCCCTAAACTAAATTGAAGATCCTTTAAAAAAAAATAGAACATTTTACAATAAACAAGTACTTAAACTGTTATAAAAAATATTTACTGACAATTATGTAACGCATAACAGATGACTTGTTAATTAATGATACTTTGTTTCTAGTAAGTCAATAATAACGCATCTGTATTGTTATTGCAAATGTGCAATATACATACATGATACATATATATTTATAGAGAGAGAAATTAGAAGATACAGACAATTAAAATAAATAAAAAAAAAATCAACGAAGAAAAATATGATGGATTATAAGCATATTATTGTGGGGTTTGTATTTACCCATTATTTGTCTTTATCGGTGTTTGCAACAACGGGTCTTGTTAATACAGATATTCCAGATACTCAAGAGAGAGAATTCAGAGAAAGGTTAGACTACTGCATTCGTTTGCTAAAACCGACAAAGGTTGTAAAAGATATCGATCCTGAAATTACCAGGTCATATTTAATGGCAATGGATTGCATGGATTTGCTTTGTAGATTAGATATGGATTGTATACGTTAGGTAGCTTGTAACCCGGCCTTTATTTAAAACACTAGCATTTTGTACGTGTATTTAAAAATTCATGTTCAATATTAAAATAATATTAAACAAAAATATTTAGCTCAAATTATAGTTAGTAATTGTTTAAAGTGGTAAATTTTATTTATCATATTTAAAAAATAAAGGAAAGGTTTTCAAAAAAAAATATAAATAAAGAGAAAGAAAAAAGAGAGAATTTATATTTTTGTTTAATAATAATGTAAACAATTTTCATGAAATTTATATCTACAATTTTTTTTAAAAATATTTATTATCCTAAGCTAGTAATATTATATTGTTATGTATACATACAGCCATACAGGGACGGAACTACGTTTGAGGGTAGAGGGGCCTGGCCCTCCCCCCATCCCCCCAAGTTTTAGTAAATATGTATATGTATGTATATTAATATAATAAGGATAAAATACACTTTTGGACTCACCTTATTTATTTTTAAAATCTATTATGTTTATATTAAGTGAACTCAAAATATATATTAAAGTTCAAATTCATTAAATAAAAAGAAATAAATCAAATAATCAAATTCACCATTTTAAAAAAATCTTTAAATTTGAGATATATGCTTTAGTTTTATTAGTTGATTAATTAATTAGTGATTTATTGTGCATTTTATTATTTATTTACACTTTTATGATGTACATTTGCTAGTTTAAAAGATTTGTAATATTGGTTTTTTGTCTTCTATCTTTAATTTGATCTTGGTTTCGTCTTCATCTCTGATCTCAAATTTTGGAATATTCAGTTAAATTGAAATAAATATCAATTAATTATGAAAAAAATTGGTAAGAAAAAATAATTGAAAACATTTTTATTTGATAAAAGAGTCACAATCAATATCTAAATGAATGTAGTTTTTTTATTGTTTATATTTTGTGTTATTAGAAAAATTCTAAAGTAATGCTTGACACCCTTATCAACCGTATTTATATATTATGTATTTCTTACATTATTGCACAAAGTATAATTACAAATCATTATCAATAATAATCTGCACAATAATGTATAGCATATATAATGATATGGTAATGTTGATTCTATTGTCGATTGACATCGGGAGTGTTTCGTAAATAACTTTTAGTTGATTGGGTTAGAACATGTTTGGTTATTGGCGGATCCACCAATTTTTTGCGGATCCACCAACTTTGGCGTTTTGACCTAAGGTCAAAACGCCAAAAAAAAGTGTTTGGTTAACCAGCAGTTTGCTCCAAAACACTGGATTCCCAAACGCTGCTGCCTTTGGCTCTTTCCCCAAAACGCCCTATATTAATAAAAAAAAAAATTTATAACTACCTTTAGGCTCCTCAGGCGTTCTGTCTGCCCATCCAATTTCCGGATGGGCAGAATTAGCAAAGGTAATTGGAGCCTTGAGGCTCCTTTATATAGGAGCATCAAGGCTCCAACTTCCACTTATCCCACCGATGTGGGAGAAGTGGAAGATAAGGGGAGCCGCACGGCTCCCCTTGTTCTTTGTTTTTTATTTTTTTTATTTTTATTTTTTTTATATTGTTTATTTTTAAAAAATGTTTGCTTTAATTTCTTTGTAATGTTAATTATTATTATTATTTTATAATTATTATTATTATTATTATTATTATTATTATTATTATTATTATTATATGTATACCCTTTTGGTCATTTTACATGTTAACCGCTAATCTAAACAGCTAATTTTACCAAACATCTTTTTACAAACCGCTGATATAATTCGCTGGTCAAACCCGCTAATACAATCCACTATTTGATAACCGCTAACACAATTCGCTACCGCTAAAGGCTAACCGCTGATAACCAAACAAGCCCTTAGTGGGTTTGACTAGTTGATAGCATTAGCTGATTATAGTAAAATGTTTGGTAAATTATCGGTTAGCTAATAACTGATTACATACAAAATGACTTTTTTCAAAAAGTTGATCCAAAAAGCTGTGTTGAGCAACTTTTTGAATTTTAGCGTTTTGGAGCTATATAAGTTATTACAAAAAGCTAATTAGTCGAACACTCATATTAGTTATTTAACAAAGTCAAACAACTAATAGTTGTCAAACAAGTCAAAACTAGTTGATAAACTAACTATATTATGAAACAGAGCCACCATAAATTCTCTCTACAATTTCGGCCGCCTAACCATATTTTTCTGGCTCTGTATACATAAATAATATATGCATTGTATGTTGAAAATTTATGTATAGTGATTAATATTTCAGATTTGTTATTATAAAAGGTTTAAAAATATTTGAGATATTTGGTATTATAAATATTATTTTAAGTTTGATAAGAATTTATTTAAATTATTTTTCGATATAAAATTGATATTAAACTTTGCGTTAACCGAAAAATACTCGATCCCGGAGCGGCAATGTACCTTGCCGCAAGGTAATACATGCATGGTTAATGCATGTATATATGTATGTATGAAATGCATGCATAGGTTCACATTTGACTTTGCATGCATGCAAATTAACCGAAAGGGTAATGCATTCAATTAACCTTTTGGTTAATGCATGCCAAAATGGTTAAATGCATGATTACGCAGTCATATTACGTATTCATATTACGTATTGCATGTTGTGCATGGTCGATATAGAATTAGCATGCATAAATACGTACGCGTATTAATTTATGTTTATATTTATTTAATTATTTTTCATGGTGGAAATATGCACCTTCCATTTCATTATATGTATATGGTTTCAAGGGTGGAGTCAGAAACGTTTTTTAGTGGGGTGAAAAAGATAAAACAAATGAGATATTTTGAGAGAAATTTAAATACTCAATAATCATATAAAGTGGATTTGACTTCTTGACCTCTATGGTAAAATATAGATACTTAGCCATTTAAATTAATTCATTTTAAATAATTATATATATATATATATATATATATATATATATATATATATAAAAGGAGCCCTTATATATAAGGGATAGGGTGAGGGAGGGGGTAGCTGCTCTCACTGTCTCATACTGTATCTGTCAATGTCTTGTTTGGTTAATGAGGCTTTTTGATGGAGGAAATTCAAGTAGAACTAATTAAGGAAAAGAGAAACCAAGTAAGCTAGGCTACTAAATCTTCTAAATTTAAAAAGAAGTCAAATGGAAACAAGTTTGTTTTCTGTTGGGTTTGTAGCGGTACACATTTCAAAAAGGACAATAAATTTTGGAGAAATATTAGGCTCAATTTCAAAGCCAAGGTAAAGGTGATTATGCCTAAGGAATTGGCCAAGAAAAGTAGTGATAAAGTAGTTTTTAGGGTGAAAGGTTGTGTGATAGGTATTTTCACATTGAATATCATTTTCAAAAGATCGGTAGTAAGAGTAGTTGAGTGGTTTGGTTCTCATGCACTAGGTAATAGCCCTTCCAATCAAAATCTTTCGAAGTAAAAAGGTTTGAGAGTGCAATAAAGAAAGCAACAATGGAAGGAAGATATAACAACTAAAAGAAAGTCAAAAGGGAATAGGAAATTCAACTAGGATTAGATACCATGATCAAATCAAGAATACACGAGAGATTCAATTGATTAGATGAATAATGATGTCATATGTGTTGAAAATAATTCTCGAAAAACCCAAGAAAATGGACGAAATAGAAAATCCATAAAACAAATAAAAGAAATTCCAGGAATTTAAACCTACAACAAAGGTTAGATAAACCTGGAATTAGGAGGGACGGAGATGAACGGACTTTGAGGTAGTTGTAAGCACGAGTCGAGTTGCCTCTGTCCTTAAAACCTTATTTCTCGCCTCCCGGGGTGCTGGAACGTTGCGGCCTAGGTTTCCCAGGATAAAACGTACTACGATCCCTGCGTTTGAGCACGCAAACTTGGGGCATGGCGAACGAGAACGTGGGATGAACACAGGTGGCTTGAAGGAAGGAGAGCAGAGTTTCGAGGTGGAAAATTCACTTTTGCAGAGTGATTTTTGGTTCGTGTTCTTGACACTCAATCATATAAATCTGCTGCTCACCTAGAAATATATATAGGAGATGATGGATTAATGGCATTCAACATGGCATTCAAATCTGGCATTGTAACCTCCTCCCACTAGCTAAGTAATAACTCTGCCACTAACATGGTATTAACTCAAAAAATAAATATTGAAATTAATCTGAGATTAATTCCATAACGTAGTGAGTTAATCACCTGAACAATCACTACGGAAGTGAACCGTTCTGGCCAGAGTCTCTTGCGAGAGGTCACTGTAGTTACGCGCAGAAGATCGCCTTCGAGAGGTGACTCAGAGCTACGATAGACTGACCTGTGCAAGCTTCGAGAGTTCAACTACTCTTAGCCGCGAGAGATCGACCAGTGCGACCAGGAGATCACCGCTATCGCAAGCTTCCGTCACAACTGCGCCTCGAGACATCGGCATGTCTCGCGTGCTGCCAGTCGCGAGACATCGCTGATGTCTCGAACTGCCAGTCGAGACATCACTGATATCGAACTGCCCAGTCGAGACATCAGTGATGTCTCGATACCGCCCAGCCAGCCGCGAGACAACTGCGCCTCGAGACATCGGCATGTCTCGCGTGCTGCCAGTCACGAGACATCGCTGATGTCTGATGTCTCGACTGGGCGTTCTACAAGAATTTTCTTTGTAATTACTCTGTACTTGAAGTGTTTGCTTGGGTTATTAGTCCTGCTACATACAAGCTAGCTACAATAATTGATTCAATTATTAGTATGAAATGTAATGAAGTGTCAAAATTTTCTTTCCTCAACTCAATATAATGGATATATGATATAGAATAAGGAATGTGATGCTTATTTTAATTTGTTAGTATGTAATGTAATGAAGTGTCAAAATTTTCTTTTCTCAACTCAATATAATGGATTTATGTTAGAATATAATAAGGAATGTGATGCTTATTTTGTTAGATATGATATCCTAATTGGTTTACATTTGGTTTTAGGAACATGCAGGTGCTTTGATATGCAATGGATATTCAGTCGGTATGATATCTTATTGGTTTTTAAACCATCTCTTTACATTTAATGTAGTAAAAAGGAGTATAGAAATGTTTTTGAATATATGAATTGAAGTTGCTGAGGGTGAAGAACTAGGAGCATATGTTAATTGTGACTTCTAAATTTTTTTTTCCTCCCATTTGAATGGTTTCTCTCACTTTTACTTGTTCACTAATCATTTATATAGTGAAAATATTTTTACTTATGTATTGAAGGATTTTAGATTTGTTTTCTTTTATAACTAAAAGTTAAATACACTAATGCCATGCATTATGCAAATTATGGATTGTGTCCGGCATTCCGCAAATCATGAAATTTTCATCACTTTGAGAGATTGCTCTCACATTGTTGCGGGTGAAATTCCTGATCTTTCTTCTCAAACTTTATCACTGTGACCAACTGTGCTGCCCATGCAAGCTAAGTAATGAAACTTCTAATCTCATAGTTTATGCAAGCTCAACTCTTCAAAAAAAAAAAAAACACATTAGTTGCCCTGAAGTTTCTGACACGTGTATGGGATCTCTGCAATTAAGGACAAGAAAATAAGTGCTAGGTCGAAAAAGAACAGTTGAAGCATGGGGAACATTTAATTCATTGTCGAATACAATGTCCATCTTAGCTTGGCCAGCATTAAAGCTTTAATTTCACCAACAACTTAGGTATGCAACTGATGAGAAAGTAAGTAAGAAATTATTACTCTCTGTTACGGATTAGATATTCAGAGAAGATCGAGAGGCAATCATAAATGCAGCGAGCGAATACCGCTTATAAAGTTAGTTGGGGTGAATATTATTTAATTAATGATCTAGACATACTCCATGTTGAGCATATAATAGAAAAATACTATGTATTTCTCTAATAAAAAAAAAAAGAAGAAAAATACTCTGTATATATATTCTCATTTTCTATATACTCTCAATTTCTATCCCCACTTTTAAATTCTTGATGTGAACACTATTTTAGAGATTCACCCACATGATAAAAATAACTTATTATTATTTGTCACATCAAAGGATAAAAGTGAAGAAGTAAAATTTGGGAGTATAAATGTGCAGTTCAAGTATATTAGCTTAGGCATTTAGTTAAGATGACACACATGCTTTTAATTTGGCATCAGAACTAGCCACATATCAAAGACCATAGGTTCGAATTTTATTTTCTCTGTATAAAAGAGACTATGATTCACGTGTTGCTTGACACCCACCAAAAGCAATTGGCTCAGAAGGAGCATGCATTAATTATACTTTCGATCATGGTCTATCTTGCATTGTAGACCCTAATTCAAAAATAACTTTCAGATTCTGTACCTACAGTTGACAACATGATAATTACAGATACATAACATGATAACTACAGACAAATAAATTATTAATTGCAGATACCGACAACTTATGTACCTATTAATTACAAAATATGTCAACTGTAAACACATAATTTTTTTGACCAGGTTCACAATACAATATGAACCTGGTCCATGGTATAACAATTACATGTACCCTACCCGGTCTTCAATATATATTAATGCACCGGCCTGGCTTCATCCGAAGCATGCATGCATGCACAAAAACAAAAAGGTGCGGCAGTGGTAGTGGAACGTGGGAGCGAGCTAGAATGAGTATTAAGGTTCTGATTTTGATGGCCATGCAGGGTTTGATGTTGGTGATGATGCAAGTTGAAGGTCAGTTTGCAGAGAATGGTAATTTGTATACTTGTTGGGGAGGATGTTATAATCAGTGTGTTTTGCTTGGCCGGAGCTCCGCCGTAGCCGGCGGGGGGAATTTTCCGTGCTATATTGGGTGCTTGAGCAGTTGCGTTCCCCAGTCGGCGGCGCAGTACCAGAACTATTGCCAGATCGGCTGCTCTCTTCAACTTTGCTTTCCATCCATCACTAGTACGTACTATACTATATACTCCCACCGTCTCATTTTGTGTCGGGTTCAATGTTTGATTGAAGTTATTTACCATTTAATTTTAAAAATTATTATGTTGACATTTTTTGGGATTCAGAAAATAAAAATAACCTATCATTGTCTATCAAGCAAGTAGGGAGAAAATGATAGAGTATGTAGAATTTGAGGGTACATATAGTAGAACTCTTTAATTTTTCATCGTATTAAGTTTATAATTAATATATAACATTTATATATTTAGAAATTACATTAAGAGTGTGTTTGGAAACCTGAAAAATGACTTCTGAGATATGTTTTCCAAGTTTTCAGTGTTTGGCAAAAGAGTGGAAAATGAGGTCAATGAAAAATAATGCATTAGTCAAAGAAAAATAGGTATGTTTTGGGAGAAAATGACTACCTTTTTTTTTTGGAGGAAGTCATTTTCCAAGGAATATGAACATGCAAAATTTATCAAAATAGTGTGGTTTTAGTTTTTACTTTTTACAACACTAGTCCATGTAACCAAGCCCGCCCCACGCGGGTTGGCGGGCCTCGCTGGCCAACCGCTTTTTTTTTTTTTTTTTTTAATTCAAAGTTCAAAAAAGTAAATAAAGTCTACAAATACTAACATTAGTACTATCAAAGCGGACCGATCTGTCCCACCTCGGGCTTAATTTTTTATGGACTCTTACGGCCCAGCCCGTTAAGCCCGCGGGCTAGGATTAATGCAACCCGAGCTCGCCCACGCGGGCCGGCCCGCGAGGTTTTTTTTTTTTTTTTGTTATTATAAATGTGTATTTTTTTGAAGATAAACGTAGCTATTCCATTAATTCATAACATAAAGCGTTTACATCAACGATCAATGAAATGGTAAACCATTCCTTACAGTCAGACATAGAAACAACTTTTCTAACTATGCTATAGAAAACTTGAATCGCAGACTGTTTCATAACTAGGAAGCTATGTTTCTTCAGGGAGCTTAAAGTTTCATCATCAAAGATCTGAGTCTTCGTCATCATTCTTTTTTGCTCGTTGCCCAGGATAAGATCCACACTTGCCGAAACCAAACTAAATGATTTATGCTAATGAAAATGAAAAGCTCGTGAAAGTAACGAGAGGAAAAATGCTCGTGAAAGTAACGAGAAGAAAACACAATAATATAGAAAATAAAAAGTGGGTAAAGTCAAAGTAGGATTGGGAGTTCAAGACTACCAACACAAACCCCAATACCTACCTACTATTATTTTATTCAAAGGGAGAGAAACGGAAGAAGAAGATCTGTGGCAGTGGTCGGAGGCGGACGGAGTTGCGACGGTGGTCGAGGCGGAAGAAGAGCAAGAGCAAACGTAGAAGGTGACCAAAACCGCCGGCTCAAAGCTCCATTATAGCTCCGGCCGGAGGCCGGCGGTGAAAGCCGAAGTTAAGCAGCAGAGAAAGGCGTTTGGTTTTAGAGAGAAAAGGGAGGCAGCATTAGGGTTTTAGGGGTCAGCAGTCAATAAATGTGTATTGTGTACACATAAATTCTTTCATGTGTACACGTGTACACATGAATATATATATATGTGTGTACATACATGTACACATTTTTTAAAAAAAATATAGGGTCGGCCCCTAGCACGCGTGGGTCACGGGTCTTAGCGGGCCAGGCCCGTTATTTCGCGAGTCATCTTTTTTTTTTTTTTTTGGTGATCCTAACTTACAAAATTTATAATATATTATACACTCAAAATAAACCGATTTGATCTGAGTTGAAAAATGAAGTATACAATTCTGCCCATTTTTTGAAATATGAACCAAACACAAAAAGACAGTTTTTTATTGTGCAGTCAAACACCGGAAATGAAAATATTTTCTGAAAAATGACTCATTTCCCAGAAAACATTTTCCAGAAGTCATTTTCCGAATTTTCAAACACACCCTAAAAGTACTATTAAACACAACAAATCAAATTTAAAAATTATAAGAAAATACTAACAGAAATAAGTAAAGGAGAAATAATTAGTTTGACCAATGAATCGTAAGTAGAACAGATAAAATGGGACAGATGGAGTATCATTTACATATTTATATTATTAATTATTATTTTCTATGTAAACTTGTTGTCATTAATAATAGTCCAGATGTTAAAACCATTTCAATAAGGTAATTTTCACCTATATTTTTCATCAATCAAAATCTTTAAAGCAAGGAAAGTATACTCATCATCATCGTTTGGTGGAATAACATCACTAGCTATATTTCTTTCAATTCATTGCTTGCCGGCCTATAATGTCTCAGAGGAAAAAAACAAACAAAGTAGGAAATAAAAAATCTAACATAGTACGTAAACGTCACATCTAATGTACATGTTTACCAAATATCAAACTAAAAAGAGTTAATAAACAAAATCGTACCCTAATTATATCATAATTCACAAAATAATTTTCGACTGTTAATTCTATCAAATTAAGTCATTAATTATTTAATTTTTATCCAATAAGTTGATTACCGGGGGACTTTATTGAGTAAGAATTAAATAGCTAAGGTCTTAATTTGAGAAAATTGATAGTCGATTATTAATTTGTGAATTATGACATAATCGATATATGATTTTGGTTATAAACAAAAATTTTAAAAAAAATATGTTCATTTTCGAACAGCCAAGTTGGTTAGGATGACCACAATGTTACAAGTTCGATTCCTAGCGAGAGCGGCCTATTGGCTTTCTTGGTTTGATCCGGTCAACTATAGGCAACCTAGGTCAGTTTACCATATTGTGATCCTTTGTCAACTAAAGTCACAAGGTGGGATTCACCTAGTGCACAACCTTGATAGTGACTATGGATTTCCTCTAATCACTAAAAAAAATTATATACTCAATTTTAAGTAAATATTTAGACTAATATCATTTAAAATCAAGGCTTGGAGCCAAAGATCTTGTGATCCAGTGGCATCAAACCTTTCCCTTTATACGGGAGGTGGTGGGTTCGAGCCTCAGTGGGTTGAGAAAATAGTTACGACCTAGACCAAGTATATACAAAATAAAAATGTAAAAATAATTAGGATATCTATTGTAGAGAGAAACTCTTGTCACGCCACGTGCCAAAATTTTATGGACAAATAAAAATGAAAAAATATATTAAAAACTGTAGCCCATAATTTTTTTTAATTTCCAAAAAAAATCATTTACAAACTTTTTTTTTTTTTAATGAAGTGCAACTTTAAGACCACGCATGTTAATGACATGCAACTTTTATTGATTGAAAATGACGTTCAGAAGGAAACTCGATTAATCATTTAACTTTTTTTTTTTTTTACTATTAAAGTTGGCATTATATATATATTTTTGAAGAAAGTTGGCATTATATTTATTTTGCGATATGATTGGTTTGGCAGATGGTGCACAATTGGAGAATTGCTTTGCTAATTGCGCCAACGTCTGTGGGCTATAGCCGTTTCTCCCCAGAAAAATAAATAAAGTCCTGATGAGATTTTTTATGATTTCTTACTTTATTTTATTTTTATTAGATATAAAAAAATGTATTTTCTTTTTCTTTTGCAAGTTAAAAAAGAAAAAAAAAATTCCTCCCCTAAAGATCAGAGTACCCGAGTGAATGTATGAAGTACAATTCATGTATGATCACATGTTTGATTCTTGCCAAAGCTTTCTCGGTCGAGCGTATCGCATAAGGTCTCTCTAAAATGAGTTACTTTTACTCTATGATTATGGACTATTATATAAGAGTGAGTTTATCCGTGGACACCCTCAAAATTTTTATGTTAAATCTTATTTTTTTATAAAGTGTTGTACTTACTTTTCAATAATATACTTTAACATATTCGTAGTTTATGTTCAACAATTATGTCAACTCTGATTGGGATGTGGTTCGAAACTAAGACCTTTCTTATAAAAATTAATGGGTAAGGTTAAAGTTAACGGAATATTCCGTTGCTAAAGTTTATACTAACAAAATGTGGGATTATTTAACGGAAGAATATAATATAATAGAGGGTAAAGAAGGAAAATCATAAAAATATTAAAATAAAAATAATCTGAACCATTCATTTTATCAAATAATTTGATGTACATTTTTTAGTTTCTATTATAGGCCTAACTTTATTGGCTCTAATATAGAAATAGATATGATATAAATATACGGAGTAACGTTTTTTTTATAGAGAAATACGGAGTAACAGCCAAGACCTTGTAGTCTAGTGGCACCCGGCTACACTCCCATATGGAATTATGAACAGATACTGCATTGTAACAGAGTCAATAGTACTCAAAGAAAAAATACGGAGTAACATTCTTGTTTAAGTATTTCTTGTGTCTTATATTACCCGCATTATATGCTTTATATGTTGTTTACTAAAATTTAGATTAAAACCTGAGGGAAAGAAAACTGAATTAGTAAAGAAAGTGTAGGTAAACCAGTCTAGGATTCTCAAATAGATAACTCTCATAAAGAATACAGCTTGAAACCTTATAATTACCATGTCAACTAACTGATCAACTTGACTAGAGTTATCCTCTTTCTCTATCTGGCGAACCGGACCTCCGCGCACTACTGCAGGGTCAGTCGCGGTTGGCTAATCGTCTTTGCCTTTGGGTAGCAGGGTCCACTGGCTCGGGGACCACTTCCAGTGCCCGACCCTGCCCTTGGGCCTACAGGACGTGCTCTACCACCTCAGATACAGTCACGTGCATGCGACCTTTCTTTGATCACCGATGGCAAACCGATCAGCAGTCTCACATGTGGCCGAGGGTTGGCCTCCTACCTTTCCCTGGATGGTTGTACAGAATCTCCCGATCGCATATGCAAATTTGGCCTGGTTAGTGCATGATGTGTATAATGGTGAATGTAAATATGAGGGTGTAAATGTCGTTCCGCTAAGGATTGGGGGTATGACACGTAATTGTGTGAACTAAGAAATTCTAGGCACTAAAGTAATTGAATTTACTAGAATCCAAGTAAATAATAACTAAAATAGGAAAATAAAAGGAAAGCAGATTAACTCGTGAATAAACTGTATGATAATGAAATGGGTCATATTAGGGGTATTGCAATCTTGATGCTCTAACAATCTCATAATTAAGGAAGGAAGAATTGATCTGGGAATTTATGGGCAATGCATACAAGAATTCAATTCAGCTACTTTCGTAATCAATAAACAGAATTAGGCTAGGATTGCCCCACTTTCGTGATGCATCAATCATAGTCTTAAGCACCTAAGCATTGTAAGCCCCCAAATTACCCATATTCTCATAGTAGGAAAAATCATGTTGAAATTGGTAAGGCTCGAGGTCTTCACCCAACTTTCGTTGTAATGAATCTCTCTCCTAAACTAGCAATCAATTGTGACCATCAATTAATAACAAGTAGAATTCAATACCCAATTCAACATAAACCCTAGGTGAATAATTCAATCCCTTTATGCAATAATCACAAATTGAACATCAAGATTAGTAATAGATCCCTAACCTAAACCCATAAACGAACTACTCACTCATCATTGACGTAAAATAAATAAAGCAAGAATTAAATATTGAAATCATAACAGCGAATCTAAGAAATAAAAGAATAAAAGGAAGAACTTTACTAACAATATCTCGAAGAGTAATTCCAATCCAAACTATGATTCCAAGCTTGCAAACGAATTCAAGTATGCAAATCTGAGCTATTCTATGCTATGGAAAACTCTAAAGAGAAGGAAAATTGTGCTGAACTAAACTAGGGCTCGGAATCCCCCAAAAAACAGCAGAATGCGTCATTAAATACTGGACAGCGGTAGGGGTCACGGGCGCCCTCACGACCGGGATCGTGGCCGTGAGGTGCAGTGCCCCGCTGCTGTCCGCGCTGGGGCTCACGAGCAACCTCACGGCCGTGAGGTGCCTTCTCCGTTTGCCTTCTGACTTCTTTTGTGCTCCGCTGCTCTTTTCTGTCCTTGGGTCGATTCCTATGCTCCCGAAACTTGTTCAAGATGTCCAAAAATCCTTCCTTTGCTCCTCGTTCGCGAATAAACTAAGCTTAAGCAAATGTAACACACAAACGAGTTTCAAATTCACCAAGGTAAAGAAAATAAGAAGCAAAACCAACTAAATTGTGGGGCAAATAATAATATAAAATCAGAGGCATCACTGCACTATTTTAACACCCAGAAATAATGCATAACCATTAACCAAGATGTTACATGACCTTTGAGATTAGAAGGACCAAGGGTGATTAATTTGAAAGTTTAGAACTAAACATGGCTAAACGTAACCACTATACTTGGAGGACCCCATACAGCATTAACTCATAATAATAAAAAGAAAAATCAATATCTTAAAATCAAACCAACATCTACAACAATTCTCATCTTTACTACTACTTTTATTACAAGTTAAAAATACTCATTTTGATTATATTAAAAATAATTATTTTTATTTTATATTAATTATTTAATATTTAAAAATTGTACTAAGTATTTATTTATTTTAATTTTCGTATTAGACATTAATTTAATCATGCAATGCCTACATTATAACTAGTACTCTTATAATGAGGTTAAAGTATATGGCCAAAAGTTTTTTGGAGCATAAATATAAATTATAATCGTAATTATTAATAACGTGCCTAGTGGCTAGTGAACTACTTTATATATCATTAACGACAGATTGATTCTAAATAAAGAGTTCGATTATTTAGTTATTCTTTAGTCTATTCATTACGCATGTTTACTTTATTATTTTAATATTATAAAATAATTGCAAGTCTATTGTCTTTGCTATTGTATATTCATAGAATCTAAATGCCAACCAAGAAGAGATTTATTTATTTATTTTAAATTTTAAGGTTCATGTAAGGTGGGAAGCTTTCGATTGATGAATTGATTGATACGGCTAGTAGACAATTTAAATGTCAAAGGACGATTAAAAAGGGAGCAAAAAGAAGAACACATGAATCATTACATGAGCACTAACTAAATACTCTAATTGGTGTATTGCAACTTTTTTTTAATTGGAGGATAAAATTATATCTTTATATTTAATGTCATATTTAAAAAATTAAGATGTCATTAATAATAACATGATTATATTACCGATAACTTTGAGTCTTTGACATTGTCTTATACTATAATATTATTAATGCACTACTATTATTATGTATTTTGTAGTCCTGCATACCTCTTCAAAGTATAATATACAATTTTGTAAAACATAAGACATTATAAAAATAAGTACTTTCTGCTCATATGACACCTCTGTAGTTTTCATTGAGAGAAGGTCATAGGATCTCTAGGTCACAAGATCAAATCACAGTAGTGAGGAGATGCAACAGATAGAAAAAGTATAAAAAATATTAGCTTGTAATAGAGTCAATAGTACTCTAAAAAATTTTTTTATTATATGACTTGAACAAATTAAAAATATTATACATTTATTTTGATAATGCCAGTGTTGAGATTGTATGCAAAAGTAGTCAACACCTAAATACTCAAACTACACTCACATTATTGTATTTGGGGGTTGGGGGAAATTGAAAATTTGAGATGTGGGTGGCTAATAACGACATTTCAGGTATTTTTATGTTAGCATATTATAAATAAGTAATTTGACAATAAAAATAAGAGTAAATATCCAAAATTGTCATTCGGCTATGTCATAATTCACAGATTAGTCATCAACTATCAATTTTACCTATTAAGTCATCAACTATTCAATTCTTACTCAATATTATATTTCACAAATCAAACCTTCATTGAGTAAGAATTAAATACTTAATAACTTTATTGAGTAAGAATTGAATAGTTGAGAACTTAATTTGCTAAACTTGATAGTCGATGACCAATTTGTGAATTTCGCTATAGTCGATGGACCATTTTGAGTATTAACTCAGAAAATAAGTAATTTGACAATTACGTCATCATCTAACCAGATAAGCGTGGTTAATTAAAACTTTAACTAATGATGTAAATAATTTTACTTGTTTTATTCTTAATGTTACATAGGCTAACTTGATCAATTTTAAAATATATATAAGATTACAATGAACATTTTGTAATGGTGTTAAGACTAATATAATGAAGTATTTAATCGAAAACAAACGATATACATTTATTTTGATAATGGCAATCATGAAATTATTGGAGAAGTCAACGCCTAAATATGTGAAGCCAAAAAATAATCACATTATTGTATTTGTATTATTGTATAGGAACATGCCAACCAGCTAGATAGCTAATGTCATATATGTGGCTATATATATGCATGTTAGTGTTCCTTAATAAGTGCCTTACAAATTAAACCAAAACAAAGCAAAGCTAGGCTGATCGATCAATTCAAGCTAAGCTGGTTTTTTAATTTAGTTGTGAATTGAAGTAGTTTGTGAGGCATATATGGCTAAGATTGCCTTAGGAAACGGCAGTGAGGCCTTGCAGTCTGACTGCATCCAAGCACTCATTGTCGAGTTCATTTGCACCTTCCTCTTTGTTTTCACCGGTGTTGGAGCCGCAATGGCTACCGGTAAGCTAACTTATCTTAAAACGTACACTAGTGAAATTTATGCCGTTAGTTATTGATGATATTATATTGTAGCGATCCATTATTCTTAATTGATATCAGAGTCTGTTTAGTAAATGACTGTTAGCTGATTGGGGTTAAAGGGTATAACTAATTGATAACATTAGCTGATTGTAAAAATGTGTTTGGTAAATTAATTGTTAACTGCTAGTTGTTTGGTATAATTTCTTTTAAAATTTGCTTTGAATAGCTTTTTGAATTTTAGTAGTTTGAACGTTACAAAAAACTGATCAATTAAACGATTTTTTAACAAGTCAAACAACTAATAGTGATCATATAAGTCAAAATTGACTGATAAATTAACCATTTTATTAGAAATTTTAAAGGGGTTTGAGTGGTTGGATTAATGGACAATTTCAACTATAATATTATTAAATGGGTGTTTTTATCACTTCAATTAACTACTCTCTTAGGAGCCACTTTAGTAAATGGATCATTATTATACAATAATATTAAAATCCTTAGCTTGTGAATCATATTTATTTCAACATATTTAAGTTTATGCTTAGCATGCATCTTCTAGCTTAGTCCAATAACTTAGGAGGTATCAAGTTTAGTTCTCATTTAAAAAAAAAAAATTTACTGTTAACTACATTTTTGAGCATATATAAAGATTAAATGTGTTGATGTTTTGCTTTTGTGGTGTTGAAAATAAAAGACCAACTACAAGGGAACGCCCTAGTTGGCTTATTTTTCGTTGCCATGGCACATGCGTTGGTAGTGGGCGTGATGATCTCTGCTGGACTTCGAATTTCCGGGGCTCATCTCAACCCCGCCGTCACCCTTGGGCTCCTCATGGGTGGCAATATCACTGTTATCCGATCACTCCTCTATCTCATCGATCAATTATTAGCTTCTGTTGCTGCTTGTGCCTTGCTCACTTACCTCACTGGAGGACTGGTAAGCCCCCACCCCCTCCTCAATACAAACAGACAAATAAAACCTACCAAATTTGATTCCCTGACTATTAAAAATGTGCGTACTAAAGCCAAAGCTAATTGATTCGCAAATTATTCTGTGAATCCGAGTCCACCTGGTGAGGTGGACCCATACACAATTTACTCTTTAAAATTTTATAATTTCTATACTACGAACACACAATGTTAACACACACACATATATATATAATTGATTACCTTGTTTTGTATCCACAAGTTTCTTTCAAATACTACAGTCAATTCTACTACTAAAAATACATAATTTAATATTTTTAAAATTTTAGTACAGTTGTTATGTGTTTTGACTTAAAAACACAATTTACCTCGTGAAAATTCATAATTCCAATACTAAAAGTACACAATTCAATATCGTTTAGGACCAAGATCCACCTTGCAAGGTGGACCCTGGCTCATGGTATAACAACTACAATTTATTTTTTAATCTCAAGCACATATATATAATGTAAAAGCAATACTTATACTATAGATTCGGATCCACCTTGCAAGTTAAACTCGTGTCTATTTACATAATAAATATTCATAATTTACATACTGAATGTTCGTGATTTGAATTGTGAATATTCAGTATGTAAATTGTGTATTTTAAACTCGAATTTATCTTATAAGGTGGACGTCTATAAAATAATTTATCATGTAAAAGTCAAATCAAACTAAAGTGAAAAGCAAAGTAATAATAATTGGATTGAATTTGCAGACAACTCCAGCACATACCCTAGCAAGTGGAGTGGGGTACGGACAAGGAGTTATAATGGAGATCATTTTGACTTTTTCCCTACTTTTCACTGTGTATGCTACTATTGTGGACCCCAAGAAGGGGAATCTTGAAGGACTGGGTCCACTCCTAACTGGGCTTGTGGTGGGAGCAAACATCATGGCTGGTGGCTCATTCTCTGGGGCTTCCATGAACCCAGCCAGATCTTTCGGGCCTGCTTTAGTCAGTGGAAACTGGTCCGATCACTGGGTATATTGGGTTGGGCCACTCATCGGAGGTGGCCTTGCAGGCTTTATTTATGACACCTTTTTCATAGTTAGGACCCATGTTCCTATTGCAACTCAGGAACCCTTTTAAGCCTTTCTTTCAACTTTCAACTTTCAATTATGTATTATGTCCTCTTTCTGCTGAGATCCGTGTTATATGTGTTCCCTATGTATTTTCTTTTCACCTAGTTAATTAAATAAAAAATTTCTATCTTTATTTATATAAGAATTTTAATGAAGCAAATTCACACAACGTAGGGATTAGAGGGATTAGTCTTTACTCTTTATTGTGGAGCCCTAATTGACAGGTCTAAATAACATGTAATCATGATGATGATATTTTAATTACTATTCTAAATAGGTGTTCATATGACCGAACCTCAATGGTGAAGACATTAATTCTTTAAATTAAAAAAGTTGAAAAAATATAAAACAAATATTAGCTCATAAAGAATTATGAATGTATTAAAAAATAAATAATAATTCACCTAACTTCTCATTGATGACTTTCAATGACTTTAACAAAAAAGAAAAGTTAGAATTTTTTTAATAACAAAAAAAATTTACAACCACTATTTGTAAGTTGTAAGTGTGCATTGAGTAGATATCATTTTGTAACTCTAATCAGCAAAGAATTATAATGAGATAAATTAGTTTAAATTGTTTATAACTGATTGACTTAAACGAATAAAAATTGTGATAAATCAATTGAAATTGTCTATCAGCTAAAAGCCTAAAACTAATACGAATAAAAATTGTGATAAATCAATTGAAATTGTCTATCAGCTAAATGCCTAAAACTAATACGTACTCCGAGTGAACGAGTTTAGGGGAAAAGAAAATTTGCATCATAGAAGAAATAGTCTCAAACTTTTTTTTTTTTTGAAAACAATAGTCTTTTACAGCGCCATTTGAAGGAGACAGTTGACAAGTCCTTACTGCAGTGCTTCCCATCAATTTTACGAGTGAATGAGAATTGGCAAAGATCTTGCGGTTGGTGCAATCCCCTTTTTAGTCCCATCTAATACATTATTTATCTATCTCCCTCTTGTTTGGCGTGTGTTGTAAGACATGCAACTAGGACACTTCCGAGCAACGATATGAAATTGAACTTCTGAGGTGGTTCCACAGTCATTGCAAAGAATCCAAACCTTAAAAATGATTATGGTCTTAGTTAGCATTCATTACAAAGTTAACTAACTTATAATATAGAAAAACAGAACAGTAATGATATGGAGATGGATTCAGACAAGAAAATAGTAATCACCTTCTCGTTCCGGTAAGATTCTGGCATAGGTGTTGCAGCAATCTCGGCATCGAATTTCTCCCACACTTTTGACATATCGCATACTGATTTTGAACAAATGGGGCAAGTGTATCTGTTGCACAATGGTGGGATATGTTAAACTATATTTTACCAATGAAAATGCGATACCTTATAGATAGGGCATAACTTACTGGTAGTGCTCCTGCATCTCCTTTAAGCAGTTCTTGTGAAGAGTGTGGCCACAAGGCAAGACCGTAACATCATTTCTCGACTCGAACAGATACTGTCAATTAATATTTTCATTCAGGTTTAATTTGAAGAAGAAAGGAAGAAACTGATCTGATTTAATATATAAACACAAATCACCTCGGGGGGAGATAATTTGCTACTTTTCATACCTCAAAACAAATAGGGCAGTCATGGTGCATTGCTCCTTCAATACAAGGATGGCTATTCTTCAAAATGATTGAATAGCAACATCCTGGATCATACATGCATTTCAGTGTAAGATAACATCATGTTATGTTTTATTCTATCATATCACTGCCAAAGGTGATTGAAAGTTGGGAAGAAACTAATAATACTAACCACATTTAGAGCAGTGGAAGAAATTTTCCTCTCCGCCAATTCTGTAGACAAGAACAAGTAATAGCATAAGTTTCTCAAAGAAATGGAGAAGAGATGAAAGAGAATCTTTTATTTATTTATTATATTAATTTGGAAATGGAGATTAATGCTTAAAGAAAGCACAAGTATACCGACAAATGCCACATCCACCACAATGATACTGTCTTTTAGATGTCTGCACTTTGAAAAAAAAAAAAAAAGAATAGCAATCAGTTGGCATCTTTTCGTCCGGTAACAAAATATACAGACCATTGATTAGGTTTACTATTAAGATCCTGACTTACATCGTCATCAAATAGCTTGCATGTTTCACAAAAGTATCTCCCCATGCAAACACCGCAGTTGATGCAAACTTGCTGAGCCTGGTAACAATATAATCACTTCATCAGAAACGAGATTGGGTTGAAGCAAGAGCCGAAAAAGAGTGTCAGAGAGAGCGAGTTCCCTAGTTCAGATGCATGAGATGATGTATCAAGGAACCATTCTCAATCAAGTAACTCCATATGAATTAATTCCAGTTCTGCTCACTTGATTATAGACACATTTCCACTTTTAGTCATCAATTAATCAATCTTTTTGAATTTAGTCCTTCAAATTTTTGAATTGACAGTCTACTCCAAAGTGTAGACCTGATATGGTTGATTTTAGTAAGTCAAAAAATAATAAATTTGGTAAAATTAATAGTAGTCAAGGATTAAAGAGTGAAATGTCGCTAAAATTGAAAGATCATAAGCTCAAAAGTGAAACTAACTCAATTCTCACTCTCCCTCCCCTCTCAAAAAATAAAATAGAAATAAAAATATTTAAGAATAAAGAGCCCAAACCTCTTGTTCAGTGCTACAAAGTGAGCATATAACCTGCAAGATTGAAATAGAAGACATATTTCTGTTACAATGGAAGATAACAAAGGGGAAAAGCTGCAACAGAAATAAGCTAGTACAGTAGCATACCCATTTCACTTGATGACGGTGGATGTCATGTCTAAGGTTTTTGTCAACATCAATATTGTTCTGCACAACAGTTTGCGATGTTAGTATTATCAAATGACTTAAGAAGAAAACTAGAACAAAAATAACATTAAGTGCTTAAGGATTTTTCTCAATGACTCTGCACACTCCAAAAAAAGGAGCACTGAGCAGAAGAGAGGTTCTATGACAGGGAATCCAATGGATCAAATCATGAAAAAATACATGGTAAGAAGTCCTGCATCACAGGAAATAACTAATTTACATCCAATCAAGAGTAATTCACACAAAACAAAGAATAAAACTTACTTTTGCCTCATTATGACAATGCCGGCAATCAAATATTTCATTGCAGCAAGGAGCTCTAATCTTGCACCTTCGCTGATAATGAGAGCAGCTACCCCATTAAGAAAAAGTGGAATAAAAACGTGTTAATGATGATGGACAGATAAACATAATGCTCTAAAGTATACAAACTAGATAAAAGTCAGTATGTAATTGAAAATTCAAATAACACAAAACTAAACTACATAGAAAGATAGCTTAGATAATATTCACTTAATTGACTAGAAAGATGCCAAGATGTTGTACCCGTATTTCATGTACCCTTTATCAAGGGCTTCAGTGCCACTAACATTTTCCTGAAATGATTCTCCCCTGTACATGTTGCTTCCTTGAGAAGCCTCCCCAAAACCAGCAGTCTTCTCTTCTTTTTCCACAACTTGTGAAGTTATTTGCTCAAGACGTGGGGCACCAGAATGTTCAGCAGCTAGTTCAGACATCGTCTCATGCAGTCATGCAGATGAAATTAACTATTAAGTGATAGCTGGAAATGGGTTACAACCTGCATTGAGGTTGAAGTTAAGGAAAATTTTGAAAACCTAAAATACGTGGCAAGTAACCCACAAAATGGTGCTCTCTCACACTTGGCAGAAGACCAAATCATATCAGCACCAACAAATTCCAACTAAGATTGAACTGCTCCAGACTCCATTGAGGAGAATTCATCAAAACATGCAAATCTATTTGAACCCCACACAAAATCTATCAGCATCCAGCAGTGGATAATAACCATTGCACGCACTTGATTGTTGGAGAAGTCAAAAGTCCATCTAAACAAACATCACTGATAGACAGTCCAACCTATGGTCAAACCAATGGGATAATAACATCAATCATGCTCTTACAGTGAGAACAAATGAAGGGAAAATGTGGCAGGGATTATAGAGATAGTTAAGTTTCATTGTCCATCAAGGACAATCCTACCTCTGTCTGCATTCTTCACCACCTCTTCTTCAATATGAGAAAACCTCCCACAAAATTCTTTGTAAATGCCACATTCCAAAATAGAAGAATCTATGCTCTCATGGATTATTGCTTATGCTTATCTATTTTCTAAGAGGTTGGAATAGCATATTCCTTTGTGGCAGAAGGAAATGTCTATCAAATTCACATATAACTTTCTGCGAAACTTTTTCCTACATGTGGATGCTTCTAGTTTTTGCATGCGTGAGAGTTTCATGTGAAAGAGTTATGGGTGTTTCTTGTTGTTCACATCCATACGAATTTTACTCAGAAGAGTTACAGATGCTGTTTGTTGTTCACATACATAAAAATTTCAGTTGTAGTTCTAAAGAATTAAGTTGCAAAAGCAAATCATAAGAGAATGTCCAGATTCTTTGTTATAGCTGTTCAACAAAAAGTAAGAACAAACACTGATCACTTTGTCTAGGGCATCTAAACTTTTATCATACCAAAATGAAATAACCTCTACAAAAGCTGAGAACAGTGCAAACTCTTAGATCAGAAACACACAAGAACTAGTTAATGCTTTCATCTCAAAAAAGTTAAGGCCATCATCTATGTGCTCCTGTCACAGTGAGCAATGACCGAACAAATGAGAAATAAAGGATGCCAAACACCAATGAAGAAACCATCTATACACTATAGCCAGCTTGGCCGCCATTAATACTCTTCGAAATAATCGAAAAAAACCTCCTAGTCTTCCGTTAGATTGGAAATGGGTAAGCTTAATCAGAAATTCATGCAAAATTGCTCTTGTTCTGAGTTCTGACACATAAGAAATATAAATATCCACAGCTGGGCATCTAAGTACAGGTGCTACCCGAAGCATAGCTTTACAAGACAAATAGGAGTCATTTAGTTTCAAGCACAAATATCTTCACTTTTGTATTTATTTTAACCAGCATTTGATTTCAGGGTAACTCCACTTTGTACTGGATATATAAATGCTCAGACTAACAAGAATTCAGCAAGTGTAATTTTTTTCCTACAAATGAATAAGAGATCACAGCCCTACTACAAAATTACTGAACATACTACTCAGACCATATGGTGAGAGTAACTTGTGTTAAATTTTTTATTCAGAACAAATGAACAATTAATTTTATCCTTAGTAAAAGGATAGTTCTCTCAGAAATTTCCTTTTGGACAGAAATAAAAGGTACTAAAGAATCATTTTAACAATGACAAGTTCAGAAAAAGCAATTAGAACAAAATCCCAAATGTTTGAGCGTCACTTAAGTATGAAAACTATAGAATCCTTTAATATCATATCAACACCACTTTAGTTACAGAAACCCAACCAGGCCTTAGTGCCTTACATCCTTACTCCCACCCAATCTAGCAGCGATGATTTAAGTCCCGTTTCCCTAAAACTCTGGAGCAAAAATATGACCATTACTTCAAAGGTATATAGTCCTTGGCATCTAATATCAATTATAACACAAAATTCAAAACAACTCTTGTCATGCCCTAAGCACTGAAATGCAGAAAACTTATGGTAGGAGATCAACAAAAGATCAGTACTCGTATAATTCAGGAGGAGGAAGCCTACTAGACTTCGACATCTTAATAACCATTCTCAGTAGTGCCAAAAATAAAATTTGCATTCCCATAAGGCTACAAGCATAAATTATACATCACTCAGTCCCAAACGCATAACCAAGCAATGCACAAAGGTAAAAATGCATGATCCAGCTTAATATTGAGAGAATGAAATCCTTCACGGGTCAAAAGGCTATTGACTGTTTCCTGAAAACTATCCTCCTCGCAGTAGAACATAATAGTAATTGTTTTCCTTAACACAAATATAGCACCATTTTTACATAATTCTATTAAATGCAAAACTCAGCACATAACCACAACAAAAATCCAAGAAGTTAACCAAACAAACACAACTTGATTTGCATTTAGAATCACAGAGCAGCAAGAAAATAACAGATACTAACTTAAGAAACATTCGTATATGCATAGATTTCCATCAATAATCACGGCATATTATCCACCAAATTCCCCCCAAGTACATCGAAATTTTAAGCGGAAATTAAAGCTAAACTTCCAAAATCAGTGAAACAAATTAAACAAGCATACCTAGATTTCCAATATTAATCAAGCAGAGTTAAAAGCAGAAAATCATAGACCGAAAGTACGGTTAAACACAGAGAAAGCCAAACGAAGAAATAAAATCAAATTCGCAGGGTAACGAACTTTCAACCCTGACGAAAGCCGATCTTCATGCTCCGAGCTAACCAAACTCCGCCGAGAGCGTATATGACGTATATATGTATATGTATAGCTCTAGAGAGAAAGTAGAAGGCAGCTTGATGGAGGAGTATTTGAATGTGAGTGGTTTATATAGGGGAGAGGGAATCTGAGTTGAACAGTCAAATGGGCGGTGTTAAACTCTGGATTCATGAACAAATAGTTTTTTTTCTAGAGACTTCTAAACTTCAATGCCAGCAATGAAGATGTCAGATAACAGATGTTGACAGGCAAATCCCCCAGAGGGCAGAGTGGGTTTCTTTCTTCTCCCAAGTGCTCCGACCCGATAAAATATTTGGAGGATATAAATCACGTTATTGGGCACAAGAAGTCCCCTCACATTGAGAGCACAAGAAACTCCCTCATCTTAATGGCATGTTTGGTTGGATGGAAAATCAATTCCATGGAAAGATTTTCCAAAAAGTTGAGGAAAATGAGTAATTATGTTGTTTGGTTGGATGGGAAATGTTTTCCATGGAATTTAACTTCCCAAAAAGAAAGGAAAACAAATTCTTTGGTTGGGATAGGTATTTTGTTTTCCAAAGAGATTGGGAAGAAAGTATAAGCCCTTGGACTATTTTACCCTCATCAAAATTGACTAATTACACATGTATATATAGTCAAACCATTAATTACTAAGGGCATATTGGTCTTTATATTCATAATTTCTTACCATTCCAAACTCAACCAAACAATGGAATTCATATTCCCATTAATTTCTTTTTCACCAACCAAACAGTAGAATCTATTTTCCTGGTAATTTATTTTCCACGGAATTTGAATTTCATTTCCTTCAAATATTTTTCAGCGAATCAAACGAGCTAAGAGATTATTTTTACACTGTCGTTGATGAGACTTGTCTTTTCTCTCAAACTTTAACCCATACAGGCAAATTGGTTTCTTTCTTGTTTTGCATTACTGACGTAATTGACCCTGACGTAATTGACCCTGAGATAGTGAGATGCATACTTTGATGCACAATTTACTTTTTGATGTGACTAATTCTAATAAGTTACTCTGTGTATTTTTTATGTGGACCCTAATGCAAATGTCTATAACAAGATTTTGTACGTAAAATTAAAAATTGAGAGTAAAAAATTAAAATACATTGTACACAACTACACAAAATATTTTTCTTTTAGCACAGATTTTTAGTTTTTTTTTTTTTAATTTTTAATTTTTATTTTTAAATGACAAAGAAACCCTAATGACTAGTGAATATGCATTAAAAACCACACTAATTAATAGCCTATAAATCAAACATAATATTTATTTAAATTTTTATTAAATTACTCATGGTCAAATTATATCGGACGTTGTAATATGGACATAGGTCAATTAAATTAACATGGAAAAATTAAAGTAATTTTGATCGTGGTGAATTGTTATTTACTCCCTGCTTATTTTAAATGCTCGATTTTAATTTTTGAGTTATTTGAGAGTTTGTTCTTTTAGTTATTGAGCTAAAGTCAAATATGTTATTCTATATACCAAAAGTGTTGTTAGACTTTTTAAGAGGAATACTACTAAACCTTAAACTATTAAGTTTAAGGTTAAAAGTGAATTGTGTGAATTTTTTTTTTTTTTTGAATTGTGTGAAATTTTTTTAATATCTTATATAGACATTACATATTCACCAAATTACCAAAAAAAAAATCATTATGTAATCTCCATCTGACTCATCTACAAAGGTTCGATCACCATTGTTGCAACTCATATTAGGGTGTGTTTGGTTGGGGGGTTAGGCATAAGATATGGGTATCAAAGTGATTGTTAGTGTTTGGTTGATAGGTTTTGTGAATGCTACTATGGGTTTGGAATACCCCATTAATGGCAAAACCCATACCCTTATTAAATAAGGGTTTCATCTTCCTTCATCATTTCTTCCCCAACTATTAATAATCATTCCCATTCCACCCAACTACCAAACATGCTAAATACTTTCACCAAAACCCATTACCCTTACCAAGTATTTGATACCCATTCCGATTCCGATTCCCATGTGCGAACCAAACGCACCCTTAGTTTCGTTGAAAATAAATTTGTATTACTCATGTTTGGTATACTTAAAAAAAAATGAAGTCTCGAGTTAAAGACTTATACTGGGCTTTATATTGACTGCTAGTAGTGATCTGCGGCAAATTATTGCATGGACCATGGTCCACACAGCGGACTAAAAATAAAAAGTACTCCCTCCGTCTCATTTTACCTGTCTTACTTTCTTTTTTAATCCGTCCCAAAATTCTGTCCACTGTCCTAAAATAAACATCATTACACTTCTAGTTTTCCTATTTTACCCTTTTAACTATCTGATATTCATCCACCCAAATATTCTCAAAAGACGTGCCCATTTAAAAAAAGGTGAATACATATCTCTACATTTATTTTCAGATTTGATTCTTCATTTCCACTTTTCACTTTTTTTTTCTTCCTGCAACTTCTTCATTCCCACTTCACAACTGATAGAAGAAATCAAGAAGTGGGTTTCTTCATTTTTCTTCCTCCGTTTCTTCACTTTGTTTCTCCTCTCCGTCGGAAACAAGCCCCTACACCATTGCCGTGTAGCTCCTGCTGGCAGAAATAGAGATTCTGTGTAGCACGAAAGCATAGACGAACTTGGTGTTGGATACATGGATCTACATTTGATGAATGTTCAAATACATGGATCATAGAGTTTTGGCGTTGGATCTACATTTAGATACATGGATCTACACTTCTTATACTCAAATATTCTTATAATTCCTCTTTTTTTTTCTTCTTTTTTTTTTTTGATAAATGAGTCTCGCACCCAAAAAAAAGCTAATGAAAGATGATTCAATTGTTTGCAAATGAGATTGAAGAAATATACATATCAGAAAACTTCTCAAATGAGGTGAAGAAAGAAGAAGAAACGTACTGTACCAAAGCCAGAGAGTCCAGGGGCATAAATGGAAAAGAAGTCCACTTTCTTTACTTACCTTAAAATCCGTGCCAAACATAAGTAGGACATTGATTTCGGGACAGAGGGAGTACATTATTTTTGTACTGTAAGTACATTATTTGATAGTATATATTAAATAATGTACTTTCAGTACAAAAATAATGTACCCTAAAATAATGTACCTACAGTACAAAAATAATGTACCTTCAGTACCAAAATAATGTACTTTTTATTTTTGATCCACACAGCTGTGTGGACCATGATCCATGCAATAATGATTGGTGATCTGCGCAGTTGCCCACTCTACAAATTATTTTGACTTTGTTAAACAACCAATATGAATGTTTAATTAATTAATATATATTTTTTTACAATTTATATATTGCTTCAAAATGTTAATATTCAAAAAGCTACTCAAAGTAACATTTCGAATAACTTTTTGAGAAGTCATTTTGCATTTAATCAGTTATCAGCTAACAACTAATTTACCAAATATCTTTCTACAACCAGCTAATACTATCAACTAGTCAAACTAATATCTCAATCAGCTAATAGCTATTTACCAAACACTCCATTGGAATGAATTGTCAATATTATAATTTAAGGTTAATTAACCTTAACAATTTAAGGTTTAGTAATGTTCCTCTTAATATAACATATGACAATTAGGTCAAAGAACTAAGGGAGCTTAGTTCAGACATTGGGATCAGAATTGTAATTAGAATCAATTACTTAGTAATGATAATGCGTTTAAGTGAGATAAGTTTGTTTGGTAGTAAATAGGAATTGAAATCAAAACCATGCCTTATGAGAACTATGGTCTGATTTGGGCACTTGAAATTAGAAAATCCACGACGGTGATCAAATCTTTCTAATCCTCTAATTAACGCTAATTAAGGAACATATTAGTAAGGAAACGTGCTCTAAAGGACAATTTGATCAACATGATCAGATCAACATGCGACAAAAATAGCTTAAACATTTCCCACTATTCTTTTCAAACATACTCAGTATCTCTAAGTTATCAGATCAACATGCGACAAAAATAGCTTAAACATTTCCCACTATTCTTTTCAAACATACTCAGTATCTCTAAGTTTTCTAGTGTTGTACATTGCAATCTTTTTGGTTTTCTAGTGTTGTACATTGCAATCTTTGAGTATAAAACTTATACACGTGTAGTACAAAATTTATGCTACTTTCTCAATCTACTGAAGCCCAACAAAGTCAACATTACCCCCACTGAGGCTCGAACCATGACCTCCTACTTGGGAGAATCACTTCATTGCCCCCACTGAAGCTCAAACCCATGACCTCCCACTTGGGAGAATCACTTCATGCCACTTGACCACAAGGCTTTTGGCCAGTGATTATATGACATAAACAATATTGACTTAACATTTTTAACAATATGTTGGTTTAAAAATTGATAAGCAAGTTACAAAACAATTTTGGTTTCTGCCTTCGCGAAGGCAGCAATAATTGGATATCAATAATTGAGAAGGTTGATTGATCCTCATCTTAAAACCGCCCAAACAAATATACTCTATTGTCACGCGCAAATTTTATTGATGATCGCAGTATTAAAACCACGTCGTTTTGATTAATGAAAACAGACGGATGAAACGGTCTCCGTTACGCGTAACTGTACTTTCCTTTCAACACAACTGCAGTATCAATTCAACACAAGTGCAATTCCAAACAGATAAAACGGTCTCTATTTCGCACAACTGTAGTTTTCTTTCAACACAACTGCAGTATCAGTTCAACACAACTGCAGTATCAATTTAACATAACTGTAATATTAATTATGATCATGATCCACGGTATAACAATTGATTGTAACGTTTAATGATTTTGAGGTTATTCTATTATGATTAATCTTCCCAATAATTGAACTTATTGGATAAAGATATTTTCAGGTGAATAACGCTCCGTACACGTCACCATCCCACCCCAAATTATTTAAGTAATATATGCTGGAAGGAAAATGGAATATCATAACCACTACGGAGGCAATTGTTAACCACGCGTCACTGTTTTGCTTCACCGACTGTTTTCCCTGTCGTTTTCCCTTCAACGATAAGTACGCAATTAAGTTTTAAAAAAGAGCAAAAACTTGTGTGAGACCGTCTTATCATGAGACGGGTCGGATCGGGTCGGGTTACGATGTAAATGTAACATTTATATGCACAAATATTATACTTATATGCTCAAATGTAATACTAATCAGGAATAAATTTTTTGTTACTTATTAGGGTAAATGTAATAACAATACTTTTACATTTCGATTTAAAAGTATTATATTTTTTCTCAAAAGTATTATATTTGCCCTTATAAGTAAAGAGCACTTGTCAACATTACTTTTTCTCTTATAAGTAACACAAATTGTACTCTTGGTTTTGACCCGACCCGTCTCACGAATAAGGATCCGTGAGACGGTCTCACACAAGTGTGACCCAAAACATTTACTATTATTGAACTTAAAATGTTTAACATAATATATCAATTGCTTCATTAGTGTTGAGCATATAATATATAAATATAAATGTGTAATATAACTTATATTTTTAGTTGAAGTAGAGCAAAGATAGATTATGATGTTGCCTAGACTGCTTTTAAAAACATAGATATGCTGCGATTTTATTTTGAATTTTCTCATCATATATGCATGCAGCGTTAATTTTCCAGGATATATAATAAATGATGGTTTCAGGAAGACAAATATGCTGCAATTTTGAACTTTAATTTGTCGCCATACTTTAGATTTCCTGTTGCCTGTAATGCGTCATTACATGTCATTTTATTCATATTTGGAAGAGACACAAAGAAAAAAGTAAAGTAAATGCTCAGTGCTGGCATGCATGCAGTCTCCACCACTCTGCATTACTTGTATATATGTCACCCCTGAAATGCTGTCGTCGAAAACACATAATCAATTACAATCCTGCACAACATGTATTTCTGATGCTCTTTAATTTGGTTTGATGCACAAAACTCTGATCTTTTTCCTGAATTTCAGCCTGCATGCAGAATCTCAACCGTACGTGACGCTTCAATTATTATATTGGCATGAACTGAAATGGCTTAATTAGCTTGCAATGACGATACAAGTGATGATGTTAAGTGGTCAAGTGGACGGTGTCATTTGAAACTCAAATGTAATTAACTTCAATTTTGTGGAGTTAACTTGGAGGAAGGTGACGATGGAGACGGCGAGTTTTCGGTTGGTGGAGGCGTTTTTTCTTGGCACGGTAGAGGAGATGGCGGGGGTGGAGGTGGAGTATAGGCCGTTGGTGGAGGTGGCGGTGGGGGTGGGGGTGAATTGCTGTGTGGAGGAGGTGGCGGTGATGTTGTTACATTGCAGTTGCAGTGACTAGGTGACGGTGGTGGTGGTGGTGATTCTGGTTGCGGGGATGGAGGAGGAGGTGGCGGTGATGGTGGTGGAGGTGGTGGTGATTTTGGTGGCGATGATGGTGGTGGAGGTGGTGATTCTGGTTGCGGTGGTGGTGATGGGCAGGGGTGATATGGTGGGGACCCACATTTGTAATTGCTACAATTAACAGTTGTGGCCTGGGACAACACCCTCTTACACTCCAACTCAGACCGTTGGTCCTCCCTGTCTCTCAAACAATTCTTGGTGTCATCAAAAGCAGCCAAATTGAGACAAGTGGAATCATCCTTGGTAAAAAAGTTATATTCATAGTCAAAGCTCAACAAACTATCAAGCGAACATATTTTATCCGACACCTCCCCAGAGAACATATTATGCCCCAAATTCAACTCCTTCAACCCCATCATTCTCCCTATACTCTCCGCCGGCAACTCGCCCACCATCTTATTCCTACTCACATCCAACACACTCAAGTTCCTCAACTCCCCAATCTCACTCGGCAGACACGACCGAAAAGCATTATTCGACAGAACCAATTCGTTTAGCGTACCCGACATTTTTCCCAAACTCCGCGGCAGACAACCTCGAAACTGATTGTTAGCCAAGACAATAACCGACACTTTGGAGTTCCCTAGGTTTCCCGGCAGCTCAGAGGAGAATCTGTTATTGTTCACAAATATGGCATCCAATTCCATCTCAAACAGTTCCGCCGGAATCCCGCCTTCAAACTCATTGAACCGGAGGTCGAGATATTTTAGATCGGACAACTGAAGAACCGGGGAAGGGAACTTTCCGGCGAACCGGTTATTACTGAGATCCAGCTCGAATAGGAGTTTCAAATTTGAGAAACTCCGGGGAAGGGTACCGCAGAACCTGTTGGAGTTTATATGGAACAGGGAAATGTCGTAGAGAAGCCCCAACTCGTGCGGGAGAGTTCCGGCGACATCGGCGTGGTTTATATCAATCCCGGCGACGGTGAGCTCCGACGGGTCGTCCGGCGCCCACCAACAGAACACGCCGGTGTAATTACACACGTCGGATCCGACCCAGTTCTCTGTTATTCTATAAGGATCCGAGATTATGGCTTCTTTCCAAGCCTGCAGTGCAATGTAAGCGTTCTTCAACCTGGGATTTGGGAATTCTAAGGTTGGGTCGATGGCTAGAGGATCACCACCATAGGACAACAGCTCTCTCTGCTGAAACTCTGTAGTTTCAGTGCTCTCAGTAACATTAAAGAGAATAATAATAATGATGAGAAATATGGAGATGAGGAAGAGTGGTTTATTATCACAATTTTGCTTCATGGCACAGCAGTATAATAATGAGCATTGGATATATGGGTCTGTAAATGCAAAATTTTCTTGCTTTTGTTTTAGTAGCAAAAAATTGTCACTACTTTCTATTCTGTTCAGGAAGAGTATGTGCTGTGGTATTGGGGACAGTTCAAGCTTTCGTTAGTTGAAGATGGAGTTTTCACAAGTGTTTGTGTTTCTGTTTTGTTTTTCTTTTTGGTCAATGATGAACAATAGGTTGAGATGAGAATGAGCTCTTTTACCGGATCTTCTCGTAACGAGTGGCTGCTTTTGCTTAGGACTCTCACCTGACCAAAGAATTTGAGTTTTAATTGAAAAAAAAAAATAAAAATGCATACCCTCGTTTTAACTTATTTTAATGGAAATGATCATTATGTATACATATTTGATATAATGATATGTATTGTGTTTTTTTATACTATTTATATTTGAGTTACAATTGTGTGAGACCGTCTCACATATTCTTTATCCGTGAGACGGGTTGAGTCGGGTCGAATTAATATACAAATGTAATAATTATATTGAAAAATGTAATACTAATTATAAATAAAGTGTTTGTCACTTATAAATGAAAACATAATACTTTTGAGGGCAAATGTAAATTTTTTTTAAAAAAATATTTAGATGCAAAAGTATTACTTTTTTAATCAAAAGTATTATATTTTCTCATAGAGTCATTACCATTTTTGGTCATACTGTTATTATGACATTGCCAATTTTAGTCCCCACTTCATTAATTTTTGCTACATTTGAACCAATCTTTTTTAGGCATTGCCACTTTTGGTCCATCGTTAGAAAATTCGTCCAAAGTCTGTCAAACACAGGGGTATAATTGTCTTTTCATTCACTGGTGGATCTATGAAGAATAACTATTGACGCATAACCCTTCTTTCTCATTTGAAGGCATATTTCTGATGGATTATTAGCAGCAAGTGTGAGTATATACAACCAGCCCCTCTCAAACAGAATCTCGTCAGCAACAGGCAAAATTTTATCGATCACAGTTCGACCATTTTCCCCACCAGCCCAAGCTGAGGTGATTCCTTCATAACCAACCTCCTCGTCTCTCTCTCTCTCTCTCTCTTCGAACTGCAAAACCAACGAAGAGGCGGCTCGGCGGTGTCGACGACAACACAGACGGACGAAGACAACAGGAACTCCGGCGACACTTTCTTTTCCGGTGAGTGAGAACGCGAAGCAGCAGCAAGGCAGGCGGCGGTGGCGGCGTCTCCCTCCTCTGTTTCCGGCGAGAGACAAGGCAGCGGCGGACCTCCGTCTCTCTTCTCCTTCGCAACGCAAACTAGGTATATCGTATTAGCAATTTAACATACCCAACTAAAAATTGCATCCACACTTGTCAAGTTTTTTTTTTTTTTTTTTCAGATTTAAGTAATTGAATCCGAAAGACTACAAAAAAAATCCATTTCTGAAGTGGAAAACTTTGACAGAAACAAACAGCAAAACTTGAAAATAAAAGGAAGAAGAAGAGCGTACCTGTAGTTTCTAACCCAACCTGTCACTATTTTGAATAAAAAGAAGCAATGGGCATGACAAAATTCACCAAGGTTGCCTTTGATATGTCGCGAAATAATCGAAATCGGAGAAACAGAGGATAGGGTCAAGGGTGAGGGAAAGTCTAATTGCGATTCTAGGATTCCATTCTTACAATTCTGGTGAATGAAAAGACAATTATACCCCTGTGTTTGACGGACTTTGGACAGATTTTCTAACGATGGACCAAAAGTGGCAATGCCTAAAAAAGACTGGTTCAAGTGTGGCAAAAATTAATGAAGTGGACTAAAATTGGCAATGTCACAATAACGATAGGACCAAAAATGGTAATGACTCTTTCTCATATAAGTAATGTAGGCACGCAAGGGAACTGCAAATCAAATCCCAGATTGAGCCTAAAAAATGCTTGACTCGTGTACGCTGGCACCTGCTGACACAAATGTTATCCAGAAAAATGGCTAGCCTTGCAAGTTAAGTTATGCCAACTTTTCAAAAATATTTTCTAACTTTTTAGCCACTGTTCGATTAGTAACTATTCGAACCTTGATTGTCCGAATTGTAACATTTTGGACTTATACTACTCGGTTGGAGGATTTACTATTCAGTCAAACTATTTGACAGAATGGCAGTTTTTGACTCCTCATTTTGTAATCTTTTGGGTACTGTTCGTACTGCTCGAAGTACTCTTCGATTGCACTGTTTGGAATACCGTTATGGAATATTAATTCTGATTCAACGGAATTAATTACATATAATTTCAATTTTAAAATTTAGAATCAATTTCTAGATTAATGGTTGTTTATTATAAAGGTTACATAGTGATTTTATTATTAGTTTAATACAATGATAAATGCTATATATCATCCCTTCTCCTATATAAGCCTTGATTGAACAAGTGATTTAAAAGACTAAAAACCCTACCTTTCTCACTCCAAACTTTGCTCAACCTCAAATTTTTGTGTTCATCCCTTGCTCTAGTCCGTTGGGCTCACTTGTTTGAGTGCTCAAACATTGAGGCGTAGTACGTTTTATCCTATGAAACTTAGGCTATAACACTCCTAACACATTGAAGAGATAGCAAATAAAGTTTTAATGAAAAAAATATTTCGCTCGACTCGTACTAACCCTTGACCTTTCGTTCTTAGCCTTTCATGTTGACGGATGTAGCTATGGTTAGAGAGGAGGGAAATATCCAAGGGCATTAGTGTATTTTTGTATTGGTATTTCATTCTGTTAGTCTGTTTCTTCCTTCCTCCCTTGGTTGTATATATAATATACCAGCATCCTCTCTATAACCTGTTAGTTACCATTTTCACCTCAATACAGCAGAACTCTCTTCTTGTCATCTTCACGGTGTATGTAATCGCTCCTATTATGGTATAAGAGCCTTTACGGTGGAGCACGTATGCCGCCGCCGTCACGGGCGAACCAAGCCAGGAGGTTGTTACAACTCCCCGATCAACAAATCGCCAATCCGATCCACCTCTACACTTATTCCGCAGAGGAATTCAAATCTTCAGCAACAAAGGAATCATAATCTGGAGGATGTGGAGAATACACTCTTCATTAGCTCAACTGAGAATCCGTCTACGATCCTCGTCAGTCATCTTCTAGCAGGCAGTTCTAACTATGCTTCCTGGTGTATTTCGATGAGGGTCGCTCTTGAGATCAAGAACAAGTAGTGCTTCATTGATGGAATTGTCGCGGCACCAAGCAGAGATTAGTATGCGGCATGGAGATGCTACAACTTAATGGTATGTTCCTGGATTTTTAGATCGGTACATCCTTCTATAGCTCAAAGTATTATGCATTTAGACAAAGCTAGAGATGTGTGGGAGGATTTGAGGCGAAAATTTTCGCAACATGATGCACAACGAATCTCAGCTCTACAGAACGAGATATATGATCTGAAACAGGGGAACATGATAGTGAACGAGTATTACACCAAGTGCCGGACCTTGTGGGAAGCGATGAACACACTACGACCTATTCCTCACTGCAAATGTGAACCAAAGTGTTCCCGTGACCTCGTTGATCAGATCAGAGAAGAGAGAGAGGTAGATCAAGTCATTCGTTTTCTCCAAAGCTTAAACGATGACTATAGTAACCTCAAATCTAATGTCCTTGTGCCCGATCCGTTACCGGAAGTGTACAAAACTTTTGTTATGGCCGAGAAACAGGAGAGACAAATCTCTTTGTCCAATATGAATTTAGGCAATCTTGACATCAGCCAAGCAAATGTTGTTCAGCATGAGGGAGACCTCTCTGATGAGACAGTGGCAACAGTGAATACATACAATGCAAGGCAAAATGGCAGTGGCAACAAAGGAGCTAAGTGTACCTTTTGCGGAATGAGTGGCCACACGGTGGATAACTGCTATAAGAAGCACGGTTATCCTTCGGGATGGGTTCAAGGCTTTAAATCGAAAGGCAAACAACAGCAGCATATAACGGCTGTGACAAATAACTTGGCAGACCTCGACAGCACTTCTGAGCAACTCTAGAAACTAATATCACTTTTGCAAGTCCAAGTTGGACAATCTTCAGGTGGACACACTACAGCAACAGTGTCTTTGGTGCCAAAATTCCATGAATCAAACTCTACAAATGAAGGCAAGTATCCTAATATTCATATTAACTTTGTCTCTTTATGTAATTCTACTTAGATTATAGATTCCAGGGCTACGGATCATATTACTCGCTCTCTTAAATTTTTTGAGAATTATCACATTGTTAATGAGGCTGAGGTGAACCTGCCTACTGGAGAATCTGTCAAAGTTAATCACATAGGGAACATCAAGCTTAACAGTGAGATATGGTTGAAGGATGTGTTCCACATTCCATCTTTCAAGTTCAATATACTCTTAGTAAGTAGACTTCTATAAGATTCTTGCTGTCAACTAACATTTATGCATGGGCAGTGTCTAATTCAGGACATTCTTGGGAAGAAGATTGGTTTAGCTAAGCAGAAAAATGGGCTCTACTTGCTGATGCAGCCACCACGATCACTCAACACAATTCACAAAAGTTTTGCCATTCAATGTAATAATAGTGAGGTTTGGCACCAAAGATTGGGACATTTTTCCATTAATAAACTACACCTCTTAATTGATATAAAAGTTTCTAATACTAAAGACATAGCTTGTGATGATTGCCACTTTGCAAAGCACAAATGGTCCCCTTTTTCTCTAAGTACTACTTCTTCAAATGCTTGCTTTGAGTTACTTCATGTTGACATATGGGGACCATTCCCGGTTTGTTCTCTACAAGGGGAACAATATTTTCTGTCTATGGTTGATGATTATTCTAGGTTCACCTGGCTGCATGTAATGAAGAATAAATTAGAGGTTGGACAGTTCATAAAAAAGTTTCAAGCCATGGTGGTCACACAGTTTGGCACCTTGATAAAAACTATATGCACTAACAATGGCTTAGAATTGAATATGAATGAGTTTTTTTTTTGAAGAAAATGGTATTATTCATCAGAAGACATGTGCATACACACCAAAGCAAAATGAGGTTGTTGAACGAAAACACCAACATATTTTAAACGTTGCCAAGGCTCTTCGATTTCAAGCTTCTCTTCCCCTTGAATTTTGGAGGCATTGTGTGATGCATGTCGTATACATCATTAACATGTTGTCTTCCCCAGCCATCCAGATGTCAAGTCCCTACTACAAGTTGTATGGAAAGAATGCCGATATTACTAATCTCAAAGTCTTTAGATGTCTCTTCTATGCATCAAACTTATCTCCTTCTAAGCACAAGATGTCACCTGGTCAAGGGTTGCTATATCCGAAAAAATGATACCCTGTAACTCAACGTTTTCTCAGACTCTGATTGGGCTTCCTGTTCTGATACTCGAAGATTCATCACAGGCTTCTGTGTTTTCCTCGGCTCTGCGCTGATCTCTTGGAAAGCCAAGAAGTAGGTCACTGTATCTAGGTCGTCTTCTAAAGAAAAGTATAGAGCTCTTGCGGCCAAGGTGTGCGAAGTGCAATGGATTCACTTCCGTCTATAACCTGTTAGCTACCATTTTCACCTCAATACAGTAGAACCCTCTTCTTGTCATCTTCACAGTGTATGTAACCACTCCTATTATTTCATAGGATTATATTCCTAACACTCCTGTGCGATAACCGAACATATAATTAAATATTTGAGTAGGATATAATCCCTATCACTAATAAATTTTCAGGATGATTGGGAAAATGATAATAATTAAAATTGATACATTGTCCTATTTAATTTCTTCTGCTAAAACTTTATTAATGTGATCGGTGCTTTGAAATATTTCCGGGGTATGGAGTTGTGCTTCGTTCAAAAAACTAATATTGGGAAAGAAATTGTAAGCACAAACAACGCATTTCTGTTAATTAGTGATGTTTTCTATCTATATTATATATGTGGGTTCTCTTAGTAATACGCTCTAATGAGGCAATGATCCCTGTATGTGCTTGTGTGTGGGCAGTCATTATACCGTGGACCATGGTCCACAATGCATTGTGGACCATGGATCATGGTTGATATTGCAGTTATGTTGAATTGATACTGTAGTTATGTTGAACGGATACTGTAGTTGTATTGAAAGAAAACTGCAGTTGCGCGGAACAGAGGTGTAACACCCCGGCTCGGCTATACCGTACATCCGGAGTAGTTACCGCCACACCTAGACTGAACCCAGCCGAAACCATGCGGAGTTCACTCTAGGTGCACAGGCTAAGGGAAAGGAATACCAATTCACATCATCACCATCACCCGATATAACTTCATATATAGATGCATAGATAAGCAAAAGGGGGTAGCTGCACTAGCGACCACTATATACAAGAGTTAAGTACAAACTTACTAGCCAAAAGTTTAACATGGCGACAAAAGATATATTTACACAAAAGAGTTCCACCTAGAACCTCCCCAACCGACCTACTCCTCTAAGAGACGGTACTCGGGTCCGGAGTACGTTCCCCACACCAGATGCCACTCACCTGCGAACCAGGTGATATGGTCCAAAAAGTAGCAGGGAGAGTCCACCATCGACCACTCATCCCAATGCTCCGAAGGACTGGGGTCCCACGGATAGGGGTAAAAGACTACAAACTCTAAGGGGTCACTCCCCTCTAACACCTCGATGGGATAGAACCCAAACCTAGACTGGACCTTATCTAGAAAAGTCGGCTCACTACTGCGAACCGGTATGCGAGTGGGAGTAGTCGGATAAGTTGGAGGAGGACTGTACTGCAGAGGAGGAGAAACGGGAGCAAAGATCGGGTCCAAGGTAGGATCATAGACCGAGTCCAAAGTAGGAACGTAGTCCGGGTCCGGAGCAAGAACCGAATCGGGAGTGTAGACAGGAGCAGGAGGGTCTGGAGCGAAGCCTGGGGCATACGGGTCATCACCCGTCAGCAAGTGCACGTAGCCATCATAGTCATATAGGGGAAAGTAAAACTCTGAGGAACCACTGGAGTTTCCCGGGCTACAAGAGCCCACACTAGACTGCATCTGATAAAGTACACAATGAAGTGTAGTTAGCGCGACGGCTAAGTAAGGATATCCATGATCACTCGAAAATAAACAAAGGTTTCAAAAAATAGGTTTCAGTAATAGCAAGGCAAGATAACATTACCCATCAATCGCAATCGACCTGCAAACATTCTAACAACAAGCAGTTTCACTTATCCTCGGTAATTCAAACATATAACACGTTCATTAATTCACCCGTGGGGTACACAACTCCCACCTCTAATGTTAGGACATCTTACGGTTAGCTCTCACACCTTGCCCGTGAAGTACACAGCTCCCAACTTAAATTCACCCGTGGGGAACACATCACCCACCTTTAATTCGTACCTGGGGAACACATCACCCATCTTTAAGTAACACGTGGGGAACACATCACCCACCTTTGACTCGTACATGGGGAACACATCACCCATCCTTAATTATCACGTGGGGAACACATCACCCATCTTTGATTCGTACACGGGGAACACATCACCCGTCTTTAATTAACACGTGGGGAACACATCACCCACGTTTAAGTCACACGACTCCATAGCCAAAACTCACTCAAGTATATCCTCCCGACCCGCATACTTAGGTTAGTATTAGTCACATCACAGAAAATCCAAGCATAGGAGTCATAATAATTTCCAAAGCACAAATATTTCCCAAATTCGTAAAATATACAAATATAATATTTTGCCTTCAAAACATTCACCCGGATGCCCGTAGGCTTTCAAAACGTCACAACACTCAAGGTTAAAAACATCGGGGAAAAACCGGGTCAAGAACAAGTCGAAAACGAGTCCGCGTCGCGCGGACTCGCGACTGGCCGCACCAGCGGACGCACGTCCGGACCGCGTCCGCTGGTTCGGCGGGCTGTGCCGAAGGCTGGGCGCCTACGGACGCGCAGCGGACGCGCGCGTCCGCGAGGCGTCCAGCCTCGCTGTCGGAGGTTTCTGCTGGCGACACTCGAAAGATCGGGCCGGTAAAAATAGTTCCCGAACTCTTTTTCACTTGAAATTTTTATGGTAGAACCCTAACTCATAGTACTTGATGTCCATAAAAAGTTTTGGTCATATTGGTCCACGAATTAACACAGAGAATTACCTTTTTGCCCTTGGTCCGAAATATTCTTCTCACTGGACCAGTTTTGGAGAAATGAGCAAAAACCATACTTACACTACTCCGATCATTATGAAATTTTATATGTAGGTTCTAAACGTGTTGATCTACATGTCTACAAAATTTGGAAAGTCACTGCTGGAAACTAGTTTGGTTTTTACTCAATAATTTCACAAGTATAAATTTATATGGGCATGAATACAACCTATACATGCATAAAATAGCTGTAACATGTATATTAGAATTTACCAAAAATCAAAGTAAGGATTTTGAAGCCAATTTATAGATCCATAACATAACACATAATTATCACGTAAAAATTCCTAACCGTGTAATTTCCTAGCAATTGTTTATATTCAAGTGATTGAGCCAACTTAAGGGATTCCTTACCTTTGTAGAAGACTTTTAAAACTTAAAAGTTGATGATGCCTTCCTTGGAGTTCTTCACCCAAAAATCCTAAAGATGTCACCATAACAACCATATTTTCATGCATTAACATTAACACTTAAGTTCTAGAGATGAATGAACCATCAAAGCTTAAAGTCTTACCTAGACTTGGTCACTTGAGTGGAGAAAATGAGTGGAAGTTCTAGATCACAAGTGAAAGACTTGAACAATTTTCTTCTTCTTCTACCTTAGTGTGTTTTCGAAAATGGGATGAAGAGAGGAGAGAGATGATCATAAATGTTTGGCTTGGAATGGAAGTCACAAGTACTAATGCACCATACCCCTTATGTCACAACATTAAATGGCTCAATCTAGACTAAGATTTGGGTTTTGCCACTTGTCATCACCTCATGAATCCCTTATGAAGATATTAATCTAATTGGCCAGTTTATGCTTAAATCAGATGAATGTTCGGAGGATTATAACTTAATTCGGGAAAATTCTAATACCAAAATTATCGTAAAAATATTCCCGTCGCAAATCACCAATGTTGGGAATTTTCCGGTAATCCGCCAAATTTAGGTTCAGAGTCCGTAACAATTTATCCCTTACAGTCCATTTAAGATTTCTCTTGAGCTAATCAAAAATTCAGGTTTAATCGTATGATACTTAATAATCCCAATTCTTAGAAAATTCGAATTGAATCTACGTCCTTAAAATTTTCTCGGTTCGTAACCGATACGTAGTTCGTAGCTTATCGATAATTAATCCTTAAGAGAAAAAGTTATTTCAAACCCCGAATGGTTTTCTCTTAAATGTCATAGCTTAAAAAAAAAAAATTTTATATCGCTATTTTCGAATCTTTAGCTTTGCCGGAAAGCCGAGGGGTCACAAGAGGACGTGTCATCCGTCTGGAACTGCAGTTGTGTTGAATTGATACTGCAGCTGTGTTGAACGGATACTGCAGTTGTGTTGAAAGGATACTGCAGTTGTGTTGATCGGATGAACGGTCTCTGTTCCGCGCAACTGCAGTTTCCTTTCAACACAACTGCAGTATCTTTTTAACACAACTGCACTATCCATTCAACACAACTGCAGTATCAGTCATGATCATGGTCCACAATATAATTTGCGGTCTGTGGGTGTGAGTATAAAATTCAGAAATATAGACAATGAATTGAACTAATCATAATATTAAATAATCTATACTATATATATAAGCATTATCCTCCGCTAGAATTTTCCCGCCCAAACGTAGGGGTATTTTAGTAATATGGTAATAATAATAATAATAATATTAAATATTAATAATATTAATTAATTATTATTATTATAAAATAATATTAATGATAGAATAATATTAATTATAATTGATTATAATAAGTTATTAGTAATTGTGGTAATTATTATGATAGAACAATATTAATGAGATAAGAATGTGGTTTGATTGTTACAATTTTTGGAAATAATATCTATTAATTATAATTGGTAATAATCATTATTGACAAATTAAAAAGGAAACGAATATCATTAATTAATAGAAAATTATAAAGATTCCTAATTGACTGAAATAATATTTGATTAAGAGGTAAATTGAAAAAGGAATTTGATATTATTAATTTATAATTCTCACATTTCCTGCCTATAAATACAATGGATGGTGACAAAAATAAAATTATAATTCTTCATTTTGCACTTGCCTCCCTCACCTCCTCATGTTGGTAGTTTTCCCATTCCCTTCTTCCACCGCCCAGTAAGAAATCATATTACAAGATTATGATATTACGCTAAATCTTCCTTTTATGATATAAATTAATTATTGCATTTCTTTTTATAATTATGTAATGGCCAGGTGTTTGCAAGCTTTTGAGCTTCGAAGAACATCCAATTGTTAAGAAACTTGTTGATCCTAGCCTCTTCATGCATCGTTATACTAATGGTCTGAGGGTCAAAATAATTCATCCTCTATTCGTTTAAGTCTGTCCCCTTTTTTCTCATTTTTTTCTCATTAGTAATATGGTAATAATAATAATATTATTATTAAATATTAATAACATTAATTTATTATTAATATTATAAAATAATATGAATGATAGAATAATATTAATTATAATTGATTATAATAGGTTATTAGTAATTATGGTAATTATTATGATAGAACAATATTAATGAGATAAGAATGTGGTAATTATTATGATAGAACAATATTAATGAGATAAGAATGTGGTTTGATTGTTACAATTTTTGGAAATAATATCTATTAATTATAATTGGTAATAATCATTATTGACAAATTAATCTATTAATTATAATTGGTAATAATCATTATTGACAAATTAAAAAGGAAACGAATATCATTAATTAATAGAAAATTATAAAGATTCCTAATTGACTAAAATAATATTTGATTAAGAGTTAAATTGAAAAAGGAATTTGATATTATTAATTTATAATTCTCACATTCCCTACCTATAAATACAATGGATGGTGACCAAAAAAAAAAATTATAATTCTTCATTTTGCACTTGCCTCCCTCGCCTCCTCATGTTGGTAGTTTTCCCATTTCCTTCTTCCACCGCCCAGTAAGAAATCATATTGCAAGATTATGATATTACGCTAAATCTTCCTTTTATGATATAAATTAATTATTGCGTTTTCTTTTTATAATTATGTAATGGCCAGGTGTTTGCAAGCTTTTGAGCTTCGAAGAACATCCAATTGTTAAGAAACCTGTTGATCCTAGCCTCTTCATGCATCGTTATACTAATGGTCTGAGGGTCAAAATAATTCGTCATCTATTCGTTTAAGCCTGTCCCCTTTTTTCTCATTTTTGATGTGTAAACTAAATTGCTAAGGATAATGATTAATTGTCTCTATGAATTGGTGCATCTCCATCCAAAATGCTTAGATAATTATCGAATGTGCTTTCTTCCAAATCGTTGTGGGTTGTAGGAGTTGAAATGCATAATTTTGACTTCTCTTCCTCCATCAGTTTTAATGAAAGATGACTACAAGAGTGACGTATCAAAGAGTGTGTTGCAGATTGTTGCAAACATGAAACGAGATTGGAGGCAAGTTTTCTTTAAAAATAACTCTATAGTTGATAGATGAATGATTTTGTGATGTCTAAGTGGTCTCTCTCATGAAAATTTTAAATTAATTGCGACCTGTATATTTATACACTCTCTTATGGGTTCAGATATTCAAAATTTAATGTTGTAAGTATATATATTGCAAAAGTTGATCGGTTAATTAAGTTATACTATTAGATATCTTTTCTACACCATTAACATGTAATATGCATTTTTATTATATAATAGTTGACACTATTTATTTTTTAAATTATTTCTTCTATAGTTTTCTATATTTATTTTAATAAGAATATAATTATCTAATCATAATAATATATAAAATTGTCTAACACTGCAAATTGGATTCCAATAACACATTTTCATGACATTGTTATTGCCTAATATTCTTATTAATTATTTCCAACCTAATTATTTCAATTCCTAGCCGAAATTAATGTATCAAAATATTAATTATTTATTAACATAATTGCTTAATATTCTTATTTTATATTTAAGGTATAATATTATTAGTACAAAAATAGATTATCATTCCCTTCTTTTGAGTAATTATTATGATATTTTTATGGTTTTTTTTATACTTGCCATTATAAAAATATAATTGATTTTGTACTAATATATATATATATATATATATATATATATATATATATATATTAATTAGTACAAAATAAATTATTCATGTGTTAATAATTGCCTAATAATTATTATGGTAATTTTCATCACCTACTCCCATGTGATTTTTATGAGTATTTTATGATAATCTATATACATATTTTTATACTTAAGTATAATATTATTGGAACAAAATAAATTATAGTTATTTTTTCTTTAGGTGCAAATACTTAACTTAATAATTAAATATTAATATAATTGCCTAATTTTTATTTATTGCAATCATTATGGTAATTCTCATTCCCTTATTCCATGTAATTATTTAAGTAATATATAGAAAAATATAATACTATTATAATTATAAGTAAAGTATAATTGAATAATTTTTTCGACATTAATGTACTATAATTATTCAACCTTTTTTTTATATATAATTTTCCTAATATAATTTGTATCTAATTGATATTGAGACTAATATATAAATCATTACATTTCAAAAAAAATTTTTACCTTACCATAATTCATCATTTTTCATTGTATCTCTTGCTTTTTTCAGCCACATAATAAAACTCTATCCATATTGGTTCTTACTTTCGTTTTACTCNTTTTTACCTTACCATAATTCATCATTTTTCATTGTATCTCTTGCTTTTTTCAGCCACATAATAAAACTCTATCCATATTGGTTCTTACTTTCGTTTTACTCAATGGAATAAATGCCTAATGTACTGCTTAGACAATTAGGGTACGATTGATTCGATTGTACGGAGTGTTAATTAGGGTTAAAAGATTGAGATAATTTTTTTTGTTTTGTCGAAAACAATTTTAATAAGCTGCTATAAATATAAATAAATAAATAAATATATATATATATATATATATATATATATATATATATATATATATATATATTTGGTTTATTTCATTGGACTTTTTATTTATTCATTTATTTATTGTATTTTATTTATTTATTTACTTAGATTAGATGACTAAAATAATAGCAATGATTATTTTTTACATGTATCTATATTAAATGACATGTATACAATATATATATGTGGACTATGCATATTACTAGCATATTTTATGTATGTGTAATTTGCATAATTATGTTTATATTCTAGGCACATTTGATTTATTTAAATTCACATGTTTTAAAATCACGTGTTGTATCTAATAACATAATATTTTATAATATGTTTTTTTTTGTAAAATATTGTGACGATCAATATATACAAGCAATTCAATATTACAAGAGAACAAATATTATATTGAGTGATATTTTTACACTAATCACATAATAAAATAATTGTACACGTTCCATATTAGAATTTTTTTTATTATTCTATCTTTAATTTTATTATCTAAATATATAATTTAAAATATTTATCCATGCATTGCACAGGTAATTGGCCAATTATTTGCTTGAATTCAAGCAAGGATAACATTATAAAACATAATCGATCCAATCATTTTCATCATTTGCACTATATAATATTGATGTTATAATTTATATAATTATATATCAATCTAAATATTCTTAAAACATTATAACAAAATTCATTCCGTGCAATGCACGGGCAAAAATACTAGTCTATATATATATATATATATATATATATATATATATATATATATATATATATTGTACATTAAAACAATTAAAACAATAAAATAATATTAAAAGTACAATAATATTAAAACACGAAATCCTATAACATCAAAACATTGTTATGCATTAGGATTAGTACATTGTTATAATCTATATATATATATATAAACAAAATCCTCCAAAACGAAATCCTATTTCTCGCCCAAAATATTGTACATTAAAATAATTAAAACAATAAAATAATATTAAAAGTACAATAATATTAAAACAATAAATCCTAAAAAAATGAAGCAATTGTAGGGTGACATTAATTTGATAACAGCTTACTATTTACAACCACCATATGTAACCAAACTTACTCGGTAGTACAATGTCTCATTTCTGTCATGAAGTCGGTTTAAGATCCTCCATAGGACGATTGTTCTATGTTCCGCCAGGGCGTGGAGAGTTATACTATCTTAGATGTCTTTTAAATTTGGTACGCGGACCTTTTAGCCATGAAGATATTCGCACTATTGCAGGAGTCATTCATAATTCGTTTAGGGATTCAGATAAAAAACAGTTTGCTCTGATGGAGTTGGAGAATTTGCTATCTTCGTGGGGAAAAAGCTTGAAAGACTTTCCGAAAATGCCAATTCCAGACGAAAGTAGCATGGATTTGAGTGAAAACATGTTGATAGCCGAAGAGTTGGCGTATGACAAGGAATCTTTGAAGACAGAGCATGAGACATTGGTAACACAATTGACCGATGAACAAAAGAATGTTTACGACTCTGTGATGAATGATATTGATTCAAATGGAGGTGGATTATTCTTTGTGTATGGTTACGGAGGAACAGGCAAGACGTTCGTGTGGAGAACGTTATCATTAAAGATAAGGAGCCGCGGTGATATTGTTCTAAATGTTACTTCCAGTGGAATAGCATCTTTGTTGTTGCCAGGAGGCAGAACGGCGCATTCCAGATTTGTTATACCACTTTCTTTGAACGAAGATTCCACGTGCAATATATCGCAAGTAGTTACCTTGCTGAGCTTATAATAAAGAGCAAATTGATAATATGGGATGAAGCACTGATGACGCACAAATACTGTTTTGAGGCTTTGGACAAAACCATGAGGGACATATTGAGGTTCGCCATACCGGGTAGTGCTGAAAAGACTTTTGGTGGAAAGATAATAATTTTGGGCGGCGATTTTAGACAGATCCTACCTGTTATTCCGAAAGCAACAAGACCAGAAGTTGTCGGAGCAACTATTAATTCTTCATACCTGTGGACAAATTGCAAGGTATTAAGGCTGACCAAGAACTTGAGACTACGGACCTTAGCTTCAGAGGAAGATAGACATACAGTTGATTGGTTTTCAAAATGGATTGCAGACATCGGAGATAGGATTGCAGGGGTTGTAAACAATGGTTCATCTGATATCGATATTTCGGCAAGGTTTTTGTTGAAGTGTGGACACGATCCCATAGCAACTATAGTTGAAAGCACATTCCCAAGCTCGAGATATGGCATGCTTGATGAGTCGCAGCNATATATATATATATATATATATTGTACATTAAAACAATTAAAACAATAAAATAATATTAAAAGTACAATAATATTAAAACACGAAATCCTATAACATCAAAACATTGTTATGCATTAGGATTAGTACATTGTTATAATCTATATATATATATATAAACAAAATCCTCCAAAACGAAATCCTATTTCTCGCCCAAAATATTGTACATTAAAATAATTAAAACAATAAAATAATATTAAAAGTACAATAATATTAAAACAATAAATCCTAAAAAAATGAAGCAATTGTAGGGTGACATTAATTTGATAACAGCTTACTATTTACAACCACCATATGTAACCAAACTTACTCGGTAGTACAATGTCTCATTTCTGTCATGAAGTCGGTTTAAGATCCTCCATAGGACGATTGTTCTATGTTCCGCCAGGGCGTGGAGAGTTATACTATCTTAGATGTCTTTTAAATTTGGTACGCGGACCTTTTAGCCATGAAGATATTCGCACTATTGCAGGAGTCATTCATAATTCGTTTAGGGATTCAGATAAAAAACAGTTTGCTCTGATGGAGTTGGAGAATTTGCTATCTTCGTGGGGAAAAAGCTTGAAAGACTTTCCGAAAATGCCAATTCCAGACGAAAGTAGCATGGATTTGAGTGAAAACATGTTGATAGCCGAAGAGTTGGCGTATGACAAGGAATCTTTGAAGACAGAGCATGAGACATTGGTAACACAATTGACCGATGAACAAAAGAATGTTTACGACTCTGTGATGAATGATATTGATTCAAATGGAGGTGGATTATTCTTTGTGTATGGTTACGGAGGAACAGGCAAGACGTTCGTGTGGAGAACGTTATCATTAAAGATAAGGAGCCGCGGTGATATTGTTCTAAATGTTACTTCCAGTGGAATAGCATCTTTGTTGTTGCCAGGAGGCAGAACGGCGCATTCCAGATTTGTTATACCACTTTCTTTGAACGAAGATTCCACGTGCAATATATCGCAAGTAGTTACCTTGCTGAGCTTATAATAAAGAGCAAATTGATAATATGGGATGAAGCACTGATGACGCACAAATACTGTTTTGAGGCTTTGGACAAAACCATGAGGGACATATTGAGGTTCGCCATACCGGGTAGTGCTGAAAAGACTTTTGGTGGAAAGATAATAATTTTGGGCGGCGATTTTAGACAGATCCTACCTGTTATTCCGAAAGCAACAAGACCAGAAGTTGTCGGAGCAACTATTAATTCTTCATACCTGTGGACAAATTGCAAGGTATTAAGGCTGACCAAGAACTTGAGACTACGGACCTTAGCTTCAGAGGAAGATAGACATACAGTTGATTGGTTTTCAAAATGGATTGCAGACATCGGAGATAGGATTGCAGGGGTTGTAAACAATGGTTCATCTGATATCGATATTTCGGCAAGGTTTTTGTTGAAGTGTGGACACGATCCCATAGCAACTATAGTTGAAAGCACATTCCCAAGCTCGAGATATGGCATGCTTGATGAGTCGAGCACATTCCCAAGCTCGAGATATGGCATGCTTGATGAGTCGCAGCCATTCCCAAGCTCGAGATATGGCATGCTTGATGAGTCGCAGCTAGAAGGCCGATCGAGATATGGCATGCTTGATGAGTCGCAGCTAGAAGGCCGAGCGATCCTCTCCATGCTTGATGAGTCGCAGCTAGAAGGCCGAGCGATCCTCTCGCCGACTTTAGATGTCGTTGATCAAATTAATCAGTACATGTGCGACATGAATACTACAGAAGGACGAACATATTTAAGTTGTGACTCTTTGTGTAAGGCAGAATCAGGCGGTGAAAATCTATCAGAAGTGCACACTCCTAAATTCTTAAATAGTTTGAGATTGTCGGGTCTTCCTAATCATTCATTGACATTAAAGGTCGGTGCACCTGTTATGTTATTGCGGAACATAGACCACTCTCTTGGTCTTTGTAACGGAACGCGGCTCATTATCACAAGATTGGCAGATCACATTGTCGAAGCAAAAATAGTTAATGGGACACATGAAGTGACCAAAGTTCTTATCCCCCGAATGTCTCTTAGTCCTTCTGATACGAGATTGCCCTTCAAGTTCCAGCGTAAACAATTCCCGTTGATGCTTGCATATGCCATGACTATAAACAAAAGCCAATGTCAAACACTAACTCACGTTGGGTTATTGCTAAAAAAAATGGTCTTTAGTCACGATCAATTGTATGTGGCTTTCTCCCGAGTTAGTCATCCTAATGGCCTGAAGGTGTTAGCGGTAGACGAGGATGGACAAGATTGTGTTGCGACTTCCAATGTCGTCTACAAAGAGGTTTTCAATAATGTGTAAATATAATCAATGATATTATGTTTTTTTTCAAAATGATAAAGTTGCTATATATCTAGACAAAAAATATATCATCTATACAAATGAATTAGGATAGCAATTCATTACTATAACTAAGTTGCCAGAGAACGAGCACATTTGGCCAATTTCTAAAAATTCCTAACAATGATATATAAAATCTCTAAAGTTACAACACCGCATGCCTACATCTACACATTAGCTATTAATTTGAGCAATTATTTACTCGAATTCAAGCAATGGTAACATCAACAAACATAAATGATGCAACTCATATCTTCACTTGCACTATATAATATTTGATGTTATAATTTAAATAATTGTATATCCATTCAAATATTCTTAATATATTATAACAAACTCATTCCGTGCATCGCACGGGTGTAAATACTAGTATAATTAATATTATCAGCTGATTAAATGAATCGAACCATCAGTAACGACGGAGTAGTAGTTCACGTCAATGGGTGCACAAAAATTACCCACAGAGCATTTCACCTCCCCGGCAAATTATGCTAGGGAAACAGGTCCAAAATCCGCGTTTGAAATAACGGTATCGTTAATGATATTGTTTTCTTAGTGAATGATATTTTTTGTGAGTATAAAATTTAAAAATTGTGAATATAGAGTTTAAAAATTGTGAATATAGATTCAAAAATTGTGTTATATTGTTGAATATAGAGTTTTATAATTGTGAATATAGAGATCTTTAATGTGAATATAGAGTTTTGAGTTCTATAATTTTGTATATTGAAATATTAAATTGTGAATATAGAGTTCAAAAATTATGAATATAGATGAACGAGTTCTGAAGGTGTTATGAAATTATGAATATAGAGTTTTGAGTTCTGTAATTTTGTATATTGAGATCTAAAATTGTGAATCTAAAGTTCTAAAGTTTTGAATATAGAGTTCAAAAGTTGTGAATATAGAATTCAAAAATTATGAATATAGAAGAACAAATTCTAAAGACAATCGACAAGTTAACCGCAAGGGAAGAAGTAATATTTTTTTAAATAAATTCAGTCGACGCGCGCTGTTTTGAACCAAAATGACACCTTTTGAACCTGAGTCCATGGCATAACAACTGCCCCAATCCCCAAATAAAATTATTTGAAACCTTTCAACCCATTCATATTCGTAATTCTGATTTGCCCGTAATTTTATAATTTCTACTTACCAAATTTGTTACAGTTGCATACTTCACATATCAATACAAGCATGCAAACATCGAGTGAGCACAACCTTTACAAGTTTTGCTTTAAACTAAGAACACAGGACAGAAGGAATCATACATACCTCGTTGCTAGCTCTGATCTGTTTCCTTTGGTGCTCGTCTATGGGCTTTGTTTTGCACTTGATCGTCAATCATGATAGGACATCTATATGCATGATTGCTTGATGAGAAGTAGGAGTTCGGAGATCGCAACTAATTAGAACATTAATTAGGAAGCTTAGAGATACAAGTATGTTCGAAAGGATAGTGCATGAGGCCGGGTGTTTACGTTGTTTTGTCATGTGTTGAGGTTATCATGGTGTAATGTTTAAATTGTCCTTCGGAGCACTTTCCTAGTTATTAATTTGTGCCTTAATCAAAGCTTATTAGAGAATTAAGAAGATTTGATCACAATTATGCATTGTCTAATTTCAATGGCCCATATCAGACCATAGTTCTCATTTGTGACATGGTTATGAGACATACATTGATACACTTGAATAAGTAGAAAACATGGAACAATTTTTGTAAATGTACAATTGATACATGTTAAAGGTAGGTTATAAATGTACAATTGATACATGTTAGAATATTGACTAAATTATTTGTCACACGTTAGGCTAAGTTTAAGTTTGAATTATTATTTTTTGGAATAAGGGTCAAATAGGCCTGAACTGCACACGAAATTGCAATTAGACCATCGAACTCAAAAACAATGTAATTGAGTCCCTGAACTACACAAATTCATGCAAATTAACCCAAAGTGACTTGTTTGACTTGATCTTCCGGTTACCAACTTGAAAAATAATATTTTAAAATAATTTTAAATAAAATAATTAATTAAAAAAATTTTAAAAAGGAAGATCCTGCGGCAGTTCCTTTTTTTATTATTAAAATTAATTTTAATTAATTATTTTATTTAAAATTATTTTAAAATATTATTTTTTGGTAACCGGAAGATCAAGTCAACAAGTCACTTTGGGTTAATTTGCATGAACTTGTGTAGTTTAGGGACCCAATTGCATTATTTTTTAGTTCGATGGCCTAATTGTAGTTTCGTGTGTAGTTCGGTGGCCTATTTGACCCTTATTCCTTATTTTTTAAACTGCTTAGACTTGCTTCTGAAGCTATCTCAGGACCTGGTACAATATGAGGGCAGAATTATTCTTGAGTTTGAGCTATTATATTGAAAATAATTCAAATATATGATGATAAGAAATTGGTGGGCAGTTGGCATCTAAAAATAGTAGTAAAGTGGTTATTTGGATTCATATATAAATAGAGGCATTTCATTACAAATGAGTTAATACCCAATTTAGTCCTGGACTATAATGGTTTTACTCGATTTAGTCCTAAGTGACTTTCTATGCTCAATTAAGTCCCAGACTTTGATGACTTTACCCAATTAAGTCCTCCGTTAACAATTTCGTTAGTTGACTGTTAAAAGAAGGGTTAATATGGTAATTTATCCTCCTTCCTCCCTTTTGGTCAAATTGACATCATCTTTCTCATTTCTCCGATCCTCCAATCTTTTTTCTGACTGTAATTTAAAAAAAAAAAACTGCAAATTTTTTATTGATCTTACGACTTAAATGCTCAAATTAGGATATCAAGTTGAAAATGACAAAAATACCCTTAACAATTTTAGATGTTTGCACGTTTTAAACGGATGGGTGACTGGCGTGATGAATTCTGACACTAAAACAGTAGTCATGGGACCAAAATTTGTACTAAAACCATAGTCGTTGAACCAAAATTGATAGAAATTAAACATGTGGACCAAAATTGTCATCTTTCTATTAGTCGTGAGACCAAAATTGGTATTTGCTCTCTTTTTTTTTTCAGATTTATTTTTTTTCTGTCTTCTTTTTCCATCATCTCTCTCCTAGTTGACACCTAAAAAAATGATCTAAAAACTTCACTATTGAGGATGCCCTTAGAGCATCCTCATCTATGGTTTTTGTTGTGGTTTTTAAGGATAACAAGCTTATGTGGAAGAGAAAGGGAGTGGAGAGAGAAATAAAACTCTCCAACAAGGAGATGGTTTTTATATAGAAAAGTGGGTCTCACCATGTGTAATTATGGCTTGCATTGGTCGTGTGCGGAGCAACCATAGCACCGAGCCAGGTGCGTTAATCCTTTTTTTTTTTTTTATAGATTTGTTTTGTTTTGTTTTTTCCTTTTATCTTTTCTCGCATCTTCTTTTTCCTAGTCACACCTGCAAAATCCCTCAAAAACTAAAACTATTGAGGAAGAGCATCCCTAATAGGGAATCTTTCATAGTTTTTAGAACAGTAAAATAAAAGTGTGGTTGTTTTTCACTAATGTGGGGTGGGATTTTTTTTTTTGTAGAATTGTTCTCCTGAAAAACAAAAAATTTGTAGGTGTTGTTTTTTTTTTTTTAAATAAAAAATCAAAGAAAGAAAAAGGCTAGTAAGACATGCAAGTGCGTCTCACTAGCCACCCAAGCGTCATCTCACAGCACCAACCAGCGGACCCGTGTGTTGCACACATCCGTTGGGCATTTTAGAGTGACCGTCAACTGGCTGTCACTCTCATTCTTTTATTTTATTTTATTTTTTACATTGTGGCCTAGCAACGACCACAATTTAATTTAATTTTTTTTTGGTAAACTTTGTTATTAATTTTTTTTTATATTAGTTTTGTTATTAACTTTTTTAATTAACTTTGTTATTAATTTTTTTTTTGGTTTATATAATATAAATGTAGACATGTAGTATATTACTTTAATTTAAATATTATATTTATTAGAAGTTTAATTTTAATTTTGTAATTATCATTTCAATTAAATATAGATACTTTAAAATATTTATAATTATAAAATATTTAAATTTTGATAATAAATAAAGAAATAATTAAAATATAATGGAGATAAAATGGTGGGTTCACAAGAAATTAAGAAAAAACTTAAAATTAATGGGAGAAAGTTTTTTCAGAGTGAGATAGTGGATGTTGAGGTCCAAAAAAAATTGGAGAAAAACCTAAACTATTGAGGATGCCCTTATGGGGAGAAGAATTTTTATAATTGATACAATAATCTAACCATAATAGTTATACCATGGACTCGAACCTCTCACAACAATCATTATTGCATGGACCATGGTCCACACAGTTTGTGTGGACCAAAAATAAAAGTACATTATTTTTGTACTGAAGGTACATTATTTTTGTACTATAGGTACATTATTTTAGGGTATATTATTTTTGTACTGAAGGTACATTATTTGATATATACTATCAAAATGTACCTATAGTATAAAAATAATGTACCTTCAATACAAAAATAATGTACTTTTTATTTTTGATCCACACAGCTGTGTGGACCATGGTCCATGTAATAATTTGCCCTTCTCACAATTTGCATACTGAATGTTCACAATTCAAATTATGAATATTTAATATATAAATTGTGTATTTTTAGACTCAGACCCAATCAATAATTTGCCTTGCGGATGCCCATACAGCTTTTCCATCATATTGCCAGATTCGCAGCCCATCATAACTCTTCCAAAAGTCCATCACATGCAATAGCTAACTTTCTGGCGGATGCCCATACAGCTTTTCCATCATATTGCCAGATTCGCAGCCCATCAGAACTCTTCCAAAGTCCATCACATGCAAAATACTACCTTTAAATAGTAATAAATTATATATATATATATATATATATATATATATATATATATATAGCTGTTAATTATGGGTATCGTCAGTTCGTCACGAGAAGCTAGATAGTAGGCTAGCTTGGGTTGTTTCACCCTCCACTGTATTTCCAAAAATAAATAAATAAAATTATGGTTATGTAGTAAATGTACTTCATCATTATCTATATCTATATACACTCCAGATTTTAAAGAAGAGAAAAGATAATGACATTAATTTTTTTTTTGTAATACATAATGACATTAATTAACACATTCTACATCTAGCATTCCACATTTGAAGTAGTGAATATAGCCTTTGACCCTTTCTCAATATCATCATGCTTAGAATTAAATATAATGAAAAATTAAAAATTGCACTTTTAGTCTTGGTGAATGTAAATTTTATAAATATAAATAAATAAATAAATAAATTATATATATATATATATATATATATATATATATATATATATATATATATATATATATATATATATATATATATATATATATATATATATATATATATATATATATATATATATAT
>NC_044916.1:9887743-9936661 GCF_003576645.1 Ipomoea triloba
TATATATATATATATATATATATATATATATATATATATATATATATATATATATATATATATATATATATATATATATATGGCAGAGTTCAAGTGTGGATGCGTCTTAACGTGTGAACAATGCGGCTTCACCACTATGTATACAGATATACACCACTCAGTGTTAGAAAATGCACCACACAAATATGCACCGTTAGGTACACATCACAAAAAATACACCACTAAGTATGGAAATATACAACACACAGTGTTTGAAAATGCACAATTAGGGGCATAGGAGTTATGGTGCATTATTTTGGGTGTGTGGTGTGTTTTTTGGTGTTTTTGTGTATTTTCATGTGGTGCGTTTTCTAACATTGAGTTGTGCATTTTATAACATTGAGTGGTGTGACCGCACTGTTCACACATTAAGACGCGTCCACACTTGAGCAGATTTCTATATATATATATTAATACTGGGTATTATATAGAGGATGAAATCATGTGAGATTAAATATCTAGGTAACAAATGGGGTAAGAGTTAGCTATTGGTCTGCTCAAATTAACAAGTCTAAAAAAGAAAAAAATTTAAACTTTGTAGCCTATGCACTTCATAGTATATATTTATATATATACTTGATAGTATATAGTTATGCACTTTCAAAATCGGTTTAGAAAAACTGCATGCCATGGCATTTTTGTAATAACTATTTCTAACTTTGAAGTGCAAAGATTTATACTCCGTACTTCAAAGTGTATGTTTACGTTTTATACTACAAGTGAATAAGTTTTATATTACATGTGCATAAGTTTATTAACTAGTAGTATAAAATTATGCACTTGTATAAATCTATGCGCCTCAACATTGAAATTGTTCTAGACCAGATCGAGGGCTGAGCTGGTTTTTGAACTTACCCCATTTTTTACTTGCTGACCTCTTTTTATTTGATATATATATATATATATATTGTATGGGTCTATACATGGTAACTTGTTCCTAAATAATTGTGGTATGTAGTAAATGAACCTCATTATTTATGAACTTGTTTGGTAAATGACGGATCTATCAAAATTTTGACAGGTTCATCACCTTTAACGTTTTGATCAAGTCAAAATGTCAAAAACTTCATTTGGTAGACAACCGTTTGAAACCAAATTTATAATACCCCAAACGTGGCAAATTGTATTTTTAGGGTTTGACATTATTATTATTATTATTATTATTATTATTATTATTGAAGGAAATTAAAAAACTGCATTATAAAGCAACCAAGTGAGAAATACAAGCCAAGGAACAAACATCCGCAACCCGAAGACAAACAAGGAACCAGTTGTCCGTGTCAAAACATGAATCACATGATTCGCTTACCTCTTGGTGAAAATTTTGAGAAATTCCGCCAGGCTTCTACCATTCAGAACATCTTCATCTCCCCCATGCTAAACATTATCCTCACTACGCATCATCATCATCATCATCATCATCATCATCATCATCATCATCATCATCATGTCTTGCTAAGTCATTTTGCATGTTAACGGTTAATTTAAACAACTAATTTTACCAAACATCTCTTTATATATAAACAGTTCGTTGGTCACATTCACTAACACAATACGTTATCTGCTAACCGCTAACACAATCCGCTAATCATTGATTGTCAAACCAGGACTATAAATATCTATATGCTCTGCACTACCGATTTGAAGGAGAATAAAAGATAATAAAATTTAACAAATTCAATATTTAAGATTCCACATTTATAGTAGTGAATATAGGCTTTCCCAGGTATCATAATGTTTAGCATTAAATATAATAAAAAAATTACACTTTTAGTATTTAATTTATATCGTAAGTTTATAATTTATATAATTGGGAGAGTTTAGGTGAAAACAATCTCTTAAGTAAAAAAAATGATGACTTATCTGGTCTTTCTATTTAGTTAGGTCAATGGTTAAGTAATGCTAAAATATAATAGAAAAATGATGGAGTTAGTTTTATAAATATTGCAAACTTTAAAGTTTCCAATGAATATAAAACCAACATCATAATTCTTTTACTAAAACCTTCAATTAATAATGAAACTTGATAGATTACCTAGATTTGTCATTGCTTTTATTGAAGGGTTGATCTCATTTGAGCCCAGCCTATATTGATATATGTGTGTGTACATGAAGGAGAGGGAGAGAGAGAAATAAAAACTTTTGTCACTAATTAAGAGCTAATTTCAAATTTTCTTTTTACAATGAAGGGAAATAACAATTTCTTCATATATAAGTATATTTTAAAAATTAATTTTTTCATTCACCTATTATTCCTTTTAAGTATATAAATATATGAAATCATCGGCAATAACAAGAATTCAAATTCACTTGAACTCAACTTAAATTAAGAATGAACATCTTCAAAACAATGTATTAAAGTGACCTAGCAATTTCTTTTAAGACCACATATATAATATATACTTTTTTTTAATCACATAACAATTTAAAAGTATACATAATTACATTTACATAATATATAAACAGCATGCGGAATCCTTTTATTAAATACAGAGTATATAAAAGTGGCAGTCACACTCAGGCCCTCCTCATTAGTCCTCTTTGGCACAAGTTTTAAGGAAAAAAACTGACTGATGAAATTTTAAAACAAATGGGGATTGTGTAATTTGGAGAAATTGTTCTCCTGCAAGAAACTAGCGTGTGTTAGGATTTTGTATAAAAAATAAAAATAAAATAAAAGTTTTGCTTCTCCTTTTCTTTTCGTTAGCTGCATAACCTGCTTTAGTTCTCCACTTTTCCTTATTATTATTTTTTAATTATTTGTTTGTTTATATTGTTTTATTATTTTTGTTTTAAATTTTTAATAAAATTTAAATATGTAATATAGTTTTAGAATTAAATTTTGAATGATTTAATTATAATTAAAATAAATAGAGAAACAACAAAAATGAATTTAAATATTTGTAGTTATCATTTTAATTAAATGTAATTATGTTTATTTAAATTAATTTTCATTACAATTAAAATTTATAATTCAAATAAACAAAGAAATAATTAAAATATAAGATAGTTAATGGTGGATCCACAAAAAACTGAGAAAAAACTTAAAATTAATGGGAAAATGAGTTTTTGAGATTGAGTGAGATAGTGGATGATGAGGTGGATATTTGGGCCCACAAAAAACTTGAGAAAAACCTTAAACTACTGGGGAAGGCCTCAACCCCAATTCAAACAGCATGTGAATTTTCCCCCACCTTACCTTACTTGCCTTTTCTTTTGTTTTCCTGTGAAACAACACTAGCAATAACTTTTCTTTTGTTTTTCCCCAATTCCAAAGCTTTACACAAAAATGTCCCCTGTATTAAGGCACAAAAATTGGTTCAGTCTCACGCCCTCTGCTTTCTTTTCCTCCTCACTCCCTCAGCCGATCTGTAGTCTATCACTCCTTTCCATTGTTTCTTTAATTTCCGTCGGAGGTTTTCCTTCATTTTGTTGCAGCTTGCTTCCATGAGAGGCGACTAATTTGATTATGTTAGATATATTAAATATAATATATCTATAATATATATAAATGTTAGATATATTAAATATAATATATCTATAATATATATAAATGTTAGATATATTAAATATAATATATCTATAATATATATAAATATTAGATATATTAAATATAATATATCTATAATATATATAAATATATATATCTATACGTATATATAGAATTGAGAGAGAAAGAGGTATTAAGGAAGAATGTCTTTTTTAATTGATGAATAAATGAAATGCATTACATACTATTTATAGTAAAGAAGAATAACAAATAATCCTAAAGCTATGCTCATGTAGTATTCCATGAAGTGCTATAATTAAGGCCACTCCACTAATCACACAAGACACACCCACGTAATGCTCCATGTAAGATATAGCCTCTGCATGCACGAACCACACACCTCACATTCGGTTACATGATTTAATTATTTTAGTTAGCTTGGTTTAAATATTATAATAATAATATTATTATAACATTGCCTCCTTTAAACCAAGTTGGATATATTGGTCATTCCAATATCCTTCTTTAATCTGAGAAATGTCTCTGTCTTCAACGGCTTCGTAAAGATATCCGCAACTTGACTTTCACTTGAACAATACTCAATGTTGATTTGTTTTTCAGCAACTAACTCTCTGATTTTGTGATACTTGATATCAATATGTTTGTTGCGACCATGAAAGATAGGATTCTTGGACAACGAAATTGCAGATTTGTTGTCACAGAAAATAGTTGTAGGTGCTTCCTGTCTGTGTTGTAAAAATTCCAAAATTCTTCTTAGCCAAATTGCCTGAGTAGCACAATTTGCTGCTGCAATATATTCTGCTTCTGCGGTTGAAAGTGCTACAATCTGCTGCTTCTTTGAAGACCAAGAAAATATAGCTGAACCAAGATAGAAGGCATATCCTGATGTGCTTTTTCTGGTCTCAACATCTCCAGCCCAATCACAGTCTGTGTATCCAACAAGCTCCAGAACTTCATTAGTAGAGTAAAAAATTCCATCATTGCTCGTACCTTTGACATATCTCAGAATTCGCTTCGCTGCAGCCCAATGTGATTCTTTTGGTTCCTCCATGAATCTGCTAAGTATTCCAACTCCAAAAGAAATATCCGGCCTTGTAGCCACCAGATACCTCAAACTCCCAATCAAGCTTTTATAAGCTGTAACATTCACATTCTTACCAGACTCATCTTTGGACACCTTTAACTTTTCAGCTACTGGAGTTGAAACTGGTTTGGAGTTTTCCATTTTGAACTTTTTCAAAATATCAGCAGCATATTTCTTTTGTGAAATAAAGATTCCACCATCCATCTGAACAACCTCAAGGCCAAGAAAGTAACACATAAGGCCCATATCAGTCATTTCAAATCTCTTAATGAGTGCCTCCCTGAATTCTGAGATTAGCTTCAAGTTAGTTCTAGTAAAAACCAAATCATCAACATACAGACAGATTATAACAACATCACCAGAATCAGTGCATTTGACATACAAAGTGTGTTCATGAGGACATCTCATAAAACCACTTTCAATAAAATAAGAGTCAATGCAACCATACCACGCCCTAGGCGCCTGCTTTAAGCCATATAAAGCTTTTCTCAACCTGTAAACTTTAGATTCATCCCCTTTCTTCACAAATCCTGCAGGTTGCTCAACATATATCTCTTCTTCCAGAAAACCATTCAAAAAAGCAGACTTGACATCCATTTGATGCAATTTCCAATCATTTTGAGCAGCAAGAGAAATAACCATTCGAACTGTATCAAGTCTACTTACTGGAGTAAAAACCTCAAAATAATAAATACCTGGTTTCTGCTTGTAGCCCTTTGCTACCAACCGTGCTTTAAAACGGTCAATTTCACCATTTGACTTGTATTTGGTTCTGTAGACCCACTTTACTCCAATTGGCTTCTTTCCCGGAGGTAAATCTGTTAACTCCCAGGTACCATTCTTTTCAATGGCACGTATCTCCTCATCCATCGCCTTAAGCCAATGAGTTTCTGTAGCAGCCTCCTCAAAGGATAGAGGGTCACAATCTGCAAATTGAACAATCTCTTCATCAGACAGGTCATTATCATGACCCACAACATAATCCTGCAAGCGAGCTGGTAATTGGCGCTCGCGTTGAGATCGTCGAATAGACGACTCTGGTTGCGAAGGAGACTGGACATTATCTGGAATCGGTTGCTCATCAACAACATTGTCAACAACAAGAACAACAGCTGACCTTTCNGAGTTTTTGAGATTGAGTGAGATAGTGGATGATGAGGTGGATATTTGGGCCCACAAAAAACTTGAGAAAAACCTTAAACTACTGGGGAAGGCCTCAACCCCAATTCAAACAGCATGTGAATTTTCCCCCACCTTACCTTACTTGCCTTTTCTTTTGTTTTCCTGTGAAACAACACTAGCAATAACTTTTCTTTTGTTTTTCCCCAATTCCAAAGCTTTACACAAAAATGTCCCCTGTATTAAGGCACAAAAATTGGTTCAGTCTCACGCCCTCTGCTTTCTTTTCCTCCTCACTCCCTCAGCCGATCTGTAGTCTATCACTCCTTTCCATTGTTTCTTTAATTTCCGTCGGAGGTTTTCCTTCATTTTGTTGCAGCTTGCTTCCATGAGAGGCGACTAATTTGATTATGTTAGATATATTAAATATAATATATCTATAATATATATAAATATATATATCTATACGTATATATAGAATTGAGAGAGAAAGAGGTATTAAGGAAGAATGTCTTTTTTAATTGATGAATAAATGAAATGCATTACATACTATTTATAGTAAAGAAGAATAACAAATAATCCTAAAGCTATGCTCATGTAGTATTCCATGAAGTGCTATAATTAAGGCCACTCCACTAATCACACAAGACACACCCACGTAATGCTCCATGTAAGATATAGCCTCTGCATGCACGAACCACACACCTCACATTCGGTTACATGATTTAATTATTTTAGTTAGCTTGGTTTAAATATTATAATAATAATATTATTATAACATTGCCTCCTTTAAACCAAGTTGGATATATTGGTCATTCCAATATCCTTCTTTAATCTGAGAAATGTCTCTGTCTTCAACGGCTTCGTAAAGATATCCGCAACTTGACTTTCACTTGAACAATACTCAATGTTGATTTGTTTTTCAGCAACTAACTCTCTGATTTTGTGATACTTGATATCAATATGTTTGTTGCGACCATGAAAGATAGGATTCTTGGACAACGAAATTGCAGATTTGTTGTCACAGAAAATAGTTGTAGGTGCTTCCTGTCTGTGTTGTAAAAATTCCAAAATTCTTCTTAGCCAAATTGCCTGAGTAGCACAATTTGCTGCTGCAATATATTCTGCTTCTGCGGTTGAAAGTGCTACAATCTGCTGCTTCTTTGAAGACCAAGAAAATATAGCTGAACCAAGATAGAAGGCATATCCTGATGTGCTTTTTCTGGTCTCAACATCTCCAGCCCAATCACAGTCTGTGTATCCAACAAGCTCCAGAACTTCATTAGTAGAGTAAAAAATTCCATCATTGCTCGTACCTTTGACATATCTCAGAATTCGCTTCGCTGCAGCCCAATGTGATTCTTTTGGTTCCTCCATGAATCTGCTAAGTATTCCAACTCCAAAAGAAATATCCGGCCTTGTAGCCACCAGATACCTCAAACTCCCAATCAAGCTTTTATAAGCTGTAACATTCACATTCTTACCAGACTCATCTTTGGACACCTTTAACTTTTCAGCTACTGGAGTTGAAACTGGTTTGGAGTTTTCCATTTTGAACTTTTTCAAAATATCAGCAGCATATTTCTTTTGTGAAATAAAGATTCCACCATCCATCTGAACAACCTCAAGGCCAAGAAAGTAACACATAAGGCCCATATCAGTCATTTCAAATCTCTTAATGAGTGCCTCCCTGAATTCTGAGATTAGCTTCAAGTTAGTTCTAGTAAAAACCAAATCATCAACATACAGACAGATTATAACAACATCACCAGAATCAGTGCATTTGACATACAAAGTGTGTTCATGAGGACATCTCATAAAACCACTTTCAATAAAATAAGAGTCAATGCAACCATACCACGCCCTAGGCGCCTGCTTTAAGCCATATAAAGCTTTTCTCAACCTGTAAACTTTAGATTCATCCCCTTTCTTCACAAATCCTGCAGGTTGCTCAACATATATCTCTTCTTCCAGAAAACCATTCAAAAAAGCAGACTTGACATCCATTTGATGCAATTTCCAATCATTTTGAGCAGCAAGAGAAATAACCATTCGAACTGTATCAAGTCTACTTACTGGAGTAAAAACCTCAAAATAATAAATACCTGGTTTCTGCTTGTAGCCCTTTGCTACCAACCGTGCTTTAAAACGGTCAATTTCACCATTTGACTTGTATTTGGTTCTGTAGACCCACTTTACTCCAATTGGCTTCTTTCCCGGAGGTAAATCTGTTAACTCCCAGGTACCATTCTTTTCAATGGCACGTATCTCCTCATCCATCGCCTTAAGCCAATGAGTTTCTGTAGCAGCCTCCTCAAAGGATAGAGGGTCACAATCTGCAAATTGAACAATCTCTTCATCAGACAGGTCATTATCATGACCCACAACATAATCCTGCAAGCGAGCTGGTAATTGGCGCTCGCGTTGAGATCGTCGAATAGACGACTCTGGTTGCGAAGGAGACTGGACATTATCTGGAATCGGTTGCTCATCAACAACATTGTCAACAACAAGAACAACAGCTGACCTTTCATCTTTAGCTAACCAATCCCAAGCACTACATTCATCAAAAGTGACATCACGACTTATAACAACCTTTTTAGTTTCAGGGTTGTATAGTTTATAAGCCTTTGAACCATCACTATAACCAATGAATATACACTTCTCTCCTTTATCATCCAACTTCTTTCTCAATTGATCTGGCACATGTGCATATGCCAAACATCCAAAAACCTTGAGATTTCTGATAGAGGGTTTTCTTCCACTCCAAGCTTCTTCAGGTGTCTTATCACGAACACTTTTAGTTGGACACCTGTTCAATACATAGACAGCACAAGCAACAGCCTCTNGTTAGCTTGGTTTAAATATTATAATAATAATATTATTATAACATTGCCTCCTTTAAACCAAGTTGGATATATTGGTCATTCCAATATCCTTCTTTAATCTGAGAAATGTCTCTGTCTTCAACGGCTTCGTAAAGATATCCGCAACTTGACTTTCACTTGAACAATACTCAATGTTGATTTGTTTTTCAGCAACTAACTCTCTGATTTTGTGATACTTGATATCAATATGTTTGTTGCGACCATGAAAGATAGGATTCTTGGACAACGAAATTGCAGATTTGTTGTCACAGAAAATAGTTGTAGGTGCTTCCTGTCTGTGTTGTAAAAATTCCAAAATTCTTCTTAGCCAAATTGCCTGAGTAGCACAATTTGCTGCTGCAATATATTCTGCTTCTGCGGTTGAAAGTGCTACAATCTGCTGCTTCTTTGAAGACCAAGAAAATATAGCTGAACCAAGATAGAAGGCATATCCTGATGTGCTTTTTCTGGTCTCAACATCTCCAGCCCAATCACAGTCTGTGTATCCAACAAGCTCCAGAACTTCATTAGTAGAGTAAAAAATTCCATCATTGCTCGTACCTTTGACATATCTCAGAATTCGCTTCGCTGCAGCCCAATGTGATTCTTTTGGTTCCTCCATGAATCTGCTAAGTATTCCAACTCCAAAAGAAATATCCGGCCTTGTAGCCACCAGATACCTCAAACTCCCAATCAAGCTTTTATAAGCTGTAACATTCACATTCTTACCAGACTCATCTTTGGACACCTTTAACTTTTCAGCTACTGGAGTTGAAACTGGTTTGGAGTTTTCCATTTTGAACTTTTTCAAAATATCAGCAGCATATTTCTTTTGTGAAATAAAGATTCCACCATCCATCTGAACAACCTCAAGGCCAAGAAAGTAACACATAAGGCCCATATCAGTCATTTCAAATCTCTTAATGAGTGCCTCCCTGAATTCTGAGATTAGCTTCAAGTTAGTTCTAGTAAAAACCAAATCATCAACATACAGACAGATTATAACAACATCACCAGAATCAGTGCATTTGACATACAAAGTGTGTTCATGAGGACATCTCATAAAACCACTTTCAATAAAATAAGAGTCAATGCAACCATACCACGCCCTAGGCGCCTGCTTTAAGCCATATAAAGCTTTTCTCAACCTGTAAACTTTAGATTCATCCCCTTTCTTCACAAATCCTGCAGGTTGCTCAACATATATCTCTTCTTCCAGAAAACCATTCAAAAAAGCAGACTTGACATCCATTTGATGCAATTTCCAATCATTTTGAGCAGCAAGAGAAATAACCATTCGAACTGTATCAAGTCTACTTACTGGAGTAAAAACCTCAAAATAATAAATACCTGGTTTCTGCTTGTAGCCCTTTGCTACCAACCGTGCTTTAAAACGGTCAATTTCACCATTTGACTTGTATTTGGTTCTGTAGACCCACTTTACTCCAATTGGCTTCTTTCCCGGAGGTAAATCTGTTAACTCCCAGGTACCATTCTTTTCAATGGCACGTATCTCCTCATCCATCGCCTTAAGCCAATGAGTTTCTGTAGCAGCCTCCTCAAAGGATAGAGGGTCACAATCTGCAAAAAGAGCAAATTGAACAATCTCTTCATCAGACAGGTCATTATCATGACCCACAACATAATCCTGCAAGCGAGCTGGTAATTGGCGCTCGCGTTGAGATCGTCGAATAGACGACTCTGGTTGCGAAGGAGACTGGACATTATCTGGAATCGGTTGCTCATCAACAACATTGTCAACAACAAGAACAACAGCTGACCTTTCATCTTTAGCTAACCAATCCCAAGCACTACATTCATCAAAAGTGACATCACGACTTATAACAACCTTTTTAGTTTCAGGGTTGTATAGTTTATAAGCCTTTGAACCATCACTATAACCAATGAATATACACTTCTCTCCTTTATCATCCAACTTCTTTCTCAATTGATCTGGCACATGTGCATATGCCAAACATCCAAAAACCTTGAGATTTCTGATAGAGGGTTTTCTTCCACTCCAAGCTTCTTCAGGTGTCTTATCACGAACACTTTTAGTTGGACACCTGTTCAATACATAGACAGCACAAGCAACAGCCTCTGCCCAAAAAGGCTTAGGCAGATTTTTAGATTTCAGCATGCACCTCACCATATCCATGATTGATCTATTCTTCCTCTCAGCCACTCCATTTTGTTGTGGAGTGTATCTAGCTGTCATCTGGTGCTGAATACCTTTCTCCTTCAAAAAATCATCACAAGCAATATATTCTGTACCTCTATCAGTTCTCAAGATTTTGATATCATAACCACTTTGCTTTTCAACAAAAGTCTTAAATTGTTTGAAAACATCACATGCATCAGACTTTTGCTTCAGAAAGTAAACCCATGTTTTCCTACTAAAATCATCAATGAAAGTAACAAAGTACTTACAACCTCCATGTGAGGGAACCTCCAACGAACACAGGTCTGAGTGGATAATCTCCAACTGTTTTGTGGCTCTCCTTGACTTGCCCACGGGGAAGGGATCTCTATGCTTCTTCCCAATCAAACAAATCTCACAAATACGATCAGGGACATTTGCAACAGGTAAATCAGAAACAAGCTCCTTTTTCGCTAGATAATTTAATCCAGAGAAATGGAAATGTCCAAATCGCATATGCCATAACCAATTATCATCACATATTTCAGAATTGAAGCAAGCAAGAAGTGCATGATTGATTTTCAAAGGAAATAGTCGATTTTGGGACATATTTACCTTTGCAATCAAAACTCCCTTAGCATCTACAATGGTACAACACCCCTGAGTAATATTTATCTTATATCCTTTTTCTGACAACTGCCCCATACTCAACAAATTTTGGTGCAGTTCAGGAACATAGAAAACATCGGATATAAAATTATGAGTACCATCTTTCAACTGAATAGAGATTTTACCTTTTCCCAAAATTGGCACTTTTGACTTGTTGCCAAATGTCACTTCAGACCGGACTGATTCATCTAGTTCGGAAAACAATTCTTTCTTCCCACACATATGGTTACTACACCCAGTATCCAAAAACCATATGTTTTCGTCTGCAGAAAAACTATTACTGGCCAAAAGTAAGGTTTCAGAACTCTCACCGGACTTTTCAGCAATATTTGCTTGATTTCCACGATTGTCCTCATTGTACCAGCAATCTGCAATCTTGTGCCCATACTTGCCACAATTATAGCAATGAAATGGAAATTTGCCTTGTTTGGCATTACCTCCACCTCTTCCTTGGTTGGAGTTACCTCGTCCTCCTCCTATGTTGGAGTTACCACGTCCTCTTCCTCTAGATCCTCCTCTTCCTCTTCCACGACCTCTACCAGATCCTCCACTTCTTTGATTAGGGCCAGACATATTCAAAGTGACTTGGCTCTTCAAAGCTTCTTCTGCAAGTGGTTCCGATTTTGACTCAATCCTGTCAATATGACTTTCTATCATACCTTTCAGCTCTGCAACTAATAAGAGCTCGGTTTTGTGTGACTCTGTAATTGAAGCCACATACTTCATCGGCATAGTTCGAAGAACTTTTTCAACCACTGCACCATCTTCAATCTTATCTCCATATAACCTCATCTTATTCACCTGATCAATAAGACGAGTGAAATATGCATCTACTGTTTCTGTAGAGGTCATCTCACATCGATCGTACAACCTTCTCAACGACTGCAACTTCGACTTTTGTGCCCGATCAACTCCTTTGTTTGACACCATTAAGATGTCCCAAGCTTGCTTTGCTGTTTGAGCCCCAGCTAATTGCCCAAAAATTGAGTAATCAACACCTTGGTGAATCTGCCCCAAGGCCAATTGATCGCGCCGTATAGCGGCTGCATCAGCTCCTTCTTGTAGACCGGGATCAATAAAGCTCCAAAGATTTTGGGCTTTCAAATGAGTGGTCATCATAATTTGCCAATAATTGTAATCGAGTTTCCCGTCTAATTTGGGACCCGACCATACAATATTGAAATTTGTGGCCATATTTCACTACGGACAATATCACGGGGTTGGAAGGTTGACTGGCTCTGATACCAAATGTTAGATATATTAAATATAATATATCTATAATATATATAAATATATATATCTATACGTATATATAGAATTGAGAGAGAAAGAGGTATTAAGGAAGAATGCCTTTTTTAATTGATGAATAAATGAAATGCATTACATACTATTTATAGTAAAGAAGAATAACAAATAATCCTAAAGCTATGCTCATGTAGTATTCCATGAAGTGCTATAATTAAGGCCACTCCACTAATCACACAAGACACACCCACGTAATGCTCCATGTAAGATATAGCCTCTGCATGCACGAACCACACACCTCACATTCGGTTACATGATTTAATTATTTTAGTTAGCTTGGTTTAAATATTATAATAATAATATTATTATAACAGATTACATATTCAATTTCCAGATGGAATCAACAAGTAAGGTTTTCTTTGCCTAAATTTGTGTTTCAAATAAGTATTCCCGCATTCAAGTTATGTATGTTCTTTACAGGAGCGACTCTCTCTCTCTCTAGAATTATCATACCTGGTGGCTTTGTTGATGAAGCTCTATACTTCTCACTTCGGCGGGTAGAGTGCCGGAGGTGCTACCGTACTCCGGCCAGGTTTGGCTTTGCTCTTACAACCTTTACTTCTTATTGTGCCTTGCTCTTGCGATCTTTGCTTTTGTTTGGTGAGTGTTAGAGCTAGAAGAAGAGTCGTCGCCGGACTGCTTCTCTTCTTCTATCTCTTTCCATCCTTCATTGTTCTGGTATTTCTTGTTTATCTTGCTCTGTTCTTGTGTTTAGGGATTATTCTTGCTTTGTGTTTTGTTCTTGGTGCCGGACTGGTTTTTCCGGTGACCTTCTCCATTTTCTCTGCTGCTCGTTGCTTTATTTTGCTGTGTTCTTGTTTATTTCGTCTTTCGTTGGATAATTGATTTGTTGGCTTAACTCTTCGCTAGCTGGAGTAAATTTAATTTAGCTTTTATCTCTCTCATCTGAGCAGAGAGAGCAAAAAATGATTGCAATTTTTGTTTGTATTTTGATTGAGAGGGATAGGGATGACCGTTCGATTTGAACTGTCCGGTCTACTGTAGAAACCTAATCGGAATCGGAACCCTACGGACGGTTCCGGTTCCGGTTATGGAAAGTTTGGAACCGGAACCGCCGGTTCGGAACCGGACGGTTCCGGTTCCAGAACCATGAATATAAAAAAAAAAAAGAAAAAAAAAGAGAAAGTTAAAGTTTCAAATTGGGCGGTGGGCAGTGACAGTCCCACTACTTCATGAACATTATATATATATATATATATTACATATTATAATATATTAGATATTATATATAATATATTAGATATTACGGAGTATATTTATTATTTATATATATTAGATATTATATATTATACATATATTAGATTTTATATATTTTCTCTATACTTAATAAGAAAACATATATTATATATATACAAATAACAAACTAACAAAGTAAAAAAAAAAAAAAAGAGATTCGAACCGGTTCATGAACCGAAATCGGAACCTTAATATAAGGTTCCGGATCCAGTTTGCAATTTCTTGGAACCATGAACCGCCATTTCGGAACCCGAATCGAACCATGGTCATGGCTAGAGAGAGACAAAAGGGAAAAGAAGGGTCTTGTGACTCTTGTCGTTAGTTTATTTTTGTTATTGTTATTTTATTTTATTTTTTATTTTTTAATCTTCCAGTCTTCCCCACTCTGCGTATCTCTATGATGACCACTTTCGAAGAAGGGTCTTTTTTTATTTTTTATTTTTTTAGAGGGTAGAGAAGTCCCACTCAATCTGAAATTATCCATGCAATTCAAGGCCTGGCAAGCTGATTTTAATTTTTAAAGGTGGTTAAACTTTGGGCCTGAGTCGCTCCTGTACTGGGCTTACGTTGAGCCGGTCTTGGGCCTGGGTCTAGGCTTCTTGTGTGCACAGTGTAATATGTTGTGAGCCAAAAATGTATATATTGTGTGACATATATGCTATACACAGGAATAACACAAACATAGAGGAGTGTGTACAATTATGTTACAAATTTTTATAAATATTACACTACTTATAAATATAAGAAGTGTGGGAATACTGTATTATTAAAATAATTCAAAATAACAAGTTAATGCAATTTAAATAATTAATACTTAACGGCTTTCCCTTTTTTATATAATCAATAACTAAAATCACACACAATTATGGAAGTCAATTTGTTTACAGAAGGTGGGGCATGTAAACCATTAACCCAGGGACACAAATTACATCAAATGAGATATAATATCACTACCGTACCTATTAAAAACCATGCATACAAATATATACTCAGACACACAATATTTCCCTCATTGGCATAAAATTAAATACCTATTGGCACACCATGAAACTGAGCCACGGAACCAACAATATTTTGGCACATTGAAAAAAATGCTAAACAATATAACGAAAAACACACAGTCCTAGCATTCTAATAAACACTTGGACTACAAATTGATGTTGGCATATACTTAGGCACAAAATATTCCTAGCATTGGCACGTAATTATATAAACAACGACACAAAACAATCTGACAGGAAAACCTATAATTCATTGCCACCTAACTACTAAAGAAACGGTTTACACCAATTGCTTGAAATATGGTTTAAACAAATTAACATCAACAAATAACAGTTGCATTTGTTATTAAAAAAAAAAAAAAAACAATGCCCGCAATATATTAAAGCTAATCACAATATAACAAAGACATGCCACATTACGAAAAAAAAAATTAAAATCACAAATGGCACATAATACATTAACCCTCGCACACAATTCATACCTAATAACATATAATAATACCAATAACTATGGATAACTATCAATAAAGTTTATGTTCTTGCTTCAAAAACATTAAAACCAAAAAAATGATAAACAATATTATAAAAAAAAATGCTCAATCCACCCACACAGACCTAGCATTGTAATACACACTTAGTCTACAAAAAGATGTCAATATATACTTCAGCACACAATATACCCAACATCGGCACATAATTATATACCAAACCTATAATTAAGATACTAACATTAAAACCACTAACATAAAGACAAAAATACCTCCATCCTAAAAATACCCAACCATTCCGCGCCCAACTTACTAAATATAGATTGTGTTAATGATTTATTTTAGTATATATTAAATGAATATTAATACATTTAATTGTTCACTCTTAAATTATATTTTGGCCCCCGCAACCCATAATCCTGGCCCCGCCCTGTATATTTGGTTTGCATGTGTATATATACATGAAATTCACCTTCTGGAAAAATATTACAATGATTTTCAAAATAAATGAACCAAATACCTACTGCCTATTCGCCAATATTTTGGATTCAAAATCGTATTATAATCTCCGGGATTGGTGGATGGTCGGCGACCTCTGTCCATGGGGTTGACGCGGCAAGGCATCGAACAGCGGATAGTGGCGGAGACGGTGGAGCTCGCTTCACGGCGGAGCGATGTCGGCGACTCGGGACGGCGACCGTGAGGCGATGGCGGTGGTGCTCCGATCTCGGCTCGGCTCGAGGTGGTGGCGTTGGCTGTAATGGCGGTGGTTAGGCGAGAGAGAAGGCGGAGGAATGGTGGTGCTGGGTCTCGGGCGATGGCGGTGAGCGGCGCTGCTTCCCGTCTTCGGCTCGGCCAACTTCCCTCCGGCGGCCTCCCTCCATTCGGCGTCTCTCTCTCCCTTTTTTTTGGATGAATGTTGTGAACTGCCAGCTAGGTTTAGGGTGTGTTTGGAAACCCAGTTTTCCGGGTTTTTGGTGTTTGGTAGAAAATGGAAAATCATAGTCAAAGAAAAATGGAAAATCATAGTCAAAGAGATTGAATGCATGATAACAGGTACACTCTTCCATCTAGTTTGTGCCTTTTGTTCTTCGTTCCTTAAATACTCTCTTAGGTCAAGCTTTTTCTTGATTACCTTTTTCTGTCTCGATCTGCTTCACCACCACTGACCACTGTCTCTGTCTTTCTTTAAATTTCCTTAGTTTCTTTCAATTTCCTTACTCTCTCTATCTCCATCTGCTTCATTTATGATCCATGGCCTCAAAATCACTTCCGCTGCTACACTACGTAGTGGTTTTTGGTATTCTTCTGGTTCCAATAATTCCAACATTTCTTCTCCAGATGATGTTGACATCAACTCTGGGTATCCACTCCAAGAGTTGATGATTGTTGAGAACGCTGCTTCCAAGGGAGCATTGTGCTTAGATGGGACTCCACCAGCTTACCACCTTTCAGAACGTTTTGGACCTAGAAAAGGCAATTCGATGGTTTACTTTCTGGGAAGTGCGTGGTTCCCTATTGTCTCAGATTGTTTAGCTCGGATGAATGGACATCTTGGGTCTTCAACAAAATGGAATAACACTAAAACCATTCAAAGATTCGAAGGCATACTCTACAATAGCTCCAAATTCAATCCGGACTTTCGCAGCTGGACTAAAGTGATGGCCAGATATTGTGATGGATCATCGTTCACGGGAGATGTGGATCCAATCACTGGCCTTCATTTTAGAGGTAAAAGGGTTTTCGATGCCATAGTTGACGACCTTCTATTCTCCAAAGGAATGAAGGACGCCAAGGAAGTTTTATTCACTAGTGGTTTTGCGGGTGAATTAGCGGTTATAATATATTATGATCGTTTTGCTAATCACTTCCCAAATACTACCAACGTAAAGTGTCTATCCGATGGCGGGTTTTTTCTCCTCTCCAACAATCCTTTGCAAGCTTGAGGGTTGGAGTCAATGTTTCGGGGCACAGTTGAGTTATATAATTCAACTGGAGCCCTACCCAAGGCATGCATTGACAGAATGAATGGCAGCGACAGGGAAGAATACTTATGCATGTTCTCACAATATATTGTGAGAGATATTAAGACTCCGCTGTTTGTCATGACCACTGCCTATGACTCTTATCAAATAAATGAGACCTTGTCAACCACTTTTTACCACGCCATTACAGAAAAGAAAATCTCCTCAACTCAATATGGAGTTTTAAAGGATTTTCGACTGCAATTTTTGGATGTTGTGCATAAAACAACAGATAAGCTGTTAGAGGAGGAGTTTTTATTAACAACTGTTTTATGCATACCTAACTTACCTTCCAAGGTTAGCACAATCCAAATTTTGGAGTGAATAATAAGACGGACACGGAGGTGATTGAGGAGTGGTACTTCGGAAGGAGATGGCACATACAAGAGATAGATACTAATCCCTTGATAAAAAACTGCGACGAGAATTTCCACATAAATAATTAAGGATGACGAATGCTTGAACCCAGCTAGTTAGCTAGCTATCAGTGTTGGGTTCAAGCGTCCGTCATCCTTAATTATTTATGTAGAAATTCTCGTCGCAGTTTTTTATCAAGGGATTAGTATCTATCTCTTGTATGTGCCATCTCCTTCCGAAGTACCACTCCTCAATCACCTCCGTGTCCGTCTTATTATTCACTCCAAAATTTGGATTGTGCTAACCTTGGAAGGTAAGTTAGGTATGCATAAAACAGTTGTTAATAAAAACTCCTCCTCTAACAGCTTATCTGTTGTTTTATGCACAACATCCAAAAATTGCAGTCGAAAATCCTTTAAAACTCCATATTGAGTTGAGGAGATTTTCTTTTCTGTAATGGCGTGGTAAAAAGTGGTTGACAAGGTCTCATTTATTTGATAAGAGTCATAGGCAGTGGTCATGACAAGCAGCGGAGTCTTAATATCTCTCACAATATATTGTGAGAACATGCATAAGTATTCTTCCCTGTCGCTGCCATTCATTCTGTCAATGCATGCCTTGGGTAGGGCTCCAGTTGAATTATATAACTCAACTGTGCCCCGAAACATTGACTCCAACCCTCAAGCTTGCAAAGGATTGTTGGAGAGGAGAAAAAACCCGCCATCGGATAGACACTTTACGTTGGTAGTATTTGGGAAGTGATTAGCAAAACGATCATAATATATTATAACCGCTAATTCACCCGCAAAACCACTAGTGAATAAAACTTCCTTAGCGTCCTTCATTCCTTTGGAGAATAGAAGGTCGTCAACTATGGCATCGAACACCCTTTTACCTCTAAAATGAAGGCCAATGGTTGGATCCACATCTCCTGTGAGCGATGATCCATCACAATATCTAACCATCACTTTAGTCCAGCTGCGAAAGTCCGGATTGAATTTGGAGCTATTGTGGAGTATGCATTCGAATCTTTGAATAGTAGTGTTATTCTATTTTGTTGAAGACCCAAGATATCCATTCATCCGAGCTAAACAATCTGAGACAGTAGCTAGTAGGGCATCACGCACGTCCCAGAAGGTAAACCATCCAATTGCCTTTTCCAGGTCCAAAACCTTCTGAAAGGTGGTAAGCTGGTGGAGTCCCATCTAGGCACAGTGCTCCCTTGGAAGCAGCGTTCTCAACAATCGTCGTCTCTTGGAGGATACCCAGAGTTGATGTCAACTGGAGAAGAACAGTGTTGGAATTATTGGAACCAGAAAAATACCAAAAATCACTACGTATCGTAGTGGCGGAAGTGATTTTGAGGCCATGGATCAGAAATGAAGCAAATGGAGACAGAGAGAGTAAGGAAATTGAAAGAAAGACAGTCAGTGGTGGTGAAGCAGATCGAGACAGAGAAAGGTAATCAAGAGAAAGCTTGGCTTGGGAGAGTATTTAAGGAACGAAGAACAGAAGGCACAAGCTAGATGGAAGAGTGTACCTGTTATCATGTATTCAATCTTCTTATATAGTGGTTGTAGTAGGCGGATGGAGGGAGGGAGGGGGTGGGGTCGTGGGGCAGGGCAGTTGCCCTACCCCTTTCTTTTTCTTTTTTGTTTAATTTTATTTTATAGTAAAGTGTATTTCTAAATAATAAAGAGGCATGTTATTAAAACCGTAAGAAAGTTTAGTTGAAAATCATTAAGAGAAAATTGCCATTTTGGTCCACTGACTATTAACATAGTGTTAATTGCTATCCTTGACTTTCAAAAATGTTAATTGAGTACCTTGACTATGCAAATTTTCTCAATTTTGGTCCTGCCGGCCAATTGTGACCGGAAAAGAGTAATTCTGAACTGATCCTAAATGGAAAGGGGTAAAATGGTCTTTCAATGTTATGTCCAACCTACTCCAACCCTCGTTGATTGCTTTTGTTAATTACCAAAGTGAATTGCCCTAAATTTACCAAATCCATTCTACGTAGCCCTAGTTCATCTATGCGAAGAACAGAAACGGGAATTCTACGATTTCGACTTGCCTATTTCTAAGATTTCGAGCACCATTCTGCATCAACAATGTGGGTATGAGTAATTTCTCTTCTTCTTCTGCAAATGCTGGTAATGAATTCTACGAATTTGGGGAAAAACTTCCCATTATCCATTGTAGATGTGGTCACCAATTAAAGATTCGAACTTCATGGACGAATGAGAATCCAGGTCGTAGATTTAGGGTTTGGATTATGATGATGCCAGTTGATTTCATTAATATAATTTTGTTTTTTTTTGGTTTTGAAAATGCATAAAACAGAGTCGGGTTGGGTGTGGATTTGTGGATTGGTATGATCCTCCAATGTGCTCCCGTTTGAAGCGAATAATTCCGGGATTGCTAAAACGAATAAATAGACAAGACTCAGAGATAAGAGCATTGAATAAGAAGCTTGAAGGTGAAAAGAAGCAGGAGAATGGCAAACTATTGAACAAGATTGTAGGAATACTAATTGTAATATTTGTAGGTTTTCTTGGTAGTAAATATTTTGCAACTTGAAATGAAGTGGCTAGATTTCTTGAAATGACTAATGTATGAAATGGCTAGATTTTGTAATAAACTGATCCATTGCAATCAAGGTTTTGTATGAACTGTTTCTTTCCAATGCAATGAAGTTATCCTTTTCATTCATTAATGCCAAACAACAACCATATTGTCAATAACTAGTGCTACTGGCAATATTGTTGTTACATAAGCAACTGCCATGAAGTGGTCATTTCAAAAACAATTGCCATATTGTCAAAAACAATTCATTAAGTAAAAACATCAAAACAGTTATTAATGCCACACATTTCAACTATATTGTTAAAAACAACTGCCATACTGCCACTGCCATGAGGTGAACATTTTCATTCATTAAAGGCACTTGCAAAAACAGTCACACTGCTGCCATATGCTAAAACAGTTACATAACATAAATGGCAGTTGCATACAAAAACTAACTACATTCACAAAAATCAGATTGTCAATAACTAGCCATGTCCATTCACAAAAACATTCACAATACTTTTCTACTTCAGTCAATGTTGATAGGGTCATCATTATTGCCAAAAAATTTGGACTTAAGCGTTGTCTTGCTCCTTGTGTAGTATGGCTTCTTACGGTTTGATTGTCTTTTCTTTGGACCTTGAAGTCTAACTTCCTCCTGCTGCTGCTGCCCAACTCCATCTTCATTAGCATGTTGCTGCTGCCCATTTGTACTTTCAACTACAACCTCTTGGTGCTGCTGCCCAGTGGTCATGTCTACTACAACTTCTTGGTGCTGCTGCCCAACCTCTCCATTATTATGCTGTCTAGAAGTACCTTACCATGAACCTCCTACTGCTGTTGGCTAGAAATGTGATTGGGGATCTGTTTAGTGGTATAAATCACTCTTTTCTTTGCCTTCAACTGTAAGAATAGAAAACTGTTAGTTAAAATGTTAACACAAAGCAAATGGAACATTACAATTGGAGTTCTAACTTGTTACCTTTTGATTTGGATTTGATGGACATTTCCTTGAGTTATGTCCAACTTGTCTGCAAATTCCACAATGCAATTGGATATGTCTCCTTGATATAGAAATCCCATCTTGACTCAGGGGTGGCTCAACCTCACCAGCAGACCTTGTTCTCAGCTTCTTAGGCCTCCCCACCTTGGCAGAATACATAGGTGGCAGAGGGGGTGTTCTAGTAGTCACTGGCCACTCAGAAGGGCCTGCCATAGGGTTAATGGAGCAACTATATATCTTTAGATAACTCTCCTTTGAGTAACAAGGATGAACAAAATCAAACAAAGCCCCCTTTCCATACTTTTTCCAGATTGCACAGACTCCATGCTTGCAAGGCACCCCAGTCAACTCCCACTTCCTACAGGAACAAGTTTTCCTTTCCAAATCCACCTCCTGTCGGTCCCCATACAGCTGACTCACCTCAAACTTAAAGAAATCACATTGGGTTGCCAAATACCCTGCTGCCTCTTTCTCAACTTTCTTCAGCTTTCCAACAATTGTTGGGCAGATCACAGTCTTCCAAGATGCTGCTTTTTGTCTTTTATCAAAGAATTTAGTCATAAGCATCTTCCTTATGGTTTCAAGGCATTCTATAATAGGCTTGTCCCTAGCCCCAAGTAAAGTTGCATTAAAAGACTCACATATGTTGTTCACCAACATGTCACAGTGACTGTGTGTAGAGAAGTGAGATCTAGACCATTCACTAGGAGACTTATCACCTAACCACTGATATGCATCTTCATCTAATGCCCTAAGTTTTCTTAAACAGTCATTGTAGGAATTCAGAGTTGTTGCCCTAGCACAAGCCCATAAAGCATCTTTCAATGCCTTACCTTGAAACCCTGATACCTTCATATTAGCATGCAGGTGCCTGACACAGAATCTGTGCTCCACTCTAGGCAGGACATCAACAAATGCAGGGACTAAACCCTTCTGTTTATCACTAATAAAACAGAATCCTTCCTCAGCCTCCTCTGTTATCCCCATATCAGCCTTCAAAAACCGTAGAAACCAAGACTAAGACTCCTTCTTCTCTCCTTCAACAATAGCATATGCAAGTGGAAAAATGTTGTCATTAGCATCAACAGCCACAGCAGTCAGCATCATTCCACTAGTTGCACATCTCAGGTGACATTCATCCACACCTATTAAAGGCCTGCAGTGTTTGAATCCAAGTTTGCTAGCTTCCCAACAAATGTACAGTCTTAAGAATCTTTACTCCCCATTTTCAGCAACAACTTTCACTTTACAACTACTCTTAGGGTTTGTCCTATCCATTTCAGCACAATAACTCCAAATCTTTTTGAAGTTGTCTTCATCATCACCAAGTATTTGCTTCTTTGCCTTCCAAATAGCCCTATAGGCTTGTTGGTCACTCACATAGAACCCCTCTTTACTGCACACTGGATCCCTAAATTTTCTCATCATCCAGTCAGGATGGTCTTTTAATTCCTTAGCCCACCTCTTTGCAATCACACTTGCTTTTACCAATTCTCCCAAGCCCATGAACAACCCTCATGCACATCAACCATGTTTAGAATCCTCCAAGAATGTGAGTTAAGCACTTTCCTCGACCCTATTCTCCAGGGACAACCATGTTGTGAACACTCAACTACAACCCTCTCCTTGTCATTTCTAAGAGTTCTAAGATCTTTCCCATTTTTGAAACCATAATTCTGAATTGCTTCTCTAAATTGATGTTTGGTTGCAAATGTCATGCCTAAAGTAAATTGGGGATTATTCATATCAGTGGCAACTCTAAAAATAGGCCATTTACTGTCACCATCACTGTCAGATTCTATTATTGAAGCATCATCAGAGAAGTTAATGTCATCATTCGGGTTCACTACTTGCAGTTCTGTCACCCTTTCAGATTCCCTTTTATCTCCAACAACACCCTCCTCATCCTTATTCAAACTCTGAACCTCAACGTCCACCTCACATTCCCATTCACCTTCAGGTTCAACTACCTTAAAATCTACTTCAATAAAATCATTTGCATCCATAGTTTCAACCCAAATCTCCAACATCTGACCATCTTTCACCCCATCACTTAAAGCTTTTGCAACATCTATATCTGTTTGGAGTAAGTCCAAGCTTCCATTTGCAAAGGCATAAATGTATGCTCCTATTTCAGAATACCCTAGATCTTTTAACTTATCATGGAAGAATTGGATGCATACTTCCTTAGCTGCCACACTTTCATAAATTTCTACATCACCCCCCATATACTTAATTTCAGTTTGCCTATTTATTACTCCATTATGACAAAGAAATATGTCCATTGGGACAAATTCATCCCCTGTAAAGCACCCAAATAGTAAGAACACAGTATAAGTCCAACATATGCACATGACATATCAACAAAAAGCTTAACAGAAGGGTCCCACATTCAATTCAGTTTTTTTAACCATATACACAAAGCAGAACATAGTTATCCAGAATTGGTCCCCACAACAATACTTTAATGCTTTACCCTAAAACTTATCAACAGAAGTATAGAAACATTCACAATACTTTACTACTTTACCATATTGGTTGTAACACCCGTACTTGGCTGTACCGAACAGTCGGAGTAGTTACCGCCACACCTAGACTAAACCCAATCACATACAGATAGGATTCATTCTAGATGCACAGGCTAAAGATAAGGAAACTGTACTATATCATCATGACCATCATAACTTGATATATATTTTCATAGCATCAACAAAAGAGTAGCTAAACTAGCTACTAGCATGTACCAAAGTTTAGTTACAGCCCACCAAGAGAGTTTGAGCTAGACCCGACCTCACTAGCCATCTTAGCACTAGCACGGCTACAAAAGATATACACAAAAAGGCCAAACTTGACTTCCCACCCTAGGCACTATCTAGTCTAACGAGTGGTACACCGGGCCAGTATAGGTTCCCCAAACGAGGTGCCACTCACCCTCGAACCAGGTGATGTGGTCTAGAAAGTTGCAAGTGCTGATATACATCATCCACTCCTCATGATACTCCGGGGGACTCGGGTCCCACGGGTAAGGATAGCGAACAACAAACTCGAGGGGATCACTCTCGGGTAAAACCTTTATGGGATAAAACCCATAGCTAGCCTGGATGACGTCCAGAGGACACAACAGATCAACAGGAGCAGGTGACCAAACAGGTACCGCTGGTGAGACAGAAGTGGGAACAGGGTCGGGAGTACAAGTCAGGACTGGAGGGTCTGGAGCGTAGCCGGGGGCGTACGGGTCACCATCAAACAGATACTGTATGTAGTCATCGTAATCTAAGACGGGGAACTCAAACTCCGATGGATCGGAGTCCGCGGGGCTGCATGAGCCCACACTAGATTCCATCTGACAAAGGACACAATGAAGTGTAGTTAGCACGACGGCTAAGTAAGGAAATCCATTGTCACTCAAAAGTAAACAAAGGTTTAAAAAAAAAAAACATAATACTCAGAAAACTGTAAACTTTACCCATAAGTTGCAATCTACCTGCAATCAGATTATCAACAAAAGAAAGTATAGCATAGTATATGAGTGACGTCAGCATATAATACTTTCATTTCCGAGAATTCCATCATTTAATTCAAAATAGTGAGTTCCATGATACACATGATTTTATACCTTTATTTGCCCCACGAATCAAGAGTTTTTGTTGCTTAATTTCTTTACCTTGATACATTTAAGGCTCGTTTGTGTGTTATATTTGATCATGTCTAGTTTATTCACAAATGAAGAGCAAAGGAAGGATTTTCAGTCATCTTGGACCAGTTTTCGAGACATAAGGAATCCACCCCGGGTCGGAAAGGAGCAACAGAACACAAAAGGAGCCAGAAGAGGACTAGAGGGCCGCATCACGGCCTGCCTCATGGCCGTGATCCCCACTACGGACAAGCAGTCGGTCACGCCGCATCACGGCCACGATCCCGGCCGTGATGGCGGCCGTGACCCGGCTGCTGTCCAGTATTTAAGTCGCGTTTCTAATATTTTACAGAGTTCCGAACCCTAGTTTCAGTTTAGTGTAGTTTTTACCTTCTTGAGAGTTTTCCATAGCATAGAATACAGCGGATTTACATCATTAAATTCAGTTTGAAGCTTGGCATCATTGTTCGGATCAGTTTTACTTTGAAGAATTGTTAGTAAAGTTTACCTTTTTATTCTTTAATATTGCAGCCATGTCTTCCATCTTTAATTCTTGCTTTGCTGTGTTTACTCCCATCATGAGGGAGTAATTCGTTTATGGGTTTGGATTAGGGGTCCATTGTTAATCTTGATGTTCGATTTATGTTTAATTGCATAAAGGGATTGAATCTTTTACCTAGGGTTTATGTTGATTTGGGGATTTCTTTGCACTAGTTATTGGTTTGTGGCCACAATTAATTGCTAGTCTAGGAGAGGGATTCATTACAACGACAGTTGGATGAAGACCTCGAGCCTTACCAATTTCAACCTAATTTTCCTGCTATGAAAGTAGAGGTAATTTTGGGGGCTTACAATGCTTAGGTGCTTAAGGTTATGGTTGATGTATCACGACAGTGGGGCAATCTTAGCCTAATTCTCTTATTGATTACGAAGGTAGCTGAGTAGAATTCTTCTGTGCATTGCCCATATATCCCTTGGTTAATTATTCTTTCCCTAAACCTGAGTTTGTTAGAACATCAAGGTTACAATCCCCCTAATCTGGCCCATACCTTTTATCATACAGTTTACACCTTAATAAATTGCTTTCTTTTATTCCACATCATTCAGTCTTTGTTACTTGGATTCTATAAATTCACATACTCTAGTGCCTGGTAATTCACACAATTTCGTACCATAACCCCAATCCTCAGCGGAACGACATTACACCCTTTTACACTCACCATTTGTGCTCATCATTCCACAACACACACACTTACTGTTCAGAACTCATGATATTTTATTCTGCGACCTAGTTACGGAGTAACTAGAGTTTCATAGTTAGTAAAATTTACTTAGTTTCCTCCTGGATAAGCGCAAGGCATACTTGGAATATTTTCAAGAACCTCGGGCCGCGGCACTCATGCCTCCCGCAGGTCAAACATCTCAATAACTTCCGGGCCACGGCTCACAAGCCTCCCGTAAAGTCAAACATCTCAATAACTTCCGGGCCACGGCTCACAGGCCTCCCGTAAAGTCAAACATCTCAATAACTTCCGCGCCACGGCTCACAAGCCTCCCGTAAAGTCAAATATCTCAATAACTTCCGGGCCACGGCTCACAGGCCTCCCGTAAAGTCAAACATCTCAATAACTTCCGGGCCACGGCTCACAAGCCTCCCTTAAAGTCAAACATCTCAACAACATTATCCAGAAACTAAGGTTTTCAAAACATTCTTTCCTTTCCTTGAGTTTAATTAATATTTTTACATGACGACTCAAAACGATCATTCTTATCCAAATATGTTTCCAAAATACACATATTTGTCAACGACTTTTCACCATGAATTTCCAAGTGACAAGGGTCACACTTGGTTCTTAAAAACACAATTTTTCTCCAAATTAATAAACGTAATTTACAAAATAATATTTGAACTTTCAAAAATTGACTCGGTTGCCCGTAGGCCTTCCAAACATCATCACATTCAGGAGCAAAAACATCGGAAGAAGGTTTGGTCGAAAATGGAACCGCGTCGTGCAGACTCGCGGATGTCCGCAGCGTCGGACGCACGGCGGACGAGTGCGTCCGGGCCGCGTCCGCTCGTTCGGCAGTGACGCCGAAATTCTGGGCACCCACGGACGCGCAGCGGACACGCGTCCGTGGTCGCGTCCGGCGTTTTGGCCGTGACACCGAAACTCTGGGCGCCGATGGACGCGCAGTGGACGCGCGTCCACGGCCGCGTCCATCCGATTCTGCCAACTTCGGGCAGCAAAAACTGGGTTGTAACGCCCCGATTTTTCACTATTTTCACAAGTATAAGCCTATATGAACATAAACACAACATATTCATGCATAAATTAACTATGAACATGCATACAAAAATTACCAAACATTAAAGTGTAGTTTCTTTGAGCCAACTTATAGATCCATCACTTAACACATAACTTTCACATAAAATTCCTAGTCACATAATTTACTAGCATTTGTTCACCTTCAAGTGACTAAACCAACTTAAGGGATTCCTTACCTCCCAAGTAAATTTTTAAGACCGTAGAAAGATGGTGATCTTCTCCTCCAAACTCTTCACCGAAGATCCTAAACAAAAATCACCATGATAACAATATTTCACCGAAGATCCTAAACAAAAATCACCATGATAACAATATTTCACCGAAGATCCTAAACAAAAATCACCATGATAACAATATTTTCATGAACCCTTAGTTTAAACTTAAGTTCTAGGAAGGATTCTAGTCATATTAACTGAACAAAACCAAAGTTTTTACCTATTATGGAGCACTTGTGTTGAAGAAAAAGCTATGGAGTTCTTGGATCACAATGTAGAAGAATGAAATTTTCTTCCTCTTCTTTTCCCTTCTATTTTTGAAAATGAGAGAGAGAGAGAGTGTGAGTGATGGGAAAGATGGCTTGAAGCTTAAGTTAACAAGTATGATCATCCCATACTTCTTATGACAAAACACTATTTAATCACCATGTGGTAATAAGGGTGACACTTGTCAAAATTCCATGGTAGATCTTGAAGAGTAGGGATTATTTTGCTAGTTTGGGATCAAATCAGATAAAGGTTCGGAGGATTATAACTTAATTCGGGAAAATTCTAACACCAAAATTATTCTAAAAATAATCCCGTCATTAACCACTAAAATCAGAAATTTTTCGGTATCTCGCGAAATACAGGTACGAAGGTCTGTAACAATTTCACTTTTACAGTCCGTTTAAATTTCTCTTGAACTAAATAGGAAGTTCAGGCTTAATCGTATCGTACTTAATAATCCACTTTCTAGGGAAATTCGAACTGTATATACATCCTTAAAAAAAAATTTCGGTTCGTGACCGGTACGTAGATCGCAGCTTATTAATAACTAGTCTAAAAAAATTCTTTTGAAGTACCGAGAGATCTTCTCATAAATGTCATAGCCTAAAAAAAAAAAAATTTCGAACCCTAACTTTGCCGGAATAACTGAGGGGTTACAACCCCACTAGTACTATTATCAACAATTCTCTTTACTCTAAAATTGGTCCCACATTACATATTCTTAGTATATATACAGCACAAGCCTACACATTCGCAGATGCATTTTCCTCAAGTCTAAACTGTACACACACAAATGATACAATCAACAACGTTTATAACTGTGAAAGAAGTCAATTTCATGGTATTTTGCAGAATAAACGAATTACTTACTTGCTTGGAGATGTTTGGCCGCAAATCCAGCAGAAGACGACGACATAGCCACTCGAATGGCTACTTCAAACGCAGCTGATGGCGACCAAGTTGCTTACTTTCTTCGATTTTCTCTTCTTCCGATTATCTCTTCGCGATTGTTTGTCGTTCTTCGTCAGTTAGGTTAGAATGGATTTGGTAAATTTAGGGCAATTCACTTTGGTAATTAACAAAAGCAGTCAACGAGGGTTGGAGTAGGTTGGAAATAACATTGAAAGACCATTTTACCCCTTTCCATTTAGGATCAGTTCAGAATTACTCTTTTCCGGTCACAATTGGCCGGCAGGACCAAAATTGAGAAAAATTGCATAGTCAAGGTACTCAATTAACATTTTTGAAAGTCAAGGATAGCAATTAACACTATGTTAATAGTCAGTGGACCAAAATGGCAATTTTCTCAATCATTAATTAAGTGAGTATTCTTTAGGATTGGAGATTATTGAGACCTACATCTAAGATGCAGGTTTTTGGCACTTGAATTGTGAAATCAAGCATTCACCTTTGTAATTATTATTAAAATATAAATTAGGTTTGTATATATTATATTACAATGTATGTAGTGAATTATATTATAATAATGATTGTTTTCAAAAAATTATAATAATTATTAGTATGCCAACTTCCATGCTTATGTAATGGTGGACAATGAATAGCTCAGCACTACTGTCATTTAGAATATAAATAGGGATGGCAATGTGCCCCGTCCCCAACGGGGACGGGGACGGGAATGAGGAAATTTAGCGGGGATCGAGGACGGGGACGGGGACGGGGATACCCCTCCCCGCCCCGCCCCGTCCCCGAATTAAAAAAAATTATATACATATATATATATATATATATATATATATATATATATATATTATTTATTTTAGTTATGGTAAATCTGTATTCCTTATATACCTTTATTAAATTTAGTTTTTATAATCTGTATATACCTTTGTTAAAATACCTTTGTATACTGTTAATTGATTTGGTTATATATTGTTAATTTTAGAATTTAGATCTGTAATGTGTAGTTTAAACCTGTAGACGGTAGTTTAATTCTTTAAATGTAATGTGTGGTTTAAATCTGTATTTTAATACTAATTGTATCTTAATTGTGAACTGCAGATTTAAATACTAATTGTATCTTAATTGTGAACTGTGAAGTAAAGTAATGAACTAAAAATGTTTATAATATATATATATATATATTTTAAAAAATTGTACTAAAATAACACTTTGACTAGGAGTTGACCGGGGATGGGGATTCCCCGTCCCCGCCAAATTCCCCGCGGGGACGGGGACGGGGATACCCCTCCCCGCCCCGCCCCGCCCCGCCCCGTTGCCATTCCTAAATATAAATATGTAAATGTAGGTAGATGTGGATAGGAAATTAATTAGGAATTAGTAAACAAGAAAATAGACATATTCATTTATGGAAAACACTGTTGCAAAAATCTCCGCCTAGGCGCTAGGCGCTCCTAGACCGTGGCGAATTGCTCCCTAGTCGGCCGCCTAGCGCCTAACTCGACCGACTGGGCTGAATTTGGCCGAGTTAACTCGAGCAAATCGGCCTTGTTAATTTTATTATTATATTTATATATATTTAAATTTATTTATTTATATAAGTAAGAGAAGTAAGAGAAATATATATATATATATATATATATATATATATATATATATATATATATATATATATAAAATATATAATATAATATATGACATACACTCACACACATGAATTAATTTTTTGTTTTTAAAGGTCGTCGCCTAGAACCGCCTAGGTACCGCTTAGGCGCTAGGCGCTAGTCTACCGCCCGACTAGCGCCTAGCGTCTACTGCAACCATGATGGAAAATAATGAATTCAAGTTTGTTCAATTAAAACAAATTGGCATGAAATATTCTTTGTCATATACCTATTTTTGTCTTTCATTGCAAAATTAGAGCAAACATGCAATATAATATAATATGCTATTAAAGAAAATTATCAATGATTCAAAGAATCTTACACCTTCAAATAGGCCATTGGCTTATTATAAGACTTTGTGAGATAACTAAGTTTACTTGAATCTCCACCACTTTCTTTACCTTGGTTATTACATTGATCTATTGGTATAGGAGGATTGGTTTTTAATTTTAATCGTACAGGAATATGTTTTAAAAAAGGAAATAATACATTCATTCGATGTATCTCTGGAGAAAAAGTTCTCCTCGGAGAAATTATCTTCTCTTCCATTCAATGACACTCTCTCCTTTTCTCCCTAGGTTAGAGATGCCTTTAGCATATATAACGTATTTAGTCAATAAGTTGGATTCATGAATTTCTATAATTAACTATAATCACAATTTATAGATGTCGAAAAATAGCCATTTTAGTGGAAAATTATTATTTTTTTTAAATAACACACACTCACCATGGCATGCAAATTAGGATTGGAGTTACATTTATTCTATACTTTATTGACTAAAAATATATTTAAAACAAATTCTAAAGCAAAAAAATTGAAAATATTAGCAAAAATATTAAAACATAATTGGTCTAGTTGGTTTTTCAATTCTAGAGACATTTTCAATCACTATTGTGTAGACCATACAATCAAATAATGTATATTCAGGACATAAATAATGTATTTTTAGTATATTAAAAATGTACATTGTATTCAAAGAAAATACATTATTTGAGTATTGAAAGTACATTATTTGATATAATGTACATTTAGTACACGAATAATGTACTTTTACTATATTAAAATTATACCTTTTGTTATGGTACATAGAGCAGTGTATGACCATGGTCCACACAATAATTTATCGAGAGTTCTCCCCCCCCCCCCCCCTAAAGGCCAAATATATTTGGAATCACTTGACCCTTCTCGATGCATCCATAGCCACTAAGAGGGCTCTAAGTGAGAGAGAGCAAATGAGTTTTTTTTTTTTGAACGGGGCGGGGGGGGGGGGGATTTTAAGAAGACAGAGCGCTGCATACAACCACCAATTTGTTACAGCAACACAGAGGAGGCTCATCAAACTCAATCCAATCAGCCTTTCCAAGAAGCACGAATTTTGCCAGCCTATCCGCCAATTGGTTCTACTCACGATAAACATGGACAACTCTGTCAACCCCCTGTTCCATGATCTTCTTCCTAAGAAAGTCAAAAGCGTGATCTTGTCCATTTCTGGTCCAGGAGTTGTTGCTTATGGAGTTGGCAATCCTCTCGAAATCAGTTTGGATTTCACAATCCCTGTAACCCTTGCTTTTGGCCCACTGCACTCCCATTGTCAAGGCCTTCCATTCGGCTTCCAAGGCTGTTGTAGCACGAAACCTCTGAGCGCAACCAGCAATCCAGTTTCCATTCCTATCTCTTAGGACTCCGCCACCTCCAGCTAGGTTGTCGCTGTGTTTGAAGATACCATCAACGTTTAATATGTACTGAGCATTCGTTTTGGGCTGCCACTTCAGATTTTTGGAGCAATTTCGGCCATGGGTTCCTCCCGGATTATTGGCTCTGGTGAAAGCTCTTTTAATTTCTTGCCTTTGTTTTTCGATCCATTTAATATTTAATGTTAAATTTGTGATGGTTTTGGTCACACGAGAACTAATTGCTTTTGGCATTATTCAAGGACTCTGATTCCTTAGACTAATTTGGTGTTTCAGGATAATTTGGGTGTTGACACCTCGTCAAATTCTCAGACTTGGTTTCTAGACACTAGAGTCACAAATCATGCAACTCCAGACATAGTTGTCATTTCTACCTTGGAGGAGTACACTGGTAATGACACTTAACGTGTCAGTGATGGTATGGGCCTGTCTATTAGTCGTGTTAGTCATGCTACTTTTGATACCCCTTCTAGGTCCTTTAAGATGTATAATATTTTGCATGTATCTAGCTTGTCTGGTTCTTTACTTTCTGTTCAACATTTTGCTTATGATAATCAAGTATTCTTTGAATTTCACAATACCATTCTTTCTTTGTTGTGAAGGATATCACCACCAAGGTGGTACTATTTCAGGGCAATAGTTCTAGTGGATTCTACTCTGTTTGCGTTCCTGTAAGCACGAGCCTCTACTTCAATCTGGCACAGTCGTTTTGGTCATTCACATCAACGTGTTCTTAGTCGTGTCTTACAGTCTTGTTCAATTAATGAGTCTAGTAAGTGTTTTAGCGATACTTCGTTGTGCTCTGCATGCCAATTGGAAAAATCTGCGTGTTTTCCCTTTCCATGTGTTGAGTCATCTATTTTTGACATTCTGATCTGGATTTAGTTTACATTGATATAGGGTCCTGCCCCACTTCTTTCATCTAGTGGACATCGTTATTTGTTATATTTGTGGATGGCTACTCTCCATTTACATGATTTTTTCCAATGCACTTAAAATATGATTTATATGATATTTTTGAGCGTTTTCGTGTCATGATTGAGCGTTCTTCTACTCATAAAATAAAATTGATACAATCGAATTTGGGTGTTGAGTATAAAACGTTACATTCTTTGTTTTTGCAATTAAGTTTTAATCATAGACAATCTTGTGCCTATACTCATGAACAGAATGATCGTGTAGAACGACGACATAGACACATTGTTGAGACTGGGCTAGCCCTTATGGCCCATGCCTCTGTTCCATCTCGATTTTGGAATTTCACTATACTTTTGAGTCTGCTATTTATCTCATTAATAAATTAAAATGCCTTCTAGTGTCTTGGGAAACTCTAGTCCTCACTATATTTTACACAAGTCTCAGCCATCTTATTCTTTTCTACACGTCTTTGGTTGTCTATGTTATCCTCATTTGCATGAGACCATATACTCGACATAAAATGAGTTATAGATCCTCACCATGTGTCTTTTTAGGCTATCCGGAATCTTTTTGAGGGTATTTGTGCATGGACTTACACACTAATAAGATCTATATTTGCATTCATGTAAGGTTTGGTGATGCAGTATTTGCTTTTTCATTTCTACTAAGATTGTTTTGCAGGCGCCCCCAGCTTCACAGTCTCAACCTTGGGCTTTGTCTACATTGAAGTCTTACTCTCCTCCTACTACAGTGGTATTTGTATCTCCTCCTACTGTGCAGCCCAACCCCTTCTCTTTGATTAATCCAGAATATTCAGTCCTCATCATGCACTGAATCAAAGGAAAAGTGTAAATGCTTCTGAATCAAAATGTAATAATTAAGGGGTTAAACAATTACTTATATAATAAAAAGTGTAATACTAATGAAAAAATGTGATTTTTTTAATGAAAAATAGAATACTTTTAAATCATAATATAATATTAGGAGTTGAAAAGTTACTTATGAGGGGAAGTGTAATACTTACAAAAAAAAAATACGACTCATCTCACGGATGAGGATTTCATCTTTGAGAGGGTCTCATAGGATATTTTTCCTTTAAGATATACTATGTGCAAATTATATCATGGACCGGGATTCACCATGCCTATTTTGAATCTTGATCCAAATTATATACTCGACATAAAATGAGTTATAGATCCTCACCATGTGTCTTTTTAGGCTATCCGGAATCTTTTTGAGGGTATTTGTGCATGGACTTACACACTAATAAGATCTATATTTGCATTCATGTAAGGTTTGGTGATGCAGTATTTGCTTTTTCATTTCTACTAAGATTGTTTTGCAGGCGCCCCCAGCTTCACAGTCTCAACCTTGGGCTTTGTCTACATTGAAGTCTTACTCTCCTCCTACTACAGTGGTATTTGTATCTCCTCCTACTGTGCAGCCCAACCCCTTCTCTTTGATTAATCCAGAATATTCAGTCCTCATCATGCACTGAATCAAAGGAAAAGTGTAAATGCTTCTGAATCAAAATGTAATAATTAAGGGGTTAAACAATTACTTATATAATAAAAAGTGTAATACTAATGAAAAAATGTGATTTTTTTAATGAAAAATAGAATACTTTTAAATCATAATATAATATTAGGAGTTGAAAAGTTACTTATGAGGGGAAGTGTAATACTTACAAAAAAAAAAAAATACGACTCATCTCACGGATGAGGATTTCATCTTTGAGAGGGTCTCATAGGATATTTTTCCTTTAAGATATACTATGTGCAAATTATATCATGGACCGGGATTCACCATGCCTATTTTGAATCTTGATCCAAATTATATACTCGACATAAAATGAGTTATAGATCCTCACCATGTGTCTTTTTAGGCTATCCGGAATCTTTTTGAGGGTATTTGTGCATGGACTTACACACTAATAAGATCTATATTTGCATTCATGTAAGGTTTGGTGATGCAGTATTTGCTTTTTCATTTCTACTAAGATTGTTTTGCAGGCGCCCCCAGCTTCACAGTCTCAACCTTGGGCTTTGTCTACATTGAAGTCTTACTCTCCTCCTACTACAGTGGTATTTGTATCTCCTCCTACTGTGCAGCCCAACCCCTTCTCTTTGATTAATCCAGAATATTCAGTCCTCATCATGCACTGAATCAAAGGAAAAGTGTAAATGCTTCTGAATCAAAATGTAATAATTAAGGGGTTAAACAATTACTTATATGATAAAAAGTGTAATACTAATGAAAAAATGTGATTTTTTTAATGAAAAATAGAATACTTTTAAATCATAATATAATATTAGGAGTTGAAAAGTTACTTATGAGGGGAAGTGTAATACTTACAAAAAAAAAAAATACGACTCATCTCACGGATGAGGATTTCATCTTTGAGAGGGTCTCATAGGATATTTTTCCTTTAAGATATACTATGTGCAAATTATATCATGGACCGGGATTCACCATGCCTATTTTGAATCTTGATCCAAATTATATACCTGCAGTTAGCATATTATATATACATCCCATTAACAAATTATGTATGTGTAAATAAGTTGAAAGTACATAAAGTGTAATTAACTGTATGGTACATAAAGTGTAATTAACTGTATGTATATAATATGTTAACTACAACATATACGGAGTACAGTACATAATTTGTTAATTGAATGTACATGATATATTAAATACAGGTACATAATATGGATGGAACATACAACATCAACTCATATAATTGTCAACACGTTCATAAACAAGTGGTGTGTGCATTGACGGATATATTAGAAATGGATATCATGACGTTGATGTTAGATTTAGTGGAAGTTAGGTGAATGAGATAATTATCTTTATTGCTTTGTAGATGAAGAAAATATTGAAAAAAATATATAATTATCTATCCTCCATCAATTAGTAGCCAATACACCCATGAAGATTCAATGCAACCTTCAACATTTGTTATTAGTCAGCCCCTCAAAAAAGTAGAATTAAAAAAAAAAAAAAAAAAGCAACAACATTATTCTTAATTTAATAATTAAAATAATTGAAAGCATGTGTTATGTATTTAGATCGAGCTTGGTTTTTTTGCCTGTTAAACTATGTAGTTCAGGTTATTATTTTACTGGTAATATATGTAGTTTAGTTATTTTAATATGTTCTTTTATTGTGTGTGGAAGGTTATACAAAAGATAAATACAGTGGATTACTAATTTAATCTAAACATTATTTTGGTATATTATTATATTTCGTTTGAGATGCACTCTTTTTTTCACCATATCATGACGTTGGTTTTACGTTTAGTGAAAGTTGGGTGAATGTGATAATTATATCTTCATTGGTTTTTAGATGAATCAAATAATGAGAAAAAATACATATAATTATCTAGCCTCCACTAATTGGTAGTCAATACACTCATGAAGATTCAGTGCAACCTTTAACATTTGTTATTAGTCAACCCCTCAAAAAAGTAGACTAACAAAAAGTAGCAACATGTGTTATATATTTAGATCAAGCTTTTTATGTATTTAGATCGATCTTTTTTCGTTTTGCCTGTTAAACTGTGTAAGTCAGGTTATCATTTTACTGTTTTGGTGCCTCTATTAAACCATTTGAAAATTAGGTTGGATTTTGTGCAACCCAAAGATGTTTTTGGTTGTTTTAGTGTATGTTAAACAAACAAAACTTAAATTATTATTTTGTGCAACTTAAGATGCTATTTTAAAGAGTAGCGTATCTTAAAACATAATAAGTTTCAATCAAAGTTATATCCCAATTTATGTTCATTTTTTTAGTGCTAATCATTTTGTACATTGTGCTTTTAGAGTTGTACTATATAATTTTTTGGACAAAACTATCCTTACCGTTATAATTTCCGTTATATTTTCTATTATTGTTACTGATTGCAGCATATTTTTATAACAAACAAATACCCGAGTATAGGGTTATCGATCCACAGGGAAGCGGGGCGCATCGAACACTAGTACTAATATACTCATGTGAAGCTAATCCTAACGAAATTAATGTATGAACGATTGCAAATGTTGTAATAAAATAAAATAAAGAAAGCTAGTCGAAGAAAACAATATAGAGAGAGTGGGATTTTCGGGTTCGAGTGTTTGCTGACCTAGTGCCTAACTAAAGGATATATTTAATTTGGGTTCTAACAAATGTGGATGATTGCACTCACAAAAAGGGAAGGAATTACTCCCATAATTCAAACCCACGACAAGGAACTAATCAAGAACAAGCAATCTAAACGAAATCCCTTAACAAATATGCCCTCTCCCAAGGTGCAAAAGTTAAGTGCAAAAGTGAGTGCTCTAATATATGCCCTAACTTCCATCAAGACACAACGATAGCAAGATACAAGTAATTTAGGCCTTTAATCACAAGCATCACAATAGAAATCACAATTGCATCATAAGTATAAAACCCAAATATAAAACATACCATTAAAACATTAAGAACAAGGCACAATAGGTTCATAAACAACTTTCACCCAAAAATCCCTAATAAGCTTAGCCACTCATGGCTAGTATTGAATTTAAAGCACAAATGTTAAAGAGTTTACAAAAACTAAGAAAGTAAGGAAAAGGGGAAGAGATTCTCCCGAATGTTGTCTTCCTAGCCTTTCCTTCTTCCTCCAAAACTCTTGTAGCTCTTTGATGGTGAGTATCTTCTCCTCAAGTTGGTGGATCCCTCCTTCAACTCTTGAATAGGAAAACACCCTTTACTCTCACTCTTTTTGTCTCAAAAAACGCAGCTTAGGTTCTATAGTTTTGGGAAAATGAGTTTTTTATAGTGGGAACAAAAATAGGGGCAAAATAGGCAATTTCGTCACTGTACTGCGCAGGATTCTCGACGCGTCGAGACAGGGGCTCAACGCGTCAAGCCTCGAAGATTTTCCCGAAAATTGTTACGGCAATTTCTCGACGCGTCGAGCCCTGACCTTGGCTCAAAACTTTGCACACTGGAAATTCTGGACGCGATGCATTTGATCCTGGACGCAGCGAGGCCTTAATGTAAGCATTCTTCATCCATTTTGACTCCAAACATGTCTTTAAATGTTCCTTTGCTTTGCGTTTGATCTAAAATGGTTTAAAAACACTAACAAACGCCTTAAACGCACCAAATTCAAGAATAAACCATGTCTACACAAGAAAGCAAGGAAACATGAATTGGAGATGACAATTTAATACATTTAAGCTCAAAAGTTGATCCAAAAGACTTAGAAAAAATGCACAATTGAGATCATATCAGTTACCATGCACATGCATCCACTATATATTTTATTATATTCTTTAATAATAATAATAATAATAATAATATTTGTAGACATTATATATTGGATTAATATAATAAATAAATTTAATTTCATATAGATTTTAATTAGTAAGGATTATTTGTTAATTATTTTTAAAAATATAAATATTAGGCATATGTTTTTGTGCATCGCGCATAGAAAAGACTAGTGTGTGTGTGAGAAGATTCATTAAGGGAATTTGAAAAAGATTTATGAAATAATCAATATATCCTATAACAATTTGAAAATTCAAAATAATTGTTAATATTAACAAAATTTATAAAAAATGAACTGAAGTGGTCACTTTTAACATAATTAAAAGTTAAAATTTATATAAGATAATAATTCATGGACTGAGTCTATACTTTATATATAACTAATACGGAGTAGAATAAATCCTCATTTTCCCTTATTAAAACTCTAACTAATTATCTATTAACTCTATGAACAGAAAACTTTTAATCGGCAGCTCACATATTAACCAACACCACTACAAATTAATAAGCTAGACCTAACCTAGTCCTAATTTAATATAAAGTATTGTACATTGAGAATACCTAAAAAGGGTAACTTAAGTGGCAAATGAATTTCCTTGTGGGAGCGATCCCTGGTATAACTTGGATTTGATTCTCACAAGTAACAATTCTCCTTGGACCAGTTCTTGTGCCTCTCAAAACAAACATGCATTGGTCAGGTGGACCTGAATCGTTAAACAGACGGAAAAAGACCTAAAACAATGTGTAGTTTACACACACAAAAAATATGTACACTTCCAATGCAACTGTTTGATAATTGCATGAGTGGTCACAAAGGCTCCATATGGAAAATGAAAGAGGTTGACAAAAGGAAAAATAACAATAGAAAAACTACTTTCTCTAATGGAAAAATTAAATTAAATTTGTACAAGTAAATAATTAGATACTACTCTCTCTCGCCTATTTTATCTGTTTTGTTTATTATTTATAGGTCAAATCAACTCTTTCTTCCTCATGAAATGTCTTGATTGCTTAATTTGGCAGGAATAATAATATTTATCTATTTATTTTTTTCTTTCTCCAATCAAATTTGAACACGGAAGTAAAGTTTGGAGTAAGTTTTTAGGAGTATTTTTCATCAAGGAATTTCAAACCTGAAAAGGAAACAGAAATGCAATGATGCGTGTACTGTTGCCAAAAATTGAAGGAATTGAAGATTGCAACCCCATAAAAGTTTACAAGGTAATAATTCAAAGAATTTATTACCGAAATGGTTCATCGACTATTGCAAAATTACTAATTTGGTTCTCGATAATTTTTTTGCCCAATTAAGTCTTCGACTTTGAAAATTTTAACTAATTTAGTCCTCCGTTTATTTTGGTGTTAAACATTCGTTAAATTGGGACCAAATTAATAATTTTGTTATAGTCAAGGGACCATTTCGGTAATTAATTTTTGTCTGAAATGATCCCTTGACTATAGTGAAATTACTAATTTGGTCCTGATTTAACGGATATCAAACGGTAAAATAACGGAGGACCAAAATAGTTAAAATTTTCAAAGTTAAAGACTTAATTGGACAAAAAAAAAATATTGAGAATCAAATTGATAATTTCACAATAGTCAGTAATAAACTCTAATTCAAATCAAAAGGTAACAATTCAAACCAAAACGTACACTTTCACGTGAAGCAGCAGTCATCAAGGAATGGTTGAGTGGTACGACAGTCTTGAATGCCACCCATTTGTTTTATGTTTAAAATTTTTTTAAAGACGACCAAATAAATTGTAAGCTTTCAGAACACAATAAATTTGTACAGGCATAAATTGAGCTCAATGGCTTTGTGATGATATTTGGTATAAAAAGTTACTCCGCATTATATTGATTGGTACTGGAGTGTCAAACATATATATGAGTTAGTTTGAATTTTAGTTTAGGCTTGACATATTTGGGTTAGTCCTATCCAATACAATGGGTGAACTAAGGCTAGCTCATTTTTTATTAAGACATGTTTTAACTTTATTTGTTTAGACCACGCAATGCGCAGGACAAAGTTAACTCCTACATTTTTAAAAGATATAATGCGCACCCACAAACATACACATATACATAGATACATATATACATACATACTTGTATATATATATAGAAGAGTAATATCCTATGAGATTATCACAAACCAAATACCAATTTTGGTCCCAAGAGTATTAGCAAAATGACAATTTTGGTCCTACCAATTTCACCACGAGTATTAGCAAAATTACAGTTTTGGTCCTACCAATTTTCATCCACAACTATTATTTTTGTACCAATTTTCATCCACGAGTATTGGTTTAGTGACAAAATTCATCACTCCCATCACCCCTTCGTTTAAGACATGCCGAAATATGAAATTATTAAAGGTATTTTTATCCTTTTCAAATTAAGATCCCAATTTGAACATGAATAAAAAGATTTAATCCCTAAGATCTATCCTAATTCCAGTTCTTCTCCTCAAACTAAGGTAGGAGGAAAACTGCTAATTGGGATTTATCTTAACGCTTCAATCCATTTATTCATGCTCAAATTGAAATCTTAAGTTGAAAAGGACGAAAATTCCCTTAAAATTTTTAGATTTCAGCATGTCTTAAATGAAGTGGGTGACCAGCGTGATAAATTTTTGTACTAAAATAATAGTCGTGTATGAAAATTGGTACTAAAACAATAGTCATTGAAGAAAATTGGTAGAAATGTGGATCAACTGTCATTTTGCTAATACTCGTGAGAGCAAAATTGATATTTGCTCAATTATCACATTATACGGGAGGTGGTGGGTTCGAGTCTCAGTGCAGGCAATATTGACTCTTGTGCTTCAATAGGTTGAGAAAGTAGTTATGAACAGATACTGCATTGTAATAGAGTCAGTAGTATTCAAAAAAAAAAAAAAAACTAGTAACTAGTATACTAATTCGTAATTACTATCTTAATAGTTAATACTTAGTAATTAGTAGTCGGAATTAGTTAAATAGTTGATCATGATAGGAATTGCCCTGGTACGGGTGGTGGCTCACAATCATTATTGTGTGAATCATGATTCACACAGTTGTGTGGACCATACTATCAAATAATGTACATTCAATATAAAAATAATGTATTTTTAATATATTAAAAATATACATTGTATTAAAGAGATGTACATTATTTATGTACTGAATATATATTATATCGTATAATGTATATCCAGTACACAAATAATGTACATTTAATATATTAAAAATGTACTTTTGTTATGGTTCACACAACATTATGTGGAGTGTGGGCCAATAATTTGCCCGTGGCTCTGGAATAGGGATAAAAAAAATATTCAGTCTAGTGGGCCTCCTTTTATTAGAGCCTAAAGAATAAGGGTTAGCAATGACAATTGGGCTGGTCGATAAGAAATGCTCATGGATATGGATCTGTTAGAGGTTGGGGAGCCCACTAGTCCAAAAACTTTATAGATGCAGGTCTTGTTTTGCAAGCCCGCTTAAAAAAGTGAGTTTGTTATATTGGAACTATCGGGGTTGGGTCCCCTACAACATTTCGAGTCTTGGTGGACTTGTTCCACTCAAAACATTGGCTGAGAAAACGGTGCCACTAACGGTACCGTAATTCTAGAAGTGCGATTTGGACCAAAGTGAATTGAGTACATAGCATAATTTGCCAAGAAAATATGTAAACATCATATCATCTACTGATTTTATAAAATCATTACTAGTAACTTTGAGTCCTCCAACCACAAAGTGATATAGTAAATTAAACACATTGCTAATTCATCATTCCAACCTATAAATGGAGTAATGATGTATCAATAAGTGAGCCTATAAAATCACAATCATTTTAATTATGAAATACGGGTCAAATAAGCTTTCACACTTATTAGTAAAATGGAATTGAATCCTTACATTTAAAAAGTTTTAAAGAGATTCTTGACTTTAGGAGAAAAAAAAAGTACAATTAGACAAAATAAAAAGTACAATTAGATACTACATCCATCCCATTTTATATGTCTGGTTCGGTTAACGAGGTTGACTGAAATTATTTTTAATCCAATTTTTCATAATATTAAGTTTAGTATTAATATATAAAATTATATATTTAGAAACTACACTGAAAGTACTATTAAACACAAAAAATTATATTTAAAAATGAGTAAAAATTACTAAAGAAAATAAACAAAGAAGAAAGAGTTGGTTTGACCAATGAATAGTAAGTAGAACAGGTAAAATGGGATAGAAAGAGTATTTTTTATTTGTTTTAGCAGATGACTTACTTGGCATCAAAAATATTTAATATAATAATTTTAGGAGATTTTCCCCTGTAACAATAAAACTTTTAAATCTTATTTTTCATATAGGGATAGTTTTAGTCTCATCATTGCTTCATTACTATCCATTAGCTTTTTATCGTTTTCTCACTATCTATTTTTAGTTTTTTACATTGCTATTGCTACAACATTAATGTTATTTTTGTAAATGCTAAAAAAATCAGATTGTTAATAGTAAGAGGAGACCAAATAACATTTATATTACAATTTAAAACTATAACAACTCTACTATAACCACTTTTAATTAATGTTCCTTTAATTTTATTTAACTAAGTATTTGGAAAAATTAAAAAAATCCAGCTATATGCTCATTTAATTTTTATTAATATGCATGTCTTTTATTTATTTAATTAAACATTTCAAAGCAATATGATTGTAGTACGAATATGAATTGTATTATCATATTTTACAATATTATGTAGCAAGTAAGTATATGCACTGTATTATTACGATTAGTAATTTTAATCTAGAATTGTATTAAGAATAGGAAAGTATGAAATAATATATTGTATTAAGAATTGTTTTTTCACATATTTTAATGTACAATTGTAGTACGAATAAGAATTGTATTAGCATATTTTATAATATTATACAAATCTTAATAGTATTGAAGTGTTTTGGACGAAAAATTAAAACAGAGAATTTTAATTTTATTAATAGTATAGATTTGCGAAAGAATCGCATAGGCGCGATGTACTATCATAGAAACTATATAATTAACCACGCATACAATGTTGACAACAAGAAATATAATCGTAGGTACATATGTAATGAGTTAATTCCATTTTTGGTCCTAGATTTATAGGTGGCATTCCACTTTTAGTCCTCTTTTATCAAAACATCCACATTTGGTCCTAGTATTACTGTGGCATGGTCATTTTTGGTCCTCCGTCAACAAAATTGTTGAAATGTCGTTAAATACAATGTCATTTCGGTCTTCAATTACAGATTTTTTCAAAAAAATAAACATAAAAATATAGTCGGGTCAACTTACTTTGTATAAAAATGATTGAAAACCATTGTATTTAACGACATTTCAACAATTTTGTTGAAGGAGGACCAAAAATAGTCATGCCACAATAATACTAGGACCAAATGTGATGTTTTTGATAAAAGAGAACTAAAAGTGGAATGTTACCTATAAATCTAGGAACAAAAATGGAATTAACTTCATATGTAATCCATGTGGATAGGAATTAAGAAATAATAGAAATGGCTAAATTAAAGAAAAAGACAATAGCTAAGACTTTGTGTTCTATTGGGCATTTACATATAATTAATTGAACTCAAAATTGTTTACTTTGGGAGACTATATCCTAAGCCTCATTATGATTGTTTACAAGGGCATTCATCCTTTTTAATTTAATTTTTTTTCAGTATTTTCAAACAATTGGTCGATCGTGGATCCTAAAAAAAAGAAAGAAAAAACTACACTTCAAAATCAAAACCAAAAAAGAAAAAAGAACAATTCTTCTCGCATAAAAAGTCATCACAGATGGTTCAAAGATGCAAACACAACAATGAGAACGATGACTTAGTGGAGAAGATTTGGTAAGTGCTTTGATTTTTTTATTTTTTTTTTACTTTTTTACCTAGGCGAAAATCTTTGAATCCACCGCCAATTACCATTCACAATCAATGGCTGAGATGAGTTAATATCTACTGGATGAATGATTGAGATTAAACCCCATTCTTTACTTGGGACAGCCACCGCACTTGATATATATATATATATATATATATATATATATATATATATATATATATATATATAATGACTAACTTAAGAAACTTACTTGGAAGCTAAAGACCTTGTGGAGGCGATATTGGCTCTTTTGCTTCATTTGGTTGAGAAAGTAGTTATGAACAGATACTACATTGTAACTGAGTCAATAGTACTAAAAAAAAAAACTTAAACATTACCAAAAATTAATTATTTAAAATATTAATTATACTCAAATATTCTTTATTGTTATCTTTTATTTCTAGTTATTATTTAGTAAATTTGCAAAGTAAATGTAAAAACGATATTTGATCTCTTCTTTCCAGTTTTTATCAGATATGTACTTCTTTGCATATATAAAATTTAGAATTAAACAAAAACCTTCGTACCAACCACCACTGACAAAATAAAAACATTAATATATGTAGAATTTCTTGAAAATACACTCATCATCAAGGTATTTATTGAAAACTCATTTACATGCTTTTGTTTCTATATATCCTATGTAGTATATTACTTGGATTACCTATAAACTTAATTAAATTAGTCAATCAATTAATTACCATATCAAGTTAATTCGTGCATTCAATGCGTCTAACTTCTATACCTCAAAATCACCTTTCGTATGAAAATCCCAATATGACTAACATATATTTTTATTCCTTACTTCCAACCAACATTATTCTTAAAACATGTTTGGTTCACGAGATAGGCCATGAATGACTTAACATTTTTAGAAATAGACCTATTCAATTGTTTATTTTCGCATTTTACTTATGAGAATATCATTTCTAGGAATGAGTTATTCCCTTTGTAGGGGAATAACCATTTCTAGGGGGGCCTTATTATTATCTATTCCCAAGCTTTTTTTTTTATTTAATATTTTAATTTTAATAATTTTATTATTATTATTATTATTATTATTATTATTATTATTGGGCATCCATGTCATCAAAACATATTGATGTGTCATTACAATCACTCTTAACTTGGAGGTTACCTGCACTAATAGGTCAAATGGATTTAATTGCACATTTTTTCTAAGTTCATGTGTCTAATTGAAAATTTTTCTAGTCCGAGGACTTAATTGCGCTTTCATGAATAGTTCAAGGGCTTATTTAACCCTTATCCCTATATATAATTGAGATGTTTTAATGCACTTTAGGTTATCTTTATTCTTTTTGGGTGTAATAACTCAGAATTTTCACCGTCGAACACAATGACTAATCCACTCGCTGAATTGTAGACACCTTTGAGGATCGAACTCTTAAGTTATCTTTATTTTTGTTTGAAATGGAAGATGGTTATGTATTTACAATAATATCTCAAAGCTATATTGTAAATTAGGATTAGTAGAAATTATTGAAATTCAAGAGTAATTGGGAGATTTTAATCCACTTCATGACACTTTCATTCTTGTTTAAATTGCATATCCAAATAAAGTATTGAAACATTATATTCAAGGACTAAGTAATTAAATTCCCATACCTCAATTCTAAAGTTGTAAAATGAAATTTGTCTTACATAATTACGTGTGACCCTCAAACTCTTGCATCTTTTTTCATCTTTATGCTTTTCTACCCAAGAGGAACCTACTTTGCATTGCAGGCTTCCTCTCCACCATTTAACTCCTATACTTACTTTTTACATAGTTATGTTTACCTACTTTCGTGTACTCATTCCCACAAGCAAATTTTTTATTCAGTTTCACTAGTCCTCCTTCTCAACGTATTCATAATTATTGACAACTCAATATGCACATTTCCAAAGATGAAATGTTGATGGTAACCTAACAAACTAAAGAGAATGTGGATGGATAGCAATAAATGTTTGGATAGTCAATAATGTATGAATGCATGTGATTACATTCCAAATGACAATAAACTTGTGGTCTAGTGATCCGAAGTGGCTCTTGCAAATCAGAGGCCATGTCGGATTTGAACCCCAGTAGGTGTGGTATTGACTCTTTGTGCTTCAGTGGATTGAAAAAAATAGTTATGAACAGATACTACACTATAACATAGTTGAAACTACAAATAGGAGAATAACACAAGTTTGAATATATATTTTTTGTAATATAATTAAAAAATTTCACAAACACGTATATATTACAATGCAACAAAGAGAGTTAGTATTTAATTATTTTACTTATTTAACACTGAATAATATTGTGGTGTAGGACAATAGTTGTAAACTATGGCAAAAATATTTAATGGTATTTCCTACAACTATTATCTACTATTTAACATTACGTCAACAATTTTGGGAGAAAGAGAACCTTTTATTCAATTCTTCAAAAAGGTGGAACCTTTCAATTAATTAAAGTATGGACCAAAAATTGCGTCCAAAAAAATCCTAATATACGTTCTGTAATAATAAATTAAAAAAGGCAAAAGGGTCAAATAGGCCCATGTACTAATCACGATTGTTCATCTGACACTATGAACTAAAATATGGTCCATCTAAGCCATTATACCATCAATTATTTTTCACCTAGCATTTTTAGCATGTTTCTATCAAGTAGCCCATCTACTTTGATGACATGGAAAAATAAAATAATAAAAAATGATGACATGTTATTTATATGGATGCTTTGGATGATTTCTACCCTATTTCATTGATGAAGAAATTGATTTCTTGCAATGAAATAGGGTAGAAATCAAAATTATTATATAAAATTTTAACTACACTGTACTGCACAACTGTGTATGTATAGCGGGGCATTCAGTGTCGTTCGTCAATGAGATTTCATGGAAATCGATATATGAAAATTAAAATATTTTTTATAATAACTTAAGATATTGTGCCGGGTAAATTTTATTTTATTTTAAAAATAAATTAATCTTTTGGATTTTTGGATAATTGAATAACTTAAGATATTGTATTTTGGATGATTTCTTGCAATGAAATATGGCAGAAATCAAAGTTGTTATATAAAGTTTCAACTACAGTGCACTGCGTACGTATATCGGGGTATTCGATGTCGTTCGGCAATGAGATTTCATGAAAATCGATATATGAAAAATTAAATTTTATTTTAAAAAAATAAAATTTACTAATACAATATCTTAAGTTATTATAAAAAATAATTTAACTTTCATATATCGATTTTCATGAAATTTAATTGCCGAACGACACTGAATACCCCGCTATACATACACCGTAGTGCAGTACACTGTAATTAAAACTTTATATAGCAACCTTGATTTCTACCCTATTTCATTTTAAGAAATTACTTTCTTCATTAATGAAATAGGGTAGAAATCATCCAAAGCATCCATATAAATAACATGTCATCATTTTTTATTATTTTATTTTTCCATGTCATCAAATTAGATGGGTTACTTGTTAGAAATAGGCTAAAAATGCTAAATGGAAAATAGTTAGGAGTATAATAGCCTAGATGGACCATATTTTAATTCATGGTGCTAGATGAACAATCAATGGTAGTACATGTGCTTATTTGACCCTTTTGCCATTAAAAAATGGAGGGCTAAGTGAAAAGAGGACTAAAACTAATGCATATATGTATGTATTGGTATAGGAAAGTTAATGCAGATGGATTGAAATGGAACGGAGTTGGTAAACATAATTTTATGTGAAATTGAATATTGCTAGCAATCTATATATATCTCTTCTCTCTCCTAATAAGTCAACAGACTACAGAATGGGAATACGGGAAAGAAATTGAAGTCAAAATTAGGTATGGTACTGCATGTATGGGTGCACCACTCGAATGAAAGCTTAGCAAAAAGTTGAATCCAAGCAAAAATTGACCATTAGTAATATAATGAATCCTTTAAATCCATTTGCATTTGAAATTTAGTGAAGTTTTTCTTTCAAAACTTTAAATTGTTACTATTAATTATTACACTTCTATTATTCAATATTATCAATAGTAAAGTGTTCAAGTTTTTATAATAATATTCGTAAAATACAATTCAAAGTTAATAACTCGGAATTACTTCTCGGATATTAACTTCTGACCACTTAACTTCCCAGTTCCGGAATTGAGTACTTTTTGGTTCCAATTGTACATAATATTCATATTTCTCAATTTACTTTCTACCAAACTAAAATAATATTCATAACTCCACAACTCCAAATATTATTTAAGTTTTCATGATAGTCCATCTGAAACATTAATCTCCAATACTATATAAATTTTCAACAAAATGTACAAATAAATTTATCATAATAATAATAATCTTTTTATTTCAAATATATTAGCGATGGAATAGTGACTGATTTTAATTTTGTTATTAAATGGACATTAGCGACGGAATATTCCGTCGCTATTTCTGCATTTTTTTGTAGTGTTTATATAATAATTAATATGAGTATGATTAGCCAAGACCTTGTGGTCTAGTAGCACTTGGTTGCACGTGGGGAAGAGTCAAACAACACATTCATTAGGGCTCGATCTTAGGGATGTCAACGGGGCGGGGTGGGGGCGGGGGACATACCCCCCCCCCCCCCCCCCCCCCTTTTTTC
>NC_044916.1:9937206-9989873 GCF_003576645.1 Ipomoea triloba
CCCCCGCCCCCGACTTTCTTCCCCATTCCCCGTCCCCGTCCCCATCCCCGCCGGGGAAGGGAAAAATCTCGCCATCCCCATCCCCACGGGGATTATTCGGGGACGGGGAATCCCCACCCCGTTTATAAGTTATAAAAAGATTTAAAAATTAAACTTTAAAAATATTTAAATAACTAACGCATATATATTCATCTCCAACTTAAAGTAGTATTCCATATTTTACAATTAAACATGTTACCTAAATATACATTTCATGACATACAATGACAAATATGCTTCTAAAATTATACTCCATATATATTATATACAAAGTAATACATATGTGTGTGTTGTGTGACTATACATATATATATTGCGGCCGGGGCGGGGAGAGTACTCCCCATCCCCGCCTCCGTCCCCTGCGGGGAATTTAAAATTGCCCCCATCCCCATCCCCGATCCCCTATTTTTGTCCCCATCCCCATCCCCGTACGGGCGGGAAATCGGGTTCCCCGTCGGGTACGGGTACAATTGACATCCCTACTCGATCTCATGACCTTCAATATGGGAGAGTCACTACATGCCATCTGAGCACAAGGTACATGGTTGATATAAAAGTCTTAATTAATAGGCAACAAAAAAATTGAAAGAGATCAGAGGTGATGTCAGTATGTCATACTACTTGTGCGTTTGTACGTTTGCCCATCACCACTGAAAAACATTTAATGCTTTCATAAATGAAAGTTATGAAACTAGTCCTAAAGTCAAATTCTCCATCTCATCTTTTTTCCACTGCACGATATAACCCATCACATGCATGTCACCTTAATGAATTAAGATCTATTTGTTGATAATAGCTTAGCGCTTTTTATTTTTCTATTGCTATCAAAATGATAATCCTATGAGGTTTTCTTGGATTTCTTGATAATGGAAATAGCTATAAAGGTCACGTAATTATTAATGAACTTATGAAATATTGGTGTTGGGGCGTTATTTGGGTTGCTATAATAAAGTTTGTTATAGAATATTTGAATTGAGCTGATATTTACAATTGTGGTCTTATGCATATATATGTAGAATGGTTGTGGGAATATAATTTTAGCTAGAGTACTTATATCCTTTAATTTTACTACCGCTGTTTTAAATTGGAACGTTCCTCACGTGAATCATTCTATAGCTTTCATACTAGGAATGCAATAGATATAACAATATATAATAAAATGAATAGAAGACAAGAGATAGAGATATATAACCATTAATTATTATTATTTATCCTTCAACATAATATATACATGATATACCGAGCTCCCATAAATCTATAAGTGTATAAAGGATGAAGAAACATTATCGAGTTAATCTAGCAGACGTCCATTGTCTTTGGTGACAATTTCAAATTTAGTCTAGACTTTTGCTTTTGCCATTTAACATCCACAACTATCATTTTTTGACACTTTTGGTCATTTCGATAACTTTTATGGTCAAATCCTATTTTAGCTAATGATATTTTTGTCTCTTCAATTTTTTATGTTAATTTTTTTACCTGTTAATATGTTGACGTGTCATTTTAGGTTAAATTGTATGAATTTGTATTGTTCAGTGATCCAATTGTAATTTAATTCAATAGCCTAATTGCAATTTGGTGTGTAGTTGGATGAAATATTTGATCATTATTCTTTTTTTTTTTAGTAGTGTAAACATGATATATTCATGGTAGTAAAAGACTAACATTGAATTGATTTGTATGGGTAATTTAAGTTGATATTGACATATATAACCTAAAAGTAAATGAACCCCTTTATATCATTATAAATATCTACTCAATTTATTAAAGATTTGAAATGAAAGAAAAGGCAAATGACATATAATAAAGGGAAAAGGGTCAAATAGGTCCTCGAACATTTCAAAAGAAGTCAATTAGGTCCACGAACTTTTAAAACGTGCAATTAGACCCTCAAACATGTCAAAATAAGGCAATGAAGCCCATGAACAGGTAATTGACATGTTATTACCGGTCATTTGGATTTTTCGGCGACCGGCGACACTTTCCGGCCACCGACGACACAGTCATCTGGTGGCCTTCTTCACGGAGAAGGCGGCCATTCGCCCGAGACGGTGACCAGCAACGATTCGGTCGTCGCCGGTCGCCGGACTGTGTCGTCGGTGGCCGGAAAGTGTCGCCGATCGCCGGAAAATCCAAATGACCGGTAATAACATGTCAATTACCTGTTCATGGGCTTCATTGCCTTATTTTGACATGTTTGAGGGTCTAATTGCACGTTTTAAAAGTTCGTGGACCTAATTGACTTCTTATGAAATGTTCGAGGGCCTATTTGACCCTTTTCCCTATAATAAATTCTATCTCTAACATTCTACATATATAGTAGTGAATATAAGTGCAATCATAAATGTATTGCTGCTAATACTCCATATTTTTTGTTACGTGTTTTTTTTTTTTTTTTGTAAATAAAAACAAAGCGATAATAACATCAAAGAAACATTATTAAACTATATATAAAAATTTCAACTTGGAGAGTGTGGTTGAGTGGAAGGGACTCATTCATTCTTAATCAAAGGTCAAAGGAAAAAAAACAAGACTTAGATGATTTTGATAAAAATCGAATTCATGAGCACTCTTTCGGGTCCTAGTTTGGTTTGCTTAATTAAATAATAAGAATCCCTTTTTGTATCTTAATGCTAAGGTTTCTTCAACTCATCGATGGTATCTGTTATTGTGAAAATCTAGACTCACAAATAAGAGATATCATATAATAATAATAATAAATTCATGTAATAATTAAATACTCTATAGAATAAAAGTGTTTAATAAAATAATCACACACAAAAAAAAATAGTAATATAAGTTTGCTATCCAATTTTACTAGTAAAAAAAAAAAATATTCTCCTTGCTTTTCTTCAATTTCACCTTCTTTATCACTGAGTCACATGATGAACAGTGCGTTGGAGGCCAGCAATCCAAGCAGCTTGTTTATGCGTTGGATTAATATGTTTCTATAAATGCACAAAAGTTTTAATGTAACTTCATTTCTACATTAATCAATGGAATTATTTAGGGGATGGAGACAATAAAGTTACAGAGTGATCCATTGTGTGGTTAAATGACGTGTTCCTTTTTTTGGGTATTTGATAAAAGTTGAAAGTAATATTTAGTGATTGATTGAACTTGTGAATATATATTTGTGTGTGTATATATATATTGGAATATTGGATAAGATGAATTGAAAGGATATTAGTATTAACTTAATTGCTTGTGAAATTAAATTTTCACCATTGTAATAAATACTCCGTATTAAAATATAAATTGACTTTATATATTTTACGTACGTAGTGAATTAAGTTATAATAATTATTTGAGAAATTACATTTTTCGTCCCTAAATTATATGATAATTATATAATTCGATCTAAATGCTGGCCACACTCACTTTTCATCCCTAAATTATCATTAGCGTTGCATTTTTTGTTCATTTACTAACAAAATATTAGGGTTCGAGATCGGAACCGAACGATATAACGTACCTTACACACAAATACACATTTGAATATTTGATTTGTTAAAGTCAAGTCGTCAATCCCACCTAAGCACAAACAAACATTGGGTAACAATATTAGAGAATAAAGAAGGCAGTTAGTCTGTTAGGGTAGTTAGGATTTTTTCAGCAGCTTTGATGCTTGTTAATTGTTGGTTATTTCCCTCCAAGTTGTACATATATAAACAGTACATCCCCCTACTGTAATACATGAGAAAATTACCTTGAATACATAGTCTTCTTTTCTTCATCTTCTTCCATTCTGCATTTGTGATATGGTATCAGAGCACTGAAGCTGCGATTCATGGCTTGGAACGGGGCACCAATCAGACCTCCTACAGCACCTACGGCTCCGCCGTCAGCGGCGACATCAGCCGGCGCAGTTCCGACAAATCTCAACACCACCGGAGTAGCTTTTGATCCGAACGATGCGGCTAGTCCTTTCTTCTTGCATCCAAGTGAGAATCCCTCACTGATCCTAGTTTCGACAGTCCTCAATGGCAGGAATTATCATCCTTGGGCCAGGGCAATGGAGATGTCTCTGATGTCCAAGAACAAACTAGGGTTCGTTGATGGAACGATTGCGATGCCCAACATAGGAGAAGGAAAATTTCCATACTGGAAAAGATGCAACAACATGGTGTCAACTTGGATTACACGGTCGGTTTCCCCAGAGATTGCGCAGACCGTTCTTTGGGTAGGAACAGTTGAGAAAATATGGAACACACTGAAAGCTAGATTCAGTGAGGCAGATATCTTCAGAATCTCCGATCTCCATGCTGAGATTCATCAGATTAGGCAAGGTGATCTGACTGTAAGTGCTTATTTTGCCAAATTAAAGGTGTTATGGGATGAACTTCAGGTTATTAGACCACTGCCTGAGTGTAAGTGCGAAAGAAGGTGTGATTGTGGATTACTGGATACTTTACAACAACATACATTTAGAGAGTGATAATCTCTCAGTATTCTTAAGAGGCCTTAATGATTGCTATGCCTCTGTTCAATCTCAAATAATGATGACCAAGCCTCTTCCTACTGTTGATGAGGCGTTCATGATGGTTCAACAGCAAGAAAGGAGACTTAACAATGGAGTAATAGGTCTGCAACTGCCATCCGGACAAGTCCAAGAAGCAGGAAGCATTCTGTTTACTCAAGGGCTGGTAACAATTCAGGACCTAAGAGATTCTATTCCAATAACAACAAGAAGCCAGTCTGCACCTATTGTGGGCTTAATGGACACACTGCAGAGAAATGCTATAAGAAGCATGGATATCCACCTGGGTGGAAACCAAGAAACAGGAGTGTTGATTCTGCTAACCAACTACAGATCACTTCTGCTGAACAACTTCCCAGTGAGAATGTTGGATCTGTTTCTTTGAGTCAAGATGAATATCAGATGTTCAAACAACTCTTGCAGAGGGATAATATGGCTCACCACTCACCCTTGGATGTGACTGGAGGAATGACACCCCAAGAAAATCTAATTGCTGCCAATTTTGCTCCCAGTTCACAGTTAGAAGGTAATCATTCTGAACTTTCTTCTAGAAGCAAAGTTAATTGGATCCTAGATAGTGGGGCCACCCATCATGTTGTTTGCCACCCTAGTATGTTGACAAATGCGAAAAGGGTTCAAGGTATGTTTGTTGAATTACCTAATGGTGACAAGGCTGATATTACACATATAGGGTATATTCATGCTGACAGTCTGGTTCTGCAAAATGTGTTATGTGTTCCTGCCTTTCATTATAATTTGATATCTGTGAGTGAGTTGATTAAGACCTCCAAGTGCAAGTTGCTGTTATATTCTGATGTATGTATTATACAGGATCAGGACTGTGGGAGGATGATTGGATTGGCTAGCTTGCAGAGAGGTTTATACCACCTTGTGAAGCCTGAGTTTTCTGCTTTTAATAAAGTATGACATTTTAGGGCTAATGCTTGTACTTCTAGCAGCACTTGGCATGCTAGATTAGGACATTGTTCATATGGAAAGTTGAAACAATTGTCTTTACCAAATGTTGATTTGAATATGAATAAAGATGATGTTTGTGATATTTGTCATTTAGCCAAGCAAAAGAGATTACCCTTTAATGCTAATTCCACTGTTTCTAGTGATTGCTTTGACCTTGTGCACATAGATATCTGGGGACCATATCATATGCACACCATATGTGGGCACAAATACTTTCTAACCATTGTGGATGATTATAGCAGGGCCACATGGGTTTACTTACTGAAAGGTAAGGATGAAGCTAGAACACTTGTTCAAGCCTTTTGTGCTTTCACCATAACACAGTTTGGTAAAATGGTCAAGTGTGTAAGGACAGATAATGGACAAGAGTTCAAGATGGACAGTTTTTACTTAGAAAAGGGGATCACTCATCAGTTAACTTGTGTTTATACACCACAACAGAATGGCATAGTTGAAAGAAAACATGGGCACATTTTGTCAGTAGCAAGAGCTCTAAAATTCCAAGCAGGGTTGTCAGATGGTTTTTGGGGAGATTGTATACTGCATGCAGTCTACATCATTAATAGATTGCCGTCAGTAGCCCTACAGGGTCAGATTCCACATCAAGTTCTGTTTAAAAAGGTACCCCAGTACTGTCAGTTTAAAATTTTTGGGTGCTTAGCCTATGCTGTTGTGCACAGAGGACATCAAAGGAAATTTTCACCCAGGGCCAGGAAGTGCTTTTTTTTGGGATATCCTAATGGTGTAAAAGGATATAAGCTCTATGATCTAAATTCTAGAGAGGTGTTCATATCAAGGGATGTGGTGTTTTATGAAAATATTTTCCCTTACAAGGCAACAGGCCATTTGCACAGCCAAGAATCATCTCAAAACCTCATCCTACTAAATGACAGTAGCATTATGGATGATTCTATTCTCCAAAGGGCTCCTCAAAGAGAAGAAACAAGAAGCAGTGGTAACCCTACAGATTTAGAAAATCATACATTTGGTCATACTCAAGATAACCCTAACATGGAGCAGGCTAATTTGCCACAGCCTGAGTCTATTCCAGTGCAGCCTAGAAGGTCCAGCAGGCAGGTATCAAGACCTGCATACCTCAGGGACTATAACTGCACACTACCTGCTACAAGGACCTCCCCTCACACTCTCTCAGCAGTTTTATCTTACAAGAAAGTATCCCCTGGGTTCAAAGTTTTTGCCACTAACATTCTTGGCATCCAAGAGCCCAAGTCCTACAATGAAGCCATCTAGTATGAGTGTTGGAAAGCTGCCATGCAAACTGAGATAGATGCCCTACAAGCCAATCACACATGGGAGCTAACCTCACTCCCACCTTCAAAACAACCAATAGGGTGCAGATGGGTTTACAAGGTGAAACACAAGGCTGATGGGACAGTGGAAAGGTGCAAAGCCAGATTAGTTGCAAAAGGGTATACTCAAACTTGTGGATTGGATTATGTTGATACTTTTAGCCCAGTGGCCAAAGTTACAACAATCAGGACTTTGCTCACTGTGGCTGCTGCCAAAGGATGGCAGTTGCATCAACTTGATGTCAACAATGCCTTCCTACATGGAGATCTTAAAGAAGAAGTGTATATGACTCTTCCTCCAGGGTTTGTTCCTAAGCAACCTGGGCAGGTGTGTAAATTGAAGAGGTCCCTATATGGTTTAAAACAGGCTAGTAGGCAACGGAATGCTAGACTGACCAATGAACTGTTCAGCATGGGGTTTAAGCAAGTTGTATGTGACAATTCTCTGTTTACTAGAGGTGCTGGAGATAATTTCATTGCCCTACTAGTCTATGTTGATGATATAGTCTTGGCTAGCAGTGACAAGGGTCAAATACAGCATATCAAAGAGCACTTACACTCAGTATTTCAAATTAAGGATTTGGGGAACTTAAAGTTTTTTTTGGGACTTGAAGTTGCTAGAAACCAGTCAGGCATATCTGTGACACAAAGAAAATATGCCTTAGATCTATTGCATGATACAGGCTTTCTTGAGAGCAAACCTATAAAATGTCCCATGGTACAAACCAACAAGCTTTCAAAGGATGAGGGTACAGCATTGGAGAACAATATTCAATATAGGAGATTGGTAGGAAAGCTCTTGTACCTAACTGTCACCAGACCTGACATCTGTTTTGCTGTACAGCAGCTATCTCAGTTCTTGGATAGACCCACTGATCTCCATTTACAAGCAGCTCACAGAGTACTAAGATACATCAAAATTTGCCCTGGGCAAGGCCTATTCTTTCCCTCTAAATCCAGTTTAAAGATGAGTGGCTTTGCTGATTCAGATTGGGCAGCCTGCCCTGACACAAGGAAGTCTGTTACCGGGTTTTGTGTATTTTTAGGGGATGCCTTAGTGTCCTGGAAGTCTAAGAAACAAAGCACTATCTCTAGGTCATCCTCTGAAGCTGAGTATAGAGCCCTAGCTTTTGTAGTATGTGAGATGCAATGGTTATTCTACCTACTTGAAGTTCTGGAAGTGCATTTGGAAGGAGCAGCTTTGTTGTTTTCTGATAGCAAGTCTGCTATCGCTATGGCAGAAAACCCAGTGTTCCATGAAAGAACAAAACATATAGAAATTGACTGCCATTTGATAAGAGAAAAGGTCCAAAAAGGAATAATCAGATTGTTGCATGTTCCTACTGAGAACCAAACAGCAGACATCCTAACTAAGCCTTTGCAGCCTACATTGTTTCAGAAATTTGTCTCCAAGCTGGGGCTTCATTCCATATACACTCCAGCTTGCGGGGGGTATTAGAGAATAAAGAAGGCAGTTAGTCTGTTAGGGTAGTTAGGATTTTTTCAACAGCTTTGATGTTTGTTAATTGTTGGTTATTTCCCTCCAAGCTGTACATATATAAACAGTACATCCTCTTACTGTAATACATGAGAAAATTACCTTGAATACACAGTCTTCTTTTCTTCCTCTTCTTCCATTCTGCATTTGTGATAAACAACAATGAAATATAGAGCTAGTAGTCAATCCCACTTAAAGCTTATTATTATTAATATCATAAATATGGTGCAGCACCCATCATAAATGTTTTAACTATGAAATGCTTGTGTGGCTATAATTGAGTCCATGATGGACGCAAATCAAACAAAAGTGTGGAATACTTGCCCATCATTCTTTAATATTTGGATATTTTGAAAAAAAAGTCTCCATGTAAATAATTAGGGCGGGTAACGAACCGAACATAAACGAATAAAGGCGGTTCGTGTTCGTTTGTTAAGGATTTTGGAGTGTTCGTGTTCGTTTGTTAAGGTTTTTGAAAATCATGTTCGTTTGTTAAGCGTTTATTAACGTTCGCGAACAATAAATAACCAAACGCCTGCATATGTTCATGATCACAATTCGCGAACAACACATAATCTACGTTCACGGACATTATATATATATGTGTGTATGTGTGTGTGTGTGTGTGTGTGAACATGTTTGCGAACATTATTAACGAACACTAAACGAGCTTGTTCACGATCTCTTAGCAAACGAGCTTACCACTGTTCGGACTCTATTCGTTTATGAACCGAACTCTAAATTTTGTTTGTTAATGTTTGTTTAGCTTAATAAACGAACATAAACGAACGCTTACCGAACACGAACACGAGTAGTTTATCAAAAGCTCTATTCGTTAACACCCTTAGAGACAACATATAAAAAAAGTTAATTTAAGTGGAGATTTATTGTCTTTGATAGTAATTTCAAATTTAGTCTCAAGACTAATTAATAACTAATTACAATTTTTTCATTTTATAATTAAGAACTGTATTTACACTTTTTTATAATGTAGGGACAAAAAAGTAAAATATTTTTTTTATATATAGATATTCTCATCCTTTTTAGGGGTGCTTACTCTCGTTCTTTAAAATAATTGGACTTGCCAATACCCATACTACAATAAATTATGTATTTAAATTTTTGTCACATAGTTGATGATTAATGCTAGTTGGATTTTTGTTTGGGTGGCAAAGTTGGGTAAATCATATTCTTATGTAATATTATGAATATGAACCGTATTTAGAAAATCATTTTTTAACAAGTTAATCCGTATGTACAATATTCAGATTAATGCCCGTTTACACCAAATTGGCTCAATTAAGGGACAAAGTGTTGGCTATTTATACGAGAAAATGCTTTGAGGTTTAGAAGTTAGAACGAAGCATTGAATGCACCACTTAAGTTGATATGATAATTAATTGATTGGCTAATTTAATTAGATATATAGTTTTAATAATAATTAGGTACAAAATGAGAAGAAATAGCCGAGTAATTGTGTTCTTCTTAGTTGTTGGAGAAGGCTGGGCGACAATCAAAATAAAACAAAACAATAATAAAAATAAACAATAAAAGAAATTAGGTTTAAAAAAAAAAAGGATGATCTCCGGGCGGGCAGTTGAGCGGCTATATATATATATACTAGTTTCATACGCGCATTACGCGAATAAGTTAGTGCCCAATGTTTATATTTAAATAAATATTTAAAAGTATATCAATGCAAGATTATATAGAAGAAGTTTATATATGAGTAATTGAATGTCGAATTTTTTTATTTAAATATCTAACTCATAGTATATATAAATCCAAGACAATATAGAAAATTCATTATAATTATTACTAAAATAAATGTTTGCAACATTGTAAAATCGATAGTCTAAATAAATACTACTTTTCATTTGAATATTTCTAAGTGTTCTTAATTCTCTTTTGAGTAACATTGTCATTGTCTTCATATTTACTATTTGTTCTCTTCCTTTTTGTTGGTAGTGTGTTATTTGCAATTCGGTTATTGTTGGTAGCATAGATGACAACGTCATGCAATGAGATTATGATATAGGAGCTATGAACTTTTCTTTATGTGTTCTGCTTGGGGTTCATTTGGTTCAACAATTATTGTTGAATGAGTTATTGTGGATAAAGAAATCCCTAGTTTAAGAAAAAAGATTAAATAAATTAATAAAAATTTAAAAATTTAAAATATTATGTATTCCAAAGATATTAAAAGGTAGTTTCTCGCTTCAATTTGCTAGGTAATGGGTTATTTGAGTACTTTCATTGTCAACAAATCCCCCAAAGTAGTTAATATGATTGGTTTCGAACTATTTTTTTAAAATTTTTTTCATGGTATTAGAGAAATACATATATATGTATCATTTTTTGATGTAACTACTAATTTATTTAATTCAATAAGAGTAAAATAGAGTGATTCCGCTTCAATTTGTTGGGTTATTTGAGTACTCTCTTTGTCAACCAATTCCCAAGTAGTTAATATAATTAGCTTCAAATTATTTTAAATTTTTTTTTTCATAGTATTAATAAAATACTTGGTAAATAAATATATAATATTATTTTGTACTATAACTTTGATATTTAATTACAAGATATTGTAAAAATAAGATAATGGACAATGCAATGAATATCAATTGATAAATTTGAATGTAAAGAATCTTTGCATGAGAGAAAATAAAGACAATATAACTAATGAAATTATTTCTCTTATTAATTTATTTTTTTGATAATGAATAATTTTTTCAAATAAAGGTATTGTAGACACATAATTCTAAATTAAAGAAATACATATGTATCATTTTTTGTTGTAGCTACTAATTTATTTAATTTAATTTAATAAGAGTAAAATAGGGTGAGAAACTTAATTATGTCAAATTTGATTGAGATGAGGTTCGAACCTACGACCTTTCTTATAGAAATTAATGGGTAAGTTAAAAGTTAACGGAAAAGAGAATATTTAACGGAAAACTTAACGGATAATCATAAAAGTAATGTTACATTAGGTAATCTCTATTAATAATATTAATGTGAATTATCTTAACCATCTATTTGGTTAAATAATTTATCTGAACCATTCATTTGATTAAATAATTTGACCGCCATTTTTTCTACCCATTTTAGGCCTAACTCTCTTTGGCTCTTATTAGTATAGTAGATATATAGTCTAGAACAGATCCATTATCTCTTGAACCCAGAAACATATACTGACAGCATATATTATCTTCCCACTTCCTTTAAATTTGCCCTTGAAAGCTTTCGATCTACTGCCAAAAATTGGGTTTTGATTTCCATTTGTTTGCAACACTAGTGAGCGCATATATCCATCCTGATGATTATATTGTTTGCAGCTGGATACTACACTACGAATTCAACATTAATTTTTTGAAAGTGCAGTGTGGGTGGGAGCAATATGTCTGGACAGAGCACTTAGCCTACCTCTTTGAACAAGGGAAACAGAGGTGAGTGATTTACCTTCTTGACGGAAACTGGTGTAGCAATATCATAAAATGCAGGTATCCTAAAATCTCATTAGGTCTTGATTCCTCAAATTCTAAATACGAAATGATTCAAAATTTAATTTTCAAGACATACTTGACTATAACCGGACACAAAATTCAGACTTTTATAACCGGAACAAATTTGTGGTGAGATACTGAGACGGGTCCTCATTCAACTTTGTTCTAGTTATAAAAGTCTGGATTTTGTGTCTTGTTGTAGTCCAGTATGCCTTGGAAATTAAATTTTGAATCATTTCAGTATTTTGGATTTGAGGAACCAAAATGTAGTGAGGTTTTACGGTATGTGCATTTTGTGATATTGCTGCACCTCCGCTAAGAAGGTAAATCACCCACCTCTGTTTCCCTTCTTCAAAGAGGTAGGCTGATCTGAGGGCTCCCGTCCAAACATATTGCTCCCACCCACATTGCACTGTACTTTCAACAATCAGTGTATAGTAGCTGCAGTCTTTGATTGTATATATTGTTGTGTAAGAAATTATTGAATTTTTGAATAATTGTGTATAAGTATTGATTAATAAATTTGGTTATTTTTATTAGTTATGATATTAACTAAGGTAGTTTAGTATATACTAAGTATGCATATTTTCTTAAATAAAGATAAAATAATAAATAATTTTTATTTATAATATATGAATTAAGAAAATAAAATTATGAATTTGATGGCCTAGTTTGGATTATTTAATCAAATAATGAAATTCCCTTTTTTGTAATTTACTATTACGATTTCTTCAATTCATCTTATCTGTTATCATAAAAATTTAGACTCAACAAGTTCAACACGGGACATCACTTCCAATGTGGTTTAAACCCAAATTATCCAATTGTTCGGAGAGCACCATCAGAGGTTTTGCTTTTCACCTGATATGCCATCTAAAGAAACACGAATTGACATGTTATGCTTCACTACATTGAATTTGAATGTATATATGAAAATGATTTGCATGTGCAATAACATATCATAACTCATTAATTAATTAATAAGATAGTGAATACATATATATAATTAAGGAATAAGAATCAAATAGGTCATTGAACTGTACACCAAACTGCAATTAGGCCATCGAATTCAAAAAAAATATAATTGAGTCCCTGAACTACCACAGCTGGAAATCAGCGATTTTCCTGGTAGTCGAAAATTGCCAAAATTCGATAGAAAATCACATTTCCGACCACTTTTGGGATCCGGAAAAATATAATGCTCGTCGGTATTTCCGTCAATGTAGTGGTCGGAAAATACCGTCCACAAAAAGTGTTTCGTCGGAAAACTTCGTCGCATGGAAAAGTTGGTTGTCTCCAGTTATCCGACCACTGGTAATTAATCAAACTAGAACTTTTGAGTCTCATGTTGCGTTTATAAGAAACTCACCAATGGAGTAACTTGAGATTTTTAGTATGTAAAATTATCGTAAACTCTGTTGTTGCTTAGTCAACAATCATATATGGTGACAACATAAGAAAATTCTAGTATGTAAAATTGTTTTCGTAGTTTGACATTTCTTGTATCTCAAAAGTTATGGTTTGATTAGCCCTATAACTTAGTAAGGGAAATCATAATATAATCTTTTAGGATAGTGGCTTTCAAATGCCTGAAGACGGTGATAAAGTGTTCCGGTGTTTGTACTTGGTCTCAAGTTCCTTATGGGAGACTCATGTTCCTAACAAATCGGATTATTGAAATGCTTTTGATGTTGAATAATCTTGAAATATGAGACTAGGAAGTAGAATTAATATTGTGAAAGTGATTTCAATATAAAGAGAATAAAATGTGAATTTGTTACTTTACCCTTCAAATTATTTATTTATTTATTTATTTTGAAAGGTACCCTTCAAATTTTAAAAGGCCGATTTTTAAAAATTTTATCATGTTGAGACAGATGTATAACATCGAAGACAAAACGTGACACTTTTGAGGAGTTAAAAATAAACACAATTATATATAATTGAAGGATTGAGTCAAAAGTTAAAAAATAATTCAGTGACAAAAGGTGCTCTTTTTTCTCTAAAATATAATTCATAATGACATCCGCAGGTAAAAATAGGGAAAAAAAGAAATTTGAATAGAGGGTAAGATTTTCTCTAATAATATATATTATATATTATATAGTATATATTAGTGTCTTAATTAAGTGGTGCAAGTTGACTAGGCTTATTAAGTAGTTTGGTTGAATTTAACAACTAGAATTTGTTATTCAACGTGCCTAATATAAACCTGGATTGACGGGGTACAAGATATTCATTATATAGTACATACAATTCACGGTACTCATACTACTCAGTAGCCACCAATACACCATCTATGGTTCTGAGTCAAGTATGATACAAATATGACTAATGGTCTACTTTTCAAGAGGCAACACAACAAGATGTTAACTATGACTGGAGATCAACATTGCTTCCACTTCCGCTACTACGATGTTAAGTTACATGTAGACTATTATTCAGTACCGCTAGATTATATTTATATCTAACATAGATAACACCGTAGCCGATGCCTAATTAATATATGGAAGTTCGGAGTTGCGCACATGCATGCCTGCCGCCTGCCAATGCCATTATGAATTAAAGCAATAACTTGGTTAATACTATATGGGTGTTGCTATTTGTACCACTCTTGGGTGTAAATAATCTTGAAATTTTAAAATGTGAAATTTTTTAACAATTTTATAGATGGTGTAAATAGTAATTAAAGTGTAAATATGATAATTATTTACACCATCCTGGTCAAATGTAATTTAATTACACAAAAAATTAGGTATTGGAATTGGAGTTTTCAAATAAAAAGTAGTGGAATTAAAAATATTAATTTAATAAATTTAAATTAAATAATTATTTAAAAATTTAAAAATTAAAAAAAAAAACCCTTGCCGGCGAAGGTTTTTTTTTTATTATAAATGTTTTGATTTCTAAAATTTTTAATATTTATTTAAATTTTAAATAAACTTTTAATCAATTCATTATAAATTTTAGAATATTTTTATGAAAATAAATAATGAAATATTAAAAACTTATTATAATTATTCATTCTAGGGTAAATATATACTAATTAATTATTTTTAGTTAGAATTTAAAATAGAAGTTCAAATTAATCGAATAATGTATAAATTTATACTCTCTCTATCCCATTTTTCATGTCTTGTTTACTATTCTCTAGACAAATTAATTCTTTCTTTTTTGGTTATTTTCATTAGTATTTTTAATTTTTTTTTGTGTTTAATAGTAATTTTAATATAGTTTCTAAAGATAAAAATTTTATATACTAATACTAAATTTAATATATAAAAAATTAAATAAATAATAAGTTCAGTCAAACCTCGTTAATCGAATCAAACACATAAAATGAGATAGGGTGCATAGTTATTAATGTAAATGCGCTAATTTATAAAAATTATAAATTTACAAGGCGTAAGGTGATAATAAATTAGCAATTCGATCAAATTACATTGTTTGATTGGGAATGAAAAAGAAAGAAATTGTATAAAGACTAAAATATCCTTGTGTAATAATAATAATCAAGGGTAAACAAGTCGTTTTCTTTCTTTTTTTCCGTTCCTTTTCCCATTGAATTGCAATTCATATAGGGGAGGGGAGTGTATGAATTGCAATTCAACAAAACGAGGGAATTGCGAGGGAATTGCAATTCCCTCCAACCAAACACTGCAATTCGGGTGACCAAATAATTATGTTTTAATTGAATTGACACTACATCCAATAATTGAATGGCCAAATAAAACATTAATTTAAAAATAAAAAATCTAAAGTTTTAACTTAGCCTTGCTTGATAAATCAAATAATTTAAAATTTTAGAGTTAAATCAAGAATTTTAAACTCAATTAAAAAATTTAATTAATCTGAACTGATCAGTGTGAAAGTCGAATGGAATTTAAGATGCTCCAATTTTGTATCGTAACTCAGCAATTATTGCCCATGTCATGGGGAATACAAATTGTAAAGCATTTATCTATTCATAACAGAACACTTTATTTTATTTTTACACATTTTAGGATATGTGAGTTAAAGAGAAAGTTGAGTAGTGACATCACACATGTAAGCCACTCAAACACCTCCCCATAGCTCCTCTCACCTTCCCCAAATTTTTTTTTTAGGCAAAAGGATCAAATAGACCCATGTACTAACACTGATTGTTCATCCAGCACCATGAACTAAAATATGGTCCATCTAAGTCATTATACTCCTAATTATTTTTCATCTAGCATTTTTAGTCCATTTCTAACAAGTAACCCATCTAATTTGTTGACATGGAAAAATAAAATAATAAAAAATAATGACATGTTATTTATATGAATGTTTTGGATGATTTTACCCTATTTCATTAATGAAGAAAATGATTTCTTGCAATAAAATAAGGTAGAAATCAAAGTTGTTATATAATGTTTTAATTACAGTGTACTGCATGACTGTGTATGTATAGTGGGATATTCAAAGTTGTTCAGCAATGAAATTCCATGAAAATCGATATATTAAAATTAAATATAATAACTTAAGATATTATATTGGGTAAATTTTATTATTTTTTAAAAAATAATTTAATTTTATATATCAATTTTCATGGAATCTCATTGTCGAACGACACTGAATACTCCGCTATACATATACAGTACACTCCGCTATACATACACAGTACGCTGTAGTTGAAATTTTATATAGCAACTTTGATTTCTACCCTATTTCTTTCCAAGAAATCATCCAAAAATACAATATCTTAAGTTATTCAATTATCCAAAAATCCAAAAATATTAATTTATTTTTAAAATAAAATAAAATTTACCCAATACAATATATCTTAAGTTATTATAAAAATAATTTAATTTTCATATACCGATTTCCATGAAATCTCATTGCCGAACGATAGTGAATACCCCGCTATACATACACTCATGTAGTTAAAACTTTATATAACAATTTTGATTTATACCCTATTTCATTGCAAGAAATTATTGTTTTTCATTAATGAAATATGGTAGAAATCATCCAAAACATCCATATAAATAACATGTCATCATTTTTTCTAATTTTATTTTTCCATATCATCAAATTAGATGGGTTACTTGTTAGAAATAGGCTAAAAATGCTAGATGAAAAATAATTAGGAGTATAATGACCTAGATGGACCATATTTTAGTTCATGGTGCTAGATGAACAATCAATGATAGTACATGGGCCTATTTGACCCTTTTGCCTTTTTTTTTTAAGGCAATCACATTTGGAAAAGAGTATACAACATTATTGTTGGTTGCTTGTCAAATTGAACATAATCTCAAATTTTTGATCAGTGCATCATAGTTCCACTCATCAAATTTAAACAATGTAGAATTGAAATGTATAATATTATTTTATTAGTCTTATTTATCTTTCATATTGATACAATGTAGAATTTTAATATTTTTATAAGGTTTATTTTGTTTAAGGACATAATTATATGATTTTTGCCTATGAGATTTGTCACTTTTAATAGTAAAGTTTGCAAACTAAATTCATAACTCTTACTTACATTTACCATAAAGTCTCATCAATAGAGAAGTAAGAAACATATGCATGCACTTAATTGATCAAAGGTAATAAAGACTCTTTAATCGCAAAGATACCGACAGATGTAGAAACCGATGAAGTTGATAACATAATAGAAAGGCAGAGAACTTTTTGCACATAATACCAGGTCTTCAAGTTCAATAGATTCGCTTTCAAAGTTCAAGCTGTCATTACCTTTAAGAAGAATCATTACAAACAAAATGACGTATTATTAAAAGTACACAATTATTTTTGGAAAAATGTATAAATAGGCCATTGAACTATTTGAGAGATAGCAATTAAGTCACCGAACTCGAATAAACTCCAAATTCATCCATGAACCCCGAAAAAAAAGAAGAAGAAGAGTAATTATCATTTTTAGCAGGTTATTTGCACTAATTGGAATGCCATGTGTATATTTTATTTTATATTATATATATATTATTATTATTATTATTATTATTATTATTATTATTATCCTACTAAGTATTTGGCCCTATTCCTGAATGCCATATTTTCCTTGGCCTGACCATTGCCGCTAATCCTATCATCCCCAGCTTTGAACATGCTTTTATTTGATTTGTGTGTTTTCCCTTACGATATGAGATGGGCAATATATGTATCATTTTGAAAATTGAGGGGCAACATTTACACCACTAATGATTCATAGGTGATATTGATAATTGACATATTATGGAGGGACATAAATTACAATTTTTCTTATTTTCAATTAACAATATCGGCACAAAATAGCATACATTTTTGCTACTCTTCATTCCTTTAGCTAATAGATCTTACATGCATAAGTTTTAGTCCTCTTTTCACTTACCCCTCCATTTTTTAATTTATTATTACAGAACGTATATAAAGATTTTTTTGGGCGCAATTTTTGGTCCATACTTCAATTAATTGAAAGGTTCCACCTTTTTGAAGAATTGGAAAAAAGGTTCTCTTTCTTCCAAAATTGTTGATGTGGTGTTAAATAGTACGGAGTAGATAATAGTTGTACACATGCAAAGGGAAATACGGAGTACCATTAAATATTTATGCCATACCTTACAACTATTGTCCTACACGACAATATTATTCAAAGTGTTAAATGAGTAAAATAATTAAGGGAAAATTGTATTTTTTTTCCACCTGAGTTATGTGTATATAGCAATTTTTCTCACTGAGTTATTAAAGTGGCAATTTTTCTCCCTTAATTATTTTAAAAGTTATAGTTTTCCCCCTGTAATGTTAAATTAACAATTTTGCCCTTAAAATAACTATTTCATTTATTTTTCTTCTCCAACTAATTATTATGTAAGGAAAATTACGGTTCGATTCGAATCTAATCGGACACTGTAGCAATTGAACCTAAATAGTATGGACGGTTACGGTTATGATTTAGAATCAAAAAAAAATAAAATAAAATAATTGTTAAATTTAGACTATTTTAATAATAAGAAATAAAATTAAATAAATAAATAAATTTTGATTGGCGGTTCAAAATCGAAAGTGGAATCGAACCGAACCAATTTATCAAAATAAGTGTTTAATCATTTCACTATATATGATTGCGGTTCAGTTTCGGTTCACGGTTCAACAATTATTTTATTTTATTTTATTTTTTCGATTTTGAATCGTAACCAGAACCGTCCATACTATTTCGGTATGATTGCATAGTGTCCGGTTAGTTTCGAACCGAATATCGTGATCATCCATACATATAAACAATAATTTGTTGGAGAAGAAAAATAAATGAAATAGTTATTTTTAAGGGCTAAAATGTCAATTTAACATTAGTAGGGAGAAAAACCGTCATTTTAATAACTGAGAGGGAAAAATGTTATATACATATAACATAGGAGAAAAAGTGTCATTTTCCCAATAATTAAATACCAACTCTCTTTGTTGCATTGTACGGAGTAATATATATGTGTTTGTGAATTTTTTTTAATTATATTACAAAAATATATATATATTCAAACTTGTGTTATTCTCCTATTTGTAGTTTCGACTCTGTTACAATGTAGTATATGTTCATAACTATTTTTTCAACCCACTGAAGCACAAAGAGTCAATACCGTCTCCACTGGAACTCAAATCCATGACCTCTCATTATTGACTATCTAAACATTTATTGCTATCCATCCACATTCTCCTTAGCTTGATAGGTTACCATCAACATTTATTTCCAAAAAAAAAAAAGTTACCATCAACATTTCATCTTTAGAAAGGTGCATATTGAGTTGTCAAGTCAATAATTATGAATACGTTGGGAAGGAGGACGTACTAGTGAAACTGAATAAAAAATTTGCTTGTGGGAATGAGTACACGAAAGTAGGTAAACATAACTATGTAAAAAGTAAGTATAGCGCCGGAGAAAGAGAGAAATAACAAATTTAATGAAGGTAATATAAATAGGTCTAAAATGAGAAGAATAGCCTAGTAATTGTTTTCTTCTTGCTTGTTCTTGGAGCAAGGTTGTATGGGCGACAATCAAAACAAACCAAAAAATAAAAAGTTAGGTTTAAAAAAAAAATCTCCAACATCCAGTTGGGCGCCTATATAGTCTGATCTGTTTTCAATCATCTATCTCATATTAAAAGTTAAACCCAAACACACAGACAGACTCTCTTCTCTTCTTGATTTCTTGGCCACTTCGTTTTATTATTTACCCTTGACCTCTTTCCATCTACTGCCAAAGCCACACTAAACACAAAAATGGGTTTGCTAGTGAGAGCATGTATCCTGCTTGTTCTTCTTCTTCTGCTACAATAAAAATTGTTGCTGGCTACTTCACTACCAATTCGACAATATATACTTGAAAATGCAGTTTCGGTGGGAGCTGTATGTCTTGATGGGAGCCCCCTGCCTACCTCTTTGGAGAGGGCTTCGGGGAAGGGAACAAAGTTGCGGTGAGATACTGCGACGGGTCATCGTTCACCGGAGACGTTGAAAGCGTTGATCCTCCACTTCAGAGGTAGGTAGGAGGATCTTTGACGCTTTAGTGGACGATCTACTCGTGAACAGAGGAATGAAGGATGCCAAGCATGTATTCCTCACTGGCGACTCTGCAGGTGGATTATCTGCTATAATCCATTGTGACCGTTTCTCTAAGCGCTTCCCAAACGCCAATACAGTGAAGTGTCTATCTGATGGTGGCTTTTTCCTCCACTCCAAAGATCCCGCCCAAGCTCAAGAGATGGAGTCAAAGTTCCCAGGGGTAGTTGATTTGCACAACTCAACCGGCCTCCTACCTGAGGCTTGCAAAAACAGGATGAAAGACAACAAGGAGCTGTGTATGTTGAAAGCGGACACTCCTTCCAGGGGACTGTGCATCAACAACTGTTTAATTTCTTGCATACACCCTCGGCCTGGAATACAAAAGGATTCCAAGTGAATCATAAGAGGAATGTGAAGGTTGTTGGTGACTGGTATTTTCAGAGAAGAAGCCGCGTCAAAGAGGTTCACCAAAACACATTGGTCAAAGACTGTGTAAATGATACGTACATACACGAGGGTATCTGATCTGCTGATTGAATCAACCATCAGAAGTACGTTACGTTACGTTGTTGAAAGCTAAGGTGTAATATGACTGCACCTATCATCTATCCTATCTAGTTTTAATTTCTTATATATGTTGAATTAAGTTTATCCAGCTTTCAAGCCTTTAGTGAAATGAATTAAGAGTGTGTTTGGAAAGCAGGAAAATGACTTTTAGAATTGAATCATAAATGTGAAATGTTAGATATATAATTTGTAAATGTCATTATCATTTTTCCTCTCCTACACATGTAGAATGTTAGGTATAGACTTTATTAAATGCATGTCATTATTATTTTTTCTCAACTACGTGCAAAGAATTTGTCAAATGTTATTATCTTTTTTCCACTTTCAAATCTGAACTGCAATGTAGATAGTTACTACGTACCCAACTACCGTGAGCCTACACGCCCTATTCATCCTATACTCCAACCCTTCCTTTTCCTTCTCTTTAAAAAATAGATGTACAAATCCAACTTCACATTCAAAAAGAAACAAAATAGATGTAGTATTATAAACAATCTACAACATTAATAATAATAATAATAATAATATTTTTGTTGTTGGTGTTATTATTATTATATTAAAAATTAAGAACTAAACAAGGTGGAATGTATCATCGTCTAGGTTGAGCGAAAATTAGAGATAAGAGAAAGTCCAATACGTGATGTTAGAGGGAGATAGTGGTTTAGAATGATTTTAGGCTATCTATAATTATTTTTCTTTTCTTTAATTAATCACAATATGTATGTCTTTTCCTTTTGACTTTATTACTATTATTTTTTTCTTTTTAATAGAGACTTAATTCCAAATAAGTTAATGAGATCAAATTCAAGTTCTCATAAAATCAATAAAATGGTTTCCAGCTTTGAAGCCTTTACTGAAATGAATTCAAATTTATGTTGAAGTGAATCATCTAAATAACAACATTACATACGCATCATATATCCCTGCCGCAAGCCAACTACCTAACCTTAATTATTGCTTTTATTTTAAATATACACCTTAATTCACAATAAGTCAAGGCCGGAGAATTCAATTTCTCATTAAAAAAAAAAATCAAACTTTTAAGTTTTTATCTCGATCGTCTCTATCTAGTAAATGACTACAAGAAAGTTAGTTGTACATATATTTGATCAGTTCTACTCAAAATGACCAATAGACAATTCACTCCCTATAGCGCAGCCAACCATAGAAGAGACAAAGAGTGCGTGTAAAGAATGGAGAGGAAGGTAGGTGTGTGATATGATGGAAGAGAAACAGCACATGCAACCTAACTTGAAAGAGTAATAAATTAATTACCCATGGCTACTAATAACTTGTATTTGTCTTGCATGTTTTAGTCCTTTACTTATAGGCCTCACATGCTAGCTTACTTTTAATAAATTAATTACTAGGGGCTACTAATAAATTGAATTGATATTAATTACATGTTTTAGTCTCAACTAATTATATATGACTGTATGTTTGTGGTGGTATCTTGTGTCCAACTTATAAATTGATAATTCTTTTAAGATAGTAAAATAATATTTTTGGTTGTTAAATTATTTTAGAGTTGCAGACTTAATTTTTTTATTTTTTCATAATCATTTCCACCCTTTAATTGTTGCATTGGTGGCTCTTTTTGTCCATGACTAGATGAAACCGTTAAAATATAACATGAATTTTATAAAACTTATAGTAAGTTTTTTGGTTGTTGAATTTTTCCTATGGTCACTTTTTACCATTTAATTATTACTTTGGTGATTTTTTTTTTTTTTGTCATAACTAGATGAAATAATTAAAACTTAATCGAAATTTCATAAAATTTAGAGACAGTCCAAATGGCAAATCGTTTCTTTGTTAATTTATGTTGCCTGAAAATATCGTGAGAGTAACATTTCATCATTTTCAAAAAATTTATGTGTTATGGGTGTGCATTCACGATAGAATAGTACAATGAAATTGTGTATTTGTGTGTAAGGCACGTTATATCGTTTGGTTCCAATCTCGAACCCTAATATTTTGTTAGTAAATGAACAAAAAATGCAACGCTAATGATAACTTAGGGATGAAAAGTGAGCGTGGCCAGCATTTAGATCGAATTCTATAATTATCATATAATTTAGGGACGAAAAATGTAATTTCCTAAATAATTATTATAACTTAATTCACTATGTACGTAAAATATATAAAGTTAATTTATATTTTAATATTTATTACAATGGTGAAAATTTAATTTCACAAGCAAGTTAATACTAATATCCTTTCAATTCATCTTATCCAATATTCCAATATATATACACACACAAATATATATTCACAAGTTCAATCAATCACTAAATATTACTTTCAACTTTTATCAAAACTCAAAAGCCTACTCATATATTTGGATAGATCAAATACCCGAAAAAAGGAACACATCATTTAACCACAGAATGGATCACTCTGTAACTTTATTGTCTCCATCCCCTAAATAATTCCATTGATTAATGTAGAAATGAAGTTATAGAAGCATTTAATCCAACGCATAAACAAGTTGCTTGGCCACACCCTCCAAGTTGAAATTTTTATATATAGTTTAATAATGTTTCTTTGATGTTATTATCGCTTTGTTTTTATTTTAAAAATATATATATATATATATATATATATATATATATATATATATATATATATATATATATAAAACACGTAACAAAAAATATATGGAGTATTAGCAGCAATACATTTATGATTGCACTTATATTCACTACTATATAGATAGAATGTTAGAGATAGAATTTATTATGTCATTTGTCTTTTCTTTCATTTCAAATCTTTAATAAATTGAGTAGATATTTACAATGATATAATGGGGTTCATCTTTCATTTCAAATCTTTAATAAATTGAGTAGATATTTACAATGATATAATGGGGTTCATTTACTTTTAGGTTAATGTCAATATGATATTTACAATGATATAATGGGGTTCATTTACTTTTGGGTTATATGTCAATATGAACTTTTTTTTTTTTGAGAACTACTGATTCTGTTCACAGCTACTTTCTTAACCTAATGAAGCACAAAAAGTCCACAGTTACCTCCACTGAAGCTCGAACCCACTCACATCATCCATGTGAGAGTGTTAATTGAAACACCGGGTGCCACTAGACCACAAGGTCTTTGGCCAATATCAACTTAAATTACCCATACAAATCAATTTAATGTTAGTCTTTTACTACCATGAATACATCATGCTTACACTACTAAAAAAAATTAGGAATAATGATCAAATACGTCATCCAACTACACACCAAATTGAAATTAGGCTACTGAATTAAAAAAATTACAATTGGATCGCTAAACAATACAAATTCATACAATTTAACCTAAAATGACACGTCAACATATTAATAGGTAAAAAAATTAACATAAAAAAATTGAAGAGACGAAAATATCATTAGCTAAAATAGGATTTGACCATAAAAGTTATCGAAATGACCAAAAGTGTCAAAAAATGATAGTTGTGGATGTTAAATGGCAAAAGCAAAAGTCTAGACTAAATTTGAAATTGTCACCAAAGACAAGGGACATCTACTAGATTAACTCGATAATGTTTCTTCATCCTTTATACACTTATATATTTATGGGAGCTCGGTATATCATGTATATATTATGTTGAAGGATAAATAATAATAATTAATGGTTATATATCTCTATCTCTTGTCTTCTATTGATTTTATTATATATTGTTATATCTATTGCATTCCTAGTATGAAAGCTATAGAATGATATGATTCACGTGAGGAACGTTCCAATTTAAAACAGCGGTAGTAAAATTAAAGGATATAAGTACTCTAGCTAAAATTATATTCCCACAACCATTCTACACATGCATAAGACCACAATTGTAAATATCAGCTCAATTCAAATATTCTATAACAAACTTTATTATAGCAACCCAAATAACGTCCTAACAACAATATTTCCTAAGTTCATTAATAATTACGTGACCTTTATAGCTATTTCCATTATCAAGAAATCCAAGAAAACCTCATAGGATTATCATTTTGATAGCAATAGAAAAATTAAAAAGCACTAAGCTATTATCAACAAATAGATCTTGAATTCATTAAGGTGACATGCATGTGATGAGTTATATCGTGCAGTGGAAAAAAGATGAGATGGAGAATTTGACTTTAGGACTAGTTTCATAACTTTCATTTATGAGAGCATTAAATGTTTTTCAGTGGTGATGGGCAAACGTACAAACGCACAAGTAGTGTGACATATTGACATCACCTCTGATCTCTTTCAATTTTTTTGTTGCCTATTAATTAAGACTTTTATATCAACCAAGCACCTTGTGCTCAGATGACATGTAGTGACTATCTTATATAGAAGGCCATGAGACTGAGCCTCAATGAATGTGTTGTTTGACTCTTTGTGCTACATACTCATATTTTTTTTGCTTTCTCAACCTACTTACTGAAGCACAAATAGTAAATATCACCTCCACTAAGACTCAAATCCACGTGCAACCGAGTGCCACTAGACCACAAGGTCTTGGCTAATCATACTCATATTAATTATTATATAAACACTACAAAAAATGCGGAAAAATTCCGTCGCTATAACCATCGCAAATCTCTTGCTAATCCGTCGCTAATGTCCATTTAATAACAAAATTAAAATCTCACTAAATTGTCGCTATTCCATCGCTAATGTAACTACGGAATAAGTCTGTCGCTATATTCGCATTTTTTTGTAGTTAAACCTTGAACCAAATGCTCTCTTAATATATTTGAAATAAAAAGATTATTATTATTATTATTATTATTATTATTATTATTATTATTATAAATTTAAACTTATTTGTACATTTTGTTGAAAATTTATATAGTATTAGAGATTAATGTTTCAAATGGACTACCATGAAAACTTAAATAATATTTGGAGTTGTGGAGTTATGAATATTATTTTAGTTTGGTAGAAAGTAAATTGAGAAATGAATATTATGTACAGTTGGAACCAAAAAGGTACTCAACTCCGGAACTGGGAAGTTAAGTGGTCAGAAGTTAATATCCGAGAGGTAATTCCGAATCATTAACTTTGAATTGTATTTTACGAATATTATTATACAAACTTGAACACTTTAATATTGATAATATTGAATAACAGAAGTGTAATAATTAATAGTAACAATTTAAAGTTTTGAAAGAAAAACTTCACTAAATTTCAAATGCACATGGATTTAAAGGATTCATTATATTACTAATGGTCAATTTTTTCTTACAATTAATGGATCCCCATAAACTTTTGACATTAATTTCAGTCATTTATATGCAGGCTATTTTTGGTTGGATTCAACTTTTTGCTAAGCTTTCATTCGAGTGATGCACCCATACAGTACCATACTTAATTTTGACTTCAATTTATTTCCCATATTCCCATTCTGTAGTCCGGTGACTCATTAGGAGAGAGAAGAGATATATATAGATTGCTAGCAATATTCAAGTTCACATAAAAGGCAAAAACTTGTGTGGGGCGTGTCTGGTCAATATGAAAATGTAATACTTATACGCACAAATGTCATACTTATATGCTCAAATGTAATACTAATCAGGAATAAAGGGTAAATGTAATACTTTTAATGAAAAATACAATACTTTTACATTTCGTTTTAAAAGTATTACATTTTTTCTTAAAAGTATTATATTTTCCTTTATAAGTAAAAGGCACTTGTCAACATTACTTATTATGGAAAATGTAATACTTTTTCTCTTATAAGTAACAAAAATTATATTCTTAATTAGTATTATATTTGAACATATAAGTATGGAATTTGCACATATAAGTATGTCATTTGCATGTTGTTTCGACCCGACCCGTCTCACGAATAAGGATCCGTGAGACGTACGGTCTCGCACAAATGTGACTCCACCTAAAATTATGTTTACCAACTCCGTTCCATTTCAATCCATCTGCATTAACATTCCTATACCAATACATACATATATGCATTCATATACCAATACATACATATATGCATTAGTTTTAGTCCTCTTTTCACTTACCCCTCCATTTTTTAATTTATTTAAGGATTTTTTTTGGGCGCAATTTTTGGTCCATACTTTAATTAATTGAAAGGTTCCACCTTTTTGAAGAATTGAATAAAAGGTTCTCTTTCTCCCAAAATTGTTGATGTAATGTTAAATAGTAGATAATAGTTGTACACATGAAAAAGGAAATACCATTAAATATTTTTTCCATAGCTTACAACTATTGTCCTACACCACAATATTATTCGAAGTGTTAAATAAGTAAAATAATTAAATACTAACTCTCTTTGTTGCATTGTAATATATATGTGTTTGTGAATTTTTTTAATTATATTACAAAATATATAAATTCAAACTTGTGTTATTCTCCTATTTGTAGTTTCGACTCTGTTACAGTGTAGTATCGGTTAATAACTATTTTTTCAACCCACTGAAGCACAAAGAGTCAATACCGCCCCTACTGGGACTCAAATCCATAACATTTCATTTGCAAGAGCCATTACGTGTCACTAGACCACAAGTTTATTGACATTTGGAATATAATCATGCATTCATACATTATTGACTATCGAAACATTTATTGCTTGTTTGGTTACCATCAACATTTCATCTTTGAAAAGGTGCATATTGAGTTGTGAATTCAATAAATTATGAATACGTTGAGAAGGAGGACGTACTAGTGATGCACGAAAGTAGGTAAACATAACTATGTAAAAAGTAAGTATAGGAATTAAATGGTGGAGAGGAAGCCTGCAATGCAAAGTAGGTTCCTCTTGGGTAGAAAAGCATAAAGATGAAAAAAGATGCAAGAGTTTGAGGGTCACACGTAATTATGTAAGACAAATTTCATTTTACAACTTTAGAATTGAGGTATTGGAATTTAATTACTTAGTCCTTGAATATAATGTTTCAATACTTTATTTAGATATGCAATTTAAACAAGAATAAAAGTGTCATGAAGTGGATTAAAATCTCCCAATTACTCTTGAATTTCAATAATTTCTACTAATCCTAACCTACAATATAGCTTTGAGATTATTGTTTATTAATTATTATAACGATATGAGTATTTTTGAACAAAGTATTGCATAGTAATTGGCTATGTTTGACAAACCTAGCTGAAAGCTGAAAAGTAGCTGAAAACTGAAAAACTATAAGTTCGAAGCTGAAATCTGAAGAGCTGTTAAGCTAGCTGTTATGCTTAAAAGTGTTTGGTAAAATTAGCTTTTTGATAAGCAGATAAATGTAAAAAGACTAAAAAGGACATNATATATATATATATATATATATATATATATATATATATATATATATATATAAAACACGTAACAAAAAATATATGGAGTATTAGCAGCAATACATTTATGATTGCACTTATATTCACTACTATATAGATAGAATGTTAGAGATAGAATTTATTATGTCATTTGTCTTTTCTTTCATTTCAAATCTTTAATAAATTGAGTAGATATTTACAATGATATAATGGGGTTCATCTTTCATTTCAAATCTTTAATAAATTGAGTAGATATTTACAATGATATAATGGGGTTCATTTACTTTTAGGTTAATGTCAATATGATATTTACAATGATATAATGGGGTTCATTTACTTTTGGGTTATATGTCAATATGAACTTTTTTTTTTTTGAGAACTACTGATTCTGTTCACAGCTACTTTCTTAACCTAATGAAGCACAAAAAGTCCACAGTTACCTCCACTGAAGCTCGAACCCACTCACATCATCCATGTGAGAGTGTTAATTGAAACACCGGGTGCCACTAGACCACAAGGTCTTTGGCCAATATCAACTTAAATTACCCATACAAATCAATTTAATGTTAGTCTTTTACTACCATGAATACATCATGCTTACACTACTAAAAAAAATTAGGAATAATGATCAAATACGTCATCCAACTACACACCAAATTGAAATTAGGCTACTGAATTAAAAAAATTACAATTGGATCGCTAAACAATACAAATTCATACAATTTAACCTAAAATGACACGTCAACATATTAATAGGTAAAAAAATTAACATAAAAAAATTGAAGAGACGAAAATATCATTAGCTAAAATAGGATTTGACCATAAAAGTTATCGAAATGACCAAAAGTGTCAAAAAATGATAGTTGTGGATGTTAAATGGCAAAAGCAAAAGTCTAGACTAAATTTGAAATTGTCACCAAAGACAAGGGACATCTACTAGATTAACTCGATAATGTTTCTTCATCCTTTATACACTTATATATTTATGGGAGCTCGGTATATCATGTATATATTATGTTGAAGGATAAATAATAATAATTAATGGTTATATATCTCTATCTCTTGTCTTCTATTGATTTTATTATATATTGTTATATCTATTGCATTCCTAGTATGAAAGCTATAGAATGATATGATTCACGTGAGGAACGTTCCAATTTAAAACAGCGGTAGTAAAATTAAAGGATATAAGTACTCTAGCTAAAATTATATTCCCACAACCATTCTACACATGCATAAGACCACAATTGTAAATATCAGCTCAATTCAAATATTCTATAACAAACTTTATTATAGCAACCCAAATAACGTCCTAACAACAATATTTCCTAAGTTCATTAATAATTACGTGACCTTTATAGCTATTTCCATTATCAAGAAATCCAAGAAAACCTCATAGGATTATCATTTTGATAGCAATAGAAAAATTAAAAAGCACTAAGCTATTATCAACAAATAGATCTTGAATTCATTAAGGTGACATGCATGTGATGAGTTATATCGTGCAGTGGAAAAAAGATGAGATGGAGAATTTGACTTTAGGACTAGTTTCATAACTTTCATTTATGAGAGCATTAAATGTTTTTCAGTGGTGATGGGCAAACGTACAAACGCACAAGTAGTGTGACATATTGACATCACCTCTGATCTCTTTCAATTTTTTTGTTGCCTATTAATTAAGACTTTTATATCAACCAAGCACCTTGTGCTCAGATGACATGTAGTGACTATCTTATATAGAAGGCCATGAGACTGAGCCTCAATGAATGTGTTGTTTGACTCTTTGTGCTACATACTCATATTTTTTTTGCTTTCTCAACCTACTTACTGAAGCACAAATAGTAAATATCACCTCCACTAAGACTCAAATCCACGTGCAACCGAGTGCCACTAGACCACAAGGTCTTGGCTAATCATACTCATATTAATTATTATATAAACACTACAAAAAATGCGGAAAAATTCCGTCGCTATAACCATCGCAAATCTCTTGCTAATCCGTCGCTAATGTCCATTTAATAACAAAATTAAAATCTCACTAAATTGTCGCTATTCCATCGCTAATGTAACTACGGAATAAGTCTGTCGCTATATTCGCATTTTTTTGTAGTTAAACCTTGAACCAAATGCTCTCTTAATATATTTGAAATAAAAAGATTATTATTATTATTATTATTATTATTATTATTATTATTATTATAAATTTAAACTTATTTGTACATTTTGTTGAAAATTTATATAGTATTAGAGATTAATGTTTCAAATGGACTACCATGAAAACTTAAATAATATTTGGAGTTGTGGAGTTATGAATATTATTTTAGTTTGGTAGAAAGTAAATTGAGAAATGAATATTATGTACAGTTGGAACCAAAAAGGTACTCAACTCCGGAACTGGGAAGTTAAGTGGTCAGAAGTTAATATCCGAGAGGTAATTCCGAATCATTAACTTTGAATTGTATTTTACGAATATTATTATACAAACTTGAACACTTTAATATTGATAATATTGAATAACAGAAGTGTAATAATTAATAGTAACAATTTAAAGTTTTGAAAGAAAAACTTCACTAAATTTCAAATGCACATGGATTTAAAGGATTCATTATATTACTAATGGTCAATTTTTTCTTACAATTAATGGATCCCCATAAACTTTTGACATTAATTTCAGTCATTTATATGCAGGCTATTTTTGGTTGGATTCAACTTTTTGCTAAGCTTTCATTCGAGTGATGCACCCATACAGTACCATACTTAATTTTGACTTCAATTTATTTCCCATATTCCCATTCTGTAGTCCGGTGACTCATTAGGAGAGAGAAGAGATATATATAGATTGCTAGCAATATTCAAGTTCACATAAAAGGCAAAAACTTGTGTGGGGCGTGTCTGGTCAATATGAAAATGTAATACTTATACGCACAAATGTCATACTTATATGCTCAAATGTAATACTAATCAGGAATAAAGGGTAAATGTAATACTTTTAATGAAAAATACAATACTTTTACATTTCGTTTTAAAAGTATTACATTTTTTCTTAAAAGTATTATATTTTCCTTTATAAGTAAAAGGCACTTGTCAACATTACTTATTATGGAAAATGTAATACTTTTTCTCTTATAAGTAACAAAAATTATATTCTTAATTAGTATTATATTTGAACATATAAGTATGGAATTTGCACATATAAGTATGTCATTTGCATGTTGTTTCGACCCGACCCGTCTCACGAATAAGGATCCGTGAGACGTACGGTCTCGCACAAATGTGACTCCACCTAAAATTATGTTTACCAACTCCGTTCCATTTCAATCCATCTGCATTAACATTCCTATACCAATACATACATATATGCATTCATATACCAATACATACATATATGCATTAGTTTTAGTCCTCTTTTCACTTACCCCTCCATTTTTTAATTTATTTAAGGATTTTTTTTGGGCGCAATTTTTGGTCCATACTTTAATTAATTGAAAGGTTCCACCTTTTTGAAGAATTGAATAAAAGGTTCTCTTTCTCCCAAAATTGTTGATGTAATGTTAAATAGTAGATAATAGTTGTACACATGAAAAAGGAAATACCATTAAATATTTTTTCCATAGCTTACAACTATTGTCCTACACCACAATATTATTCGAAGTGTTAAATAAGTAAAATAATTAAATACTAACTCTCTTTGTTGCATTGTAATATATATGTGTTTGTGAATTTTTTTAATTATATTACAAAATATATAAATTCAAACTTGTGTTATTCTCCTATTTGTAGTTTCGACTCTGTTACAGTGTAGTATCGGTTAATAACTATTTTTTCAACCCACTGAAGCACAAAGAGTCAATACCGCCCCTACTGGGACTCAAATCCATAACATTTCATTTGCAAGAGCCATTACGTGTCACTAGACCACAAGTTTATTGACATTTGGAATATAATCATGCATTCATACATTATTGACTATCGAAACATTTATTGCTTGTTTGGTTACCATCAACATTTCATCTTTGAAAAGGTGCATATTGAGTTGTGAATTCAATAAATTATGAATACGTTGAGAAGGAGGACGTACTAGTGATGCACGAAAGTAGGTAAACATAACTATGTAAAAAGTAAGTATAGGAATTAAATGGTGGAGAGGAAGCCTGCAATGCAAAGTAGGTTCCTCTTGGGTAGAAAAGCATAAAGATGAAAAAAGATGCAAGAGTTTGAGGGTCACACGTAATTATGTAAGACAAATTTCATTTTACAACTTTAGAATTGAGGTATTGGAATTTAATTACTTAGTCCTTGAATATAATGTTTCAATACTTTATTTAGATATGCAATTTAAACAAGAATAAAAGTGTCATGAAGTGGATTAAAATCTCCCAATTACTCTTGAATTTCAATAATTTCTACTAATCCTAACCTACAATATAGCTTTGAGATTATTGTTTATTAATTATTATAACGATATGAGTATTTTTGAACAAAGTATTGCATAGTAATTGGCTATGTTTGACAAACCTAGCTGAAAGCTGAAAAGTAGCTGAAAACTGAAAAACTATAAGTTCGAAGCTGAAATCTGAAGAGCTGTTAAGCTAGCTGTTATGCTTAAAAGTGTTTGGTAAAATTAGCTTTTTGATAAGCAGATAAATGTAAAAAGACTAAAAAGGACATCTTCATACAATTTAAATAATTTTAAATTTAAATAGGTTTGTTTATATATTAAAATATAAATAATGAAATCAATATATTTAAATAAAATATAAAGAAATAACATATATTTGAAAATATATAAAGTAAAAAAAATGTTTATAATTCATAAGATTAGTTCATACAGAAATTAATGTTCAAACACAAATGTCATACTGAAATTACTACCAAACATAATGAAAAGAAAATGTCAAAAGGGTTTTAATTGAGGGGGGTAAAAGGATGTCATTTATTTAAAATAATAAGGATAAAGATGAAAAAAAGTTAAAAAGCCACTAGCTTATTTTTGGAAAGCTACCCAAGTAGCGTTTCAAACTAAACTCTTATTTTAAACTACTAGCTTATTTTGAGAACATTACCAAACAGAGCTTATAGCTTATTAGTAGCTTAAAATAAGTTATAAGTTCCTAAATAAGCTCTGCCAAACAGAGCCTAACTTTTATAGTATAATATAGAGCAAATACCAATTTTGGTCACACGACTATTAGCAAAATGACAATTTTGGTCCACATGTTTAATTCCTACCAATTTTGGTCCCATGACTATTGTTTTAGTTCCAATTTTCATCCACGACTATTGTTTTAGTGCCAAAATTCATCGCGTCGGTCACCCATTTGTTTAAAACGTGTAAAAATCTAAAATTGTTAAGGGTATTTTCGTTATTTTCAACTTAATATCCCAATTTGAGAATGAATAAATGGATTTAAGTCCTAAAATTGATCAAAATTCACAGTTTTCCTCATCATTTTACCTTAATTTGAGGATGAGAACTGTGAATTGTGATCGATCTTAAGGTTTAAATCTCTTTATTCATGCTCAAATTGAGATATTAAGTTAAAAAGGAAGAAAACATCTTTAAAATGTTTAGATTTCGGAACGTTTTAAACGGATAGGTGACCGACGCGATGAATTTTGGCACTAAAACAGTAATCGTGGGACCAAAGTTGGTACTAAAACAATAGTCGTTGGACCAAAATTGGTAGAAACTAAACATGTGGACCAAAATTGTCATTTTGCTAATAGTCGTGGGACCAAAATTGGTATTTGCTCGTATAATATATTAAAAAATAATGAAAAAAAAGACATAAATGAAGGGTACAGTATAACCTTTATTCATACTTATTAATTTTTACTAGTGTTTTTTTATGCGCGATGCGCAAGAAATAAATGCCCAATATTAATATTTTATTTTGATTTTGCCCTATTTTTTAAAATCTTTTTGTATCGCTTATTTTGATTTTATGTATTTATATATATTTTAAAAAATACTTATACATATATTTTATATTATTAAACATTAATTACATGGTTTGAAAAATCTTGTCAAGACGATTAAAACACGGCTAAAATTGAATATAAATTAATTTAAAATTAAACTACATAAAACATAAATTTAACCAAATTAAAATGATTACATCCAAAATTAAATTATACTTTATAAATATTATTATTTACATCACAAAATATATTTTATATTAGACTAATTTAATTTGAAGTAATAAAATTTTAAATTTTGGGAAACCAAATTAAATGATTTTAGTGTAGAATAACATTTTGTGTAATAGTTTGGAGATGAATAAAATTTTGTGCAAGAATATTTCTTTTGATATGACATTTGGTGAATATTTTTGTTAAATTTGGTTGGAGATGCTATGACCACATTCATAGTTTTCAATTAAACTATTTTTCCATTGTTTTCAAATAATTGGTTGATCGAATATGGATGAAAAAAACTTCCCTTTCAAACACAAACTCTAATGATTAATTCACTAGTTAAATATGGACTTGATTGTAACATACTAAAAAACTTATTTAACAACAGCCATAAAACTAAGTAGTTATTATTGGATATTAATGAAAAAAAAAAACTCAACATAAATGAAAGAAATAGCTAGAACTTTTTACTACTACTAAATTATAAATGATTTTATAAAATATCACATGTCATATCTCCCAATCTTTCTAAATCTATGCTACACAACACTCTATGCTGATAGATGATTGGAAGGCATTAATAGAAAAAATTTATTTGTTATGGTATATATGATAATTATTTGAGTTAATTCCATTTTTTGTCATAGATTTATAGCCGTCATTCCATTTTTAGTCTTTTTTTTTTCAAAACATTCCATTTTACTCCTAGTATTATTGTGGCACTACCATGTTTGGTCCTTTATCAACATAATCATTAAAATTATCATAAATGCAAGGGCATTTCGGTCTTCGAATAGGAATTTTTTTCAAAAAAGTAAAAATAAAAATATAGTGGATCAACTTACTTTGTAAAAAAAAGATCAAAATGCCCTTGTATTTAACGTCATTTTAACGATTTTGTTGAAGGAGGACCAAAATTGGTCATGTCACAATAATATTAGGACCAAATATGGATGTTTTAATAAAAAAGGACTAAAAGAGGACTATCACCTATAAATTCAGGACCAAAAATGAAATTAACTCATAATTATTCATTTATTTATAGCGGGTGTCGAATAAACACATTCTTATAGTACTTTTAATATTAATCTACTTTAATATTCTTATTTTTTTTCATTATTTTTTGTTAATAATGTATAGAAAATATTAAACTTCATATGCATACACATAAGGAGTTTAAAAATCAATTAAAAACTATACCACCTTTTCTAATATGTCTAGTTATCCAAGACAAAAAAAAAAAAAAAAAAAAACAAGCATGCTTACCATCTATATTAAATCTTCAACCTTTTTTTCCCTTTTATTTCAATTACTAGTTTTATACGCGCATTGCGCGAATGGGTTAATGCCTAATGTTTATATTTAAATAAATATTTGAAAGTATATTCATGCAAGATTATATAGGAGAAGTTTATACATGGGTCATTGAATGTCGAATTTTTTTATTTAAATATCTAACTCAAAGTATATGAATCCAAGATAATATAGAAAATTCATTATAATTATTACTAAAATAAATGTTTGCAACCTTGTAAAATCGATAGTCTAAATATTTGATCTAAAAATGATAGTCTAAATAAATACTACTTTTAATTTGAATTTTTCTAAGTGTTCTTAATTCTCTTTTGAGTAACATTGTCATTGTCTTCATCTTTACTATTTGTTCTCTTCCTTTTTGTTGGTAGTGTGTTATTTGCAATTCGGTTATTGTTGGTAGCATAGATGACAACGTCATGCGATGAGATTATGATATAGGAGCTATGGACTTTCCTTTAGGTGTTCTACTTGGGGTTTATTTGGTTCAACCATTATTGTTGAATGAGTTATTGTGGATAAAGAAATCCCTAGTTTAAGAAAAAAGATTAAATAAATTAATAAAAATTTGAAAATTTAAAATATTATGTATTCCAAAGATATTAAAAGGTAGTTTCTCGCTTCAATTTGCTGAGTAATGGGTTATTTGAGTACTTTCATTGTCAACAAATCCCCCAAGTAGTTAATATGATTGGTTTCAAACTATTCTTTTTTATTTTTTTCATGGTATTAAAGAAATACATATGTATCTTTTTTGGTGTAATTAATAATTTATTTAATTTAATAAGAGTAAAATAGAGTGATTCCGCTTCAATTTGTTGGGTTATTATTTGAGTACTCTCTTTGTCAACTAATCCCCAAGTAGTTAATATAATTAGCTTCAAATTATTTTAAATTTTTTTTTCATAGTATTAATAAAATACTTGGTAACTAAATATATAACATTATTTTGTACTATAACTTTGATATTTAATTACAAGATATTGTAAAAATAAGATAATGGACAATGTAATGAATATCAATTGATAAATTTGAATGTAAAGAATCTTTGCATGAGAGAAAATAAAGACAATATAACTAATGAAATTATTTCTCTTATTTAATTTAATTTTTTGATAATGAATAATTTTTTCAAATAAAGGTATTATAGACACATAATTCTAAATTAAAGAAAAACGTATGTATCATTTTTTGTTGTATCTACTAATTTATTTAATTTAATAAGAGTAAAATAGAGTGAGAAACTTTAATTATGTCAAATTTGATTGAGATGAGGTTCGAACCTAAGACCTTTCTTATAGAAATTAATGGTAAGTTAAAAGTTAACGGAATGTTAACGGAGAAGAGAATATTTAACAGAAAACTTAACGGATAATCATAAAAGTAAGGTTAAATTAGATAATCTCAATTAATAATATTAATCTGAATTATCTTAACCATCTATTTGATTAAATAATTCATCCGAACCATTCGATTAAATAATTTGACCGTCATTTTTTCTACCCATTTTAGGCCTAACTCTCTTTGGCTCTTATTAGTATAGTAGATATAATCAATGCACTCAATGCCTTCTAGCATTATTGGCTCTACAAGGAATACTTTCCTTGTATTCCTCCTCCATATACGCAGTCTGCCAGCCGGTCTCGCATCAAGAGTGTTACAAGGGTGATCTCGAAAATACAAGGAAATAACGGAAATACAAACAGAAAGTTATCCACGAAGGATAATATTACAGGAAATATCACAACCTACAAAAGGTTGAAAACCTGAACTACGGTTGAAGATGAAACCCGGACGATCTCGGGTGGTTGGAAGCACGAGTCGTGTTGCCACTNAAAAAAAAAAAAAAAAAAAAATCAAGCATGCTTACCATCTATATTAAATCTTCAACCTTTTTTTCCCTTTTATTTCAATTACTAGTTTTATACGCGCATTGCGCGAATGGGTTAATGCCTAATGTTTATATTTAAATAAATATTTGAAAGTATATTCATGCAAGATTATATAGGAGAAGTTTATACATGGGTCATTGAATGTCGAATTTTTTTATTTAAATATCTAACTCAAAGTATATGAATCCAAGATAATATAGAAAATTCATTATAATTATTACTAAAATAAATGTTTGCAACCTTGTAAAATCGATAGTCTAAATATTTGATCTAAAAATGATAGTCTAAATAAATACTACTTTTAATTTGAATTTTTCTAAGTGTTCTTAATTCTCTTTTGAGTAACATTGTCATTGTCTTCATCTTTACTATTTGTTCTCTTCCTTTTTGTTGGTAGTGTGTTATTTGCAATTCGGTTATTGTTGGTAGCATAGATGACAACGTCATGCGATGAGATTATGATATAGGAGCTATGGACTTTCCTTTAGGTGTTCTACTTGGGGTTTATTTGGTTCAACCATTATTGTTGAATGAGTTATTGTGGATAAAGAAATCCCTAGTTTAAGAAAAAAGATTAAATAAATTAATAAAAATTTGAAAATTTAAAATATTATGTATTCCAAAGATATTAAAAGGTAGTTTCTCGCTTCAATTTGCTGAGTAATGGGTTATTTGAGTACTTTCATTGTCAACAAATCCCCCAAGTAGTTAATATGATTGGTTTCAAACTATTCTTTTTTATTTTTTTCATGGTATTAAAGAAATACATATGTATCTTTTTTGGTGTAATTAATAATTTATTTAATTTAATAAGAGTAAAATAGAGTGATTCCGCTTCAATTTGTTGGGTTATTATTTGAGTACTCTCTTTGTCAACTAATCCCCAAGTAGTTAATATAATTAGCTTCAAATTATTTTAAATTTTTTTTTCATAGTATTAATAAAATACTTGGTAACTAAATATATAACATTATTTTGTACTATAACTTTGATATTTAATTACAAGATATTGTAAAAATAAGATAATGGACAATGTAATGAATATCAATTGATAAATTTGAATGTAAAGAATCTTTGCATGAGAGAAAATAAAGACAATATAACTAATGAAATTATTTCTCTTATTTAATTTAATTTTTTGATAATGAATAATTTTTTCAAATAAAGGTATTATAGACACATAATTCTAAATTAAAGAAAAACGTATGTATCATTTTTTGTTGTATCTACTAATTTATTTAATTTAATAAGAGTAAAATAGAGTGAGAAACTTTAATTATGTCAAATTTGATTGAGATGAGGTTCGAACCTAAGACCTTTCTTATAGAAATTAATGGTAAGTTAAAAGTTAACGGAATGTTAACGGAGAAGAGAATATTTAACAGAAAACTTAACGGATAATCATAAAAGTAAGGTTAAATTAGATAATCTCAATTAATAATATTAATCTGAATTATCTTAACCATCTATTTGATTAAATAATTCATCCGAACCATTCGATTAAATAATTTGACCGTCATTTTTTCTACCCATTTTAGGCCTAACTCTCTTTGGCTCTTATTAGTATAGTAGATATAATCAATGCACTCAATGCCTTCTAGCATTATTGGCTCTACAAGGAATACTTTCCTTGTATTCCTCCTCCATATACGCAGTCTGCCAGCCGGTCTCGCATCAAGAGTGTTACAAGGGTGATCTCGAAAATACAAGGAAATAACGGAAATACAAACAGAAAGTTATCCACGAAGGATAATATTACAGGAAATATCACAACCTACAAAAGGTTGAAAACCTGAACTACGGTTGAAGATGAAACCCGGACGATCTCGGGTGGTTGGAAGCACGAGTCGTGTTGCCACTCTCCTTAAAACCTTATTTACCGCCTCCCGGGGTGCTGGAGCGTTGCGATCTAGGTTTCCCAGGATAAAACGTACTACGATCCAATCGTTTGAGCACACGAACTTGGATCCGGCGAACTAGGAACGTGGGTACAACGCAGGTGGCTAGAAGGAAATGTGAGCAGAGTTTTGAGGAGAAAGCAGTGTATTGCAGTGTGTTCTGGTGTGTTCCAAACCTGCTGCTCACAACGAATATATAGTGGAGGAAATGGATCATAGCATTAATCATGGCATTGATAATCCATTTGTAACCTCCTCCCACTAGCAGAATATTTAATTCTGTCATTAGCACACATTTACACCCACTACTAAGTCCATTATTCACGAAATAACTCTGAAAAAAATGATTGGAATTAATCAAATTAATTCCGTAATATCAAGAGTCATTTCTAAACGGACACAGTAGGTGAAACGTCGCGTTCGAGAGGTTACTGGAGTCGTAGTGCGAGACATGGTTCAGACTGTGAACCATCGAGACATCGCCGTGCCGCGAGATGTCAAGAAGTGCAAGCTTCAAGACATCATGCCGGCAGCGAGACATCGCACTGGTCCGCGAGACATTGGACGCGCGTGCCAGCCCGGGCCGCGCGACATCGCACTCGCACGCGAACGACCTTCGAGAGGTCGACTCCGCTGAGCTTCGAGACATCAAACTACCTCTCGAGGTAAGCTCATTTGATGTCTCGAACGAGAGATCAGTTCGATCTCATGTGGTCTGAGATGGAAAACTCATTCGGAATTTTGGCATAACTTAGCCCGCAAGGCCAGCCACTTACTTTTTCGAACGACATTCGTGCCCACAGACAAGTTCAAGCCTTTCCGAACTCATTTTGGGATTTGATTTGCACCCCCCCCCCCTGCGCGCGAGAGAGAGCCTCTATGCCATACAAGTCAATTAGCCTTAAAAAAGCTCTTGTATTTATAGTGGGGCAAATCTTCATTCCCAACCAATGTGGGACAAAGCTAATAAGCTTTTCCTCACTTAAAATTCCATCTCAAATGGGTCTACTTTGAGAACCAATTTCTCATTCACCCATTATCCATTTTGAGCATATAATATATCGATCTCTTCGTCTCACTACGAAGAATCTGAATCCACTTTGACCCGACCCAAATCGGATGTAGACCCTACATATATTTATACCACAAAATGGCCACTACGAAGAATCCGAATCCACTTTGACCCGACCCAAATCGGATGTGGACCCTACATATATTTATACCACAAAATGGCCACTTAAAATGCCATTTTAGTGCTATTTTTCCAACAATCCCCTACATGAATGAAAATTGATTTTCAAGGGAATTTTGAAATCAGAAACAACTGCGTTCAACGGTTGATTCCTGCATACAAAGGTAGGTGTAACCCTTTGAACCATTCCTCGTGAGATCTATATACTCTACTAGCTGTACGGTAGAACGCGATGTCTTTGAACCGACTGTCGTTTGTGTAGACATTGACAAATCTCACACAGGAACCATCCAACCACGTCCTGTTCTAATGAGTGTGCCCATTTTGGTCGTGGGACACCTACCTGGTTCTGCAAGAGTTTCTAAAGAATTAAGCCCAATTCAATTCTCCTTTGAAGCGAACCACACTTCTCTCTCACATAGGTGATTCTTTCTCGAGTTTCCCGCAACTCAACACATGTTAATTAACTTTGCGCACTTAGCACAAATCAATTCAACAATCGAATCATTAAAGCACTAATGTGCTAGCCTCTGTCGGGACTCACTGTTTTAACGAGGAGTGGTAGGGAGTCCGGGACCCCCACAGTGACATGCTATTCCATAATTTAGTTGTCCCATTGAACCTAGGTGCCAGCTAGGTTGGGTATCCACTATGGAAGTTTTAGCTCAGGGGCTTTAGACCCATTCCTCGTGCCAACCTCTCGACAACTTCTTTGCTTAACCCTTTGGTTAGCGGATCCGCTATATTGTCTATTGACCTCACGAAGTCAATCGAGACAACACCAGTTGCGAGAAGTTGTTTAATGGTGTTATGTCTACGACGCATATGTCTAGACTTACCATTATACATATGACTCTTTACTCTCCAGATTGTTGCTTGACTATCACAATGCACACAAATTGGAGGTACAAGTCTTTCCCAACTAGGAATGTCTTCCAAAAAATGACGTAGCCATTCAGCCTCTTCACAGCATTTGTCCAAGGCAATCATTTCAGATTCCATTGTGGATCTAGCTATTACTGTTTGCTTGGAAGATTTCCACGCAACGGCTGCACCGGCTAGTGTAAACACATAACCACTCGTGGATTTAGAATCCTTAATGTCAGATATCCAACTTGCGTCGCTATACCCTTCGGGTACAACAGGATATCTTACATAGTGCAGTCCGAAATCATGAGTATACCTTAAGTATCTCATGACTCTCACTATTGCCTTCCAGTGCATTTCACCGGGATTGCTAGTATACCTACTAAGTTTACTAACCGCGAAGGCAATATCCGGCCTTGTACAACTCATAAGATACATCAAACTACCAATAACCCGTGCATACTCTACTTGAGAGATACACTGTCCGTGGTTTTTGGTCAGTTGAAAGTTTGTATCAAATGGTGTTTTAGCCAATTGATTATCATCCTCGTTAAATTTTCCAAGGATTTTATCAACATAATGAGATTGGCTCAACACAAGACCGTCAGGTCTTTTGATGATCTTAATCCCGAGGATTAAATCAGCCAAACCCATATCTTTTATGTCAAATCTTGCATTTAACATGTTCTTGGTAGACTTGATCATGTCAAATCTTGCATTTAACATGTTCTTGGTAGACTTGATCATGTCAAATCTTGCATTTAACATGTTCTTGGTAGACTTGATCATTCGAAATCTTGCATTTAACATGTTCTTGGTAGACTTGATCATTCGAAATCTTGCATTTAACATGTTCTTGGTAGACTTGATCATTCGATCATTACTACCAACGATGAGTATATCATCCACATATAAACAAAGAATGACGTAGCTATCTACCGTTTCCTTAACGTAGATACATTTGTCACTTTCGTTTATTTTAAACCCATTAGTTAACATCGAGTGGTCAAACTTCTCGTGCCATTGCTTAGGCGCTTGTTTCAAACCATAGAGCGATTTAACTAATTTACATACTTTCTTTTCTTGGCCTGGAACCACAAACCCTTCGAGTTGGTCCATGTAGATTTCCTCATCTAACTCACCATTTAAGAAAGCTGTTTTTACATCCATTTGATGAACTTCCAAATTCCGCAATGCGGCTATGGCAAGGATCATCCTAATGGAATTTATTCTCGTCACAGGAGAATACGTATCGAAGTAATCAAGGCCTTCTCGTTGCCTGTAACCCTTGATTACAAGTCTAGCCTTATACTTCTCAATGGAACCATCTGGTTTCATTTTCCTTTTAAAGACCCACTTGGATCCTAAAGGTTTACAACCCGGAGGAAGATCAACAAGTTCCCAAGTGTGATTCTGTAGGATAGAATCCACTTCACTTTTGATAGCTTCCTTCCACATAGGACCTTCCGTAGAAGTCACAGCTTCTCGATAAGTCCTGGGTTCGTTCTCTATCAAACAAGATAGAAAATCCGGTTCGTTTTCTATCAAACAAGTTAGAGTGTTCGAATCATACTCTAACAAGTAAGTTAGAAAATCTGGACCAAATGATTTTTCAACTCTCTCCCGTTTACTACGTCTCGGCTCGAGCTTGGGTATTTCCTTAGAATGCTCGCCATCATCGTCCATAGTAACATCCACCTCTCGAAGTGATGTACTCAGTCCGTCGACCTCTCGAAGTGTATCGATCACTCGAGGTGTATCGATCTCTCGAAGTGTATCGATCTCTCGAAGGGACGTACTTGGTCTCTCACTGGACCTACAAAGAAATACATTTTCAAAGAAACATGCATTCCTTGATTCAATTATAGTGTTCTTATGCACGTCCGGATTTTGGGACTCATGTACTAAGAACCAATAAGCACTACTATTGTGTGCATATCCAATAAAGATACAATCCACCGTCTTTGGACCTATCTTTATTTTCTTTGGTGTTGGAACCAAAACTTTGGCAAGACACCCCCACACTTTGAGGTATTGGTAAGAAGGTTTCCTACCTTTCCACAGCTCATAAGGAGTCTTATCGAGCTTCTTGTGAGGTACCTTATTCAAAAGGTAATTACTTGTCAAAATCGCCTCACCCCACATGCTTTGAGGTAGGCCCGAACTTATAAGCATCGCATTCATCATCTCTTTCAATGTACGATTCTTACGTTCGGCGATACCATTCGATTGAGGTGCATAAGGTGCAGTACGCTCGTGTATTATTCCAACACTCGCACAGAAGTCACCGATAGGTACTNTTTATGTCAAATCTTGCATTTAACATGTTCTTGGTAGACTTGATCATTCGATCATTACTACCAACGATGAGTATATCATCCACATATAAACAAAGAATGACGTAGCTATCTACCGTTTCCTTAACGTAGATACATTTGTCACTTTCGTTTATTTTAAACCCATTAGTTAACATCGAGTGGTCAAACTTCTCGTGCCATTGCTTAGGCGCTTGTTTCAAACCATAGAGCGATTTAACTAATTTACATACTTTCTTTTCTTGGCCTGGAACCACAAACCCTTCGAGTTGGTCCATGTAGATTTCCTCATCTAACTCACCATTTAAGAAAGCTGTTTTTACATCCATTTGATGAACTTCCAAATTCCGCAATGCGGCTATGGCAAGGATCATCCTAATGGAATTTATTCTCGTCACAGGAGAATACGTATCGAAGTAATCAAGGCCTTCTCGTTGCCTGTAACCCTTGATTACAAGTCTAGCCTTATACTTCTCAATGGAACCATCTGGTTTCATTTTCCTTTTAAAGACCCACTTGGATCCTAAAGGTTTACAACCCGGAGGAAGATCAACAAGTTCCCAAGTGTGATTCTGTAGGATAGAATCCACTTCACTTTTGATAGCTTCCTTCCACATAGGACCTTCCGTAGAAGTCACAGCTTCTCGATAAGTCCTGGGTTCGTTCTCTATCAAACAAGATAGAAAATCCGGTTCGTTTTCTATCAAACAAGTTAGAGTGTTCGAATCATACTCTAACAAGTAAGTTAGAAAATCTGGACCAAATGATTTTTCAACTCTCTCCCGTTTACTACGTCTCGGCTCGAGCTTGGGTATTTCCTTAGAATGCTCGCCATCATCGTCCATAGTAACATCCACCTCTCGAAGTGATGTACTCAGTCCGTCGACCTCTCGAAGTGTATCGATCACTCGAGGTGTATCGATCTCTCGAAGTGTATCGATCTCTCGAAGGGACGTACTTGGTCTCTCACTGGACCTACAAAGAAATACATTTTCAAAGAAACATGCATTCCTTGATTCAATTATAGTGTTCTTATGCACGTCCGGATTTTGGGACTCATGTACTAAGAACCAATAAGCACTACTATTGTGTGCATATCCAATAAAGATACAATCCACCGTCTTTGGACCTATCTTTATTTTCTTTGGTGTTGGAACCAAAACTTTGGCAAGACACCCCCACACTTTGAGGTATTGGTAAGAAGGTTTCCTACCTTTCCACAGCTCATAAGGAGTCTTATCGAGCTTCTTGTGAGGTACCTTATTCAAAAGGTAATTACTTGTCAAAATCGCCTCACCCCACATGCTTTGAGGTAGGCCCGAACTTATAAGCATCGCATTCATCATCTCTTTCAATGTACGATTCTTACGTTCGGCGATACCATTCGATTGAGGTGCATAAGGTGCAGTACGCTCGTGTATTATTCCAACACTCGCACAGAAGTCACCGATAGGTACTTCGTACTCACCACCTCTATCGCTTCTAACCTTTTTTAATCTTTCGATTAAGTTGGTTTTCCACTTCATCCTTATAAAGAATGAATTTTTCCTTGGCTTCGTCTTTGCTCTTTAGCAAATGCACATAGAAAAATCGTGTGCAATCGTCGATAAACGTAATAAAATACGTATTACCACCTCTCGATTGAATCGATCTAAAATCGCACAAATCGCTATGTACCAATTCTAGTGGCTCAGTCTCCCTTTCAACCGATTTGAAGGGAGCTTTCGTTAGTTTTGCCTCAACACAAATTTCGCACTTATTTGTATTAACTTGAAAATTAGGGATATGGTTCATGCTAATTAATCTACGCATAGAATTAAAATTAACATGACCTAGTCTACCATGCCACAAATTGGAAGACTCAAGTAAGTAAACGGAATTAACTTTGCTTTTATTGATAATCGGCATTACATTGAGCTTAAAAAGCTCGTCAATTACATAGCCCTTACCAACAAACATCCCTAACTTCGACAAAACTACTTTGTCAAATTCGAAGACCATCTTGAATCCATGCTTGTTCAACAACGAGCCAGAAATAAGATTATTCCTAAGGTCCAGAACATACATCACATTGTTCAATGTCAGTTCCTTCCTGGAAGTCATCTTCAAAATCACTTTGCCCACGCCCTCCACAGCGGACTGAGCAGAATTTCCCATCCAAACCTTCTCGCCCTCAACGGCTTCAAAGGTGTTGAACATCTCCCGGTTGCAGCATAAATGCCTCGTTGCACCTGTGTCAATGAACCACTCGTGCGGGTTGGAGCCCACCAGGTTCACCTCCGTGACCATAGCCGAAAGGCTAATCTCAGCCACTTTTTGGCTCACATCACCAACTACGTTGGCTTCAGAACCCTTTTTCTTCTTTGGAGCCTTGCACTCCGTAGCCTTGTGGCCAATCTTGCCACAGTTGTAGCATTTCCCTTGGAACTTGCCTTTGGAAACGCCACCTCTCGGACCCAGCTTTTGCTTGCCCTTCTTAGCCTTCTTGGAGCTCTGTCCGTGCTCCACCACATTGGCCTTGGCACCTCCCACGAGAAGTCCCTTTCCCTCACTGTTCCTGTTCCCCTCTTCGACTTGGAGTCGCTGGATCAGGTCCTCCAGGCTCATCTCCTTTCGCTTATGCTTCAGGTAGTTCTTGAAGTCTTTCCATCCTGGAGGCAGTAAGTGGATCATCGATGCCACTTGGAAGGATTCACTAATCACCATGCCCTCGTCACGGATCTCATCGAAGAGCAACTGCAAGTCTTCGGCCTGACTGAGCACAGTCTTTGAATCCACCATTTTAAAGTCGAGGAACCGGCCAACCACAAATTTCTTTTGCCCGTCCTCACTTTGGTACTTGTGGTCCAAAGCTGCTCCCAGCGCCTTGGCTGTGTCAATTTTACGATAAACTCCGTAAAGGGAGTCAACTAACCCATTCAGAATGTAGTTGCGGCAAAGGAAGTCAGAATCTTTCCAAAGCCCAACAGCCATTACCGAGTGAGGGTCTTGTTCCTTAACCACTGGAACCGTCTCGGTCAAGAACCTTGACAAGCCGAGAGTAGCGAGGTAGAACAGCATCTTTTATTGCCACCTCTTAAAGTATGATCCCGAAAACTTGTCCGGCTTTTCAGCCGAACCACTTGGTACCGTAGGTACCCTCATCGTGGGGATATACCCCTCAGAGCTGACACCCCCTTCTGAACCTATGTTCACTGGTGCCTGGGAAGGTGCAACAGTGTTGCCGTTCCCACCATTATTGTCACCAACGACATTCGGATTAACACCCTCAGTGTTTTCCATTTCTTTCCAGAAATTCGAGAATCAGAAGGGGAAGAAGCAGATAAGGTTTTAAGACTGTTACAAGGTTGATCTCGAAAATACAAGGAAATAACGGAAATACAAACAGAAAATTATCCACGAAGGATAATATTACAGGAAATATCACAACCTACAAAAGGTTGAAAACCTGAACTACGGTTGAAGATGAAATCCGGACGATCTCGGGTGGTTGGAAGCACGAGTCGTGTTGCCACTCTCCTTAAAACCTTATTTACCGCCTCCCGGGGTGCTGGAGCGTTGCGGTCTAGGTTTCTCAGGATAAAACGTACTACGATCCAATCGTTCGAGCACACGAACTTGGATCCGGCGAACTAGGAACGTGGGTTCAATGCAGGTGGCTAGAAGGAAATGTGAGCAGAGTTTTGAGGAGAAAGCAGTGTATTGCAGTGTGTTCTGGTGTGTTCCAAACCTGCTGCTCACAACGAATATATAGTGGAGGAAATGGATCATAGCATTAATCATGGCATTGATAATCCATTTGTAACCTCCTCCCACTAGCAGAATACTTAATTCTGTCATTAGCACACATTTACACCCACTACTAAGTCCATTATTCACGAAATAACTCTGAAAAAAATGATTGGAATTAATCAAATTAATTCCGTAATATCAAGAGTCATTTCTGAACGGACACAGTAGGTGAAACGTCGCGTTCGAGAGGTTACTGGAGTCGTAGTGCGAGACATGGTTCAGACTGTGAACCATCGAGACATTGAACTCGGTTCAGACTGTGAACCATTGAGACATTGAACTCGCACGCGAACGACCTTCGAGAGGTCGACTCCTGAGCTTTGAGACATCAGTTCGATCTCATGTGGTCTGAGATGGAAAACTCGTTCGGAATTTTGGCATAACTTAGTCCGAACTCATTTTGGGATTTGATTTGCACCCCCCCCCCTACGCGCGAGAGAGAGCCTCTATGCCATACAAGTCAATTAGTCTTAAAAAAGCTCTTGTATTTATAGTGGGACAAATCTTCATTCCCAACCAATGTGGGACAAAGCTAATAAGCTTTTCCTCACTTAAAATTCCATCTCAAATGGGTCTACTTTGAGAACCAATTTCTCATTCACCCATTATCCATTTTGAGCGTATAATATATCGATCTCTTCGTCTCACTACGAAGAACCCGAATCCACTTTGACCCGACCCAAATCGGATGTGGACCCTACATATATTTATACCACAAAATGGCCACTTAAAATGCCATTTTAGTGCTATTTTTCCAACAAAGAGTAGACATGAATGGATTAAATCTTAGGTTAACCAAGAGAGAGGAGTTGCAGCGCTTAAGGACTCAAATAGATGAGCTAAGCAAGCAATATATCCGAAATATGAATGATGATACTCCTTTTCTTACTCTTAGTGAGACAGCGCTTAAAGGGTTGCTGCCAGAGGTTAGATATACGTGTTTCTATCTTTATATTTAATGTCACCTTCCCTTCAATTGATGGCTGAACCTACTATGTCTATTATCTCAGCCAAGAAAACTTTCTGAATTTCTTCCTCCCTGACATATATATATTTCAAAATTTAATGCAGACCTTAGAAAAGGCAGAAAATGGAAAATTTAAAATAATTTTGAGAAGCCATCATCATGTTTCACCCGTTCTAGAGCTCTACAAGGTGAGGTTATCCAAGCTTAGGCCTTTTAGTGTGCCCTTTAGTATGATCATCATGTTTCTTGGTCCTATTTTATTGTCTTTGATATTTTTCAGATTCAATTGCGGCATAAACTTGCAAGATTGCTTGGCTATGCTATTTTGCTGGATATGCCACGGATGTTAGAATGCCCAGCTCATCCTCAAAGCTACCTCACTTGTCTGTTAGAATGCCCAGCTCATCGCGATTTTTCTTGTAGTGTGCTGCCGGCTACTTCACTACCAATTCGACAATACTTGAAAATGCAGTTTCTGTGGGATCGGAGCTGTATGTCTTGACGGATGGGGTTCGGGGAAGGGAACAAAGTTGCGGTGAGATACTGCGACGGGTCATCGTTCACCGGAGACGTTGAAAGCGTTGATCCAACTACTGGCCTCCACTTTAGAGGTAGGTAGGAGGATCTTTGACGCTTTAGTGGACGATCTACTGGTGAACAGAGGAATGAAGGATGCCACGCCGCATGTATTCCTCACTGGCGACTCTGCAGGTGGGTTATCTGTTATAATCCATTGCGATCGTTTCTCTAAGCGCTTCCCAAATGCCAATACAGTGAAGTGTCTATTTGATGGTGGCTTTTTCCTCCACTCCAAAGATCCCGCCCGAGCTCAAGAGATGGAATCAAAGTTTCCAGGGGTAGTTGATTTACACAACTCAACCGGCCTCCTACCTGAGGCTTGCAAAAACAAGATGAATGCAAAAACAATACAGCAGCTTGATCCAACCCAATAGGGCAATAGATAAATGCATCTATCATCTATCCTATCTTTAATTTCTTATGTTGCGTTAAGTTTATCGGATCCCGTGTATAATATAATGAAATGATCAATGCAATTGGAATTATTGCAGTTTGTTTATTTCCATGAATTAATTAATTATATCTTTGCCAAGCATCTTGTGCTCAGAAATGGCATGTAGTGACTATAAACAAATATTACAATGTAATAGTGTCAAGTTGTATTAAAAAAATTAATTTTATATTTATCTTCCCTTCTTCAATTGTATGTTGTGTATGCATATATGGTACGTGCATAAATTGATCGATTCACTGTATGTTTGTTGTAAATACTAAATATATTTTACTCCCAATCCCAGTTTAATTAATTTGTTGGTTAATTAGCGGAACATAAATATTTTAATTTAGGGAGCTAAGCCAGAGAGCTAAGCTTCATAGAAGAATGTCTAGTATGTGATGTTAGAGGGAGATAGTTTAGAATGATTTTAAATTAGGCTATCTATAATTATTTTTCTTTTCTTAAATTAATCACAATATGTATGTATTTTCCTCTTTTTTATTATTATTATTGTTATTATTATTATTATTATTATTTTCTTTTTAAATAGAGACTTGATTCCAAATAAGTCAATGAGAATTTAAGTTCTCATTGAATAAATAAATAAATAAGGATCCAGCTTTGAAGCCTTTAATGAAAAATGAATTCAAGTTTATGTTAAACTGAATCATCTAAATAACAACATTATATATATGCATCATATATCCCTGCCTCAAGCCAACCACCTAAATTATTGTTTTTATTTTAAATAGTGACCTTAATTCAAAATAAGTCAAGGAGAATTCAATTTCTCATAAAAACAAAAGGGATCCAACTTTGAAGACTTTGTCTCTCTATCTGGTAAATAACTACAAGAAGATTAGTTGTCTATATAATTAACCGGTTCAACTCAAAATGACCAATAGACGATTCTTAAAAAAAAAAAATAGAACTTGGAACATTATAGTACCCTAAAAATTTCGCTAGGAGTTTCCCTACTAAATACGTATCGAAAGGTTTGTGTATTTGTGCTTCTTGTTCTCTGTATGGTGTAAATTGATTCACTGATGTTGCAGACAAATATATTTTACTCCCTGATCTTTAATGAATCCTATTTTAATTTGTGTGTTGGGCTTATACTTCTTACGCTACAATTTAGGAAATATAATAATGACATTTAATAAATTTTATATCTAATATTGCACATTTGTAGTGGAGGAAAAAAGCATGATAATAACTTTTAACAAATTCTATATCTATTATGAGGGAGTTAACATCGAATTTGGTCTCTTGACTATTAGGATTTCACCATTTTGTTTCTCGACTATTAAAGTTGTTTAATTTAGTCCTTAACTATTGCAATTTTTTTTACCTAAAATGGTTCATCGACTATTAAAATTTCACTACTTTGGTCCTCGACTATCAAAGTTGCTCAATTTAGTCCCTAACTATGTAATTTTATCTAAAATGGTCCCTCAACTATTAGGATTTCACCATTTTGGTCCTTAATTGACTACCAAAGTTGCTCAATTTAGTTCCCAACTACACAAATGTTAGCCTAAAATGTATGTTTACTGTGGATTTGGAGACCTTTTTGGAGAGTCGATGACAAAAGTGGTGATATCTTAATAGTCGATGACTAAAGTAGTGAAATCCTAATAGTCAAAGCCCAAGTGACCATTTTAGGTTGAAAAAGAATTGTATAGTTAGGGACTAAATTGAGCAAATTTGGTAGTCGAGGACCAAAGTGGTGAAATCCTAATATAGTCGAGGGACCATTTTAGCTGAAAATTGTATAGTTAGGGACAAATTTGAGTAAGTTTGAAAGTCGTGGACCAAAATAGTGAAATCTTAATAGTCAATGGACCAAATTGGATATTAACTCTATCATAAAGAAAAAAAAATAACGAAATTTAACAAATTCTATATTTTAACATTCCTATTGGAAAAATAATAATGACAATTAATAAATTCGATATATGTAATATTCTACATTTGTAGTAGAGTAAAAAATATAATGACTTAGTGATTCTCTCTAGTGGGAGGTCATGGGTTTGAGCCTCAGTGGGGGCACTTTGTTGGGCTTCAGTAGGTTGAGAAAGTATATGGACAGATATTACATGTAACAGGGTCAATAGTATTCAATATATATATATATATAAAATGACATTCAACAAATTTTATATTTAATGTGGAAATTCTATATATAGCATTTCACAAATGTAGTATTGAATATAAGTCTTCCCAGTATCATAATGTTTAGTCTTAAATATAATGAAAAATTAGAAAATTAAACTTTTTTTGAGAGCAGAAAATTAAACTTTTACTCTTTAATTTATACAATTGTAAGATTACGTTGGTATTTAATTTACGTGGAACATATATATGAACTGACCATATATATATATCAAATTTGGGTAGGGGAATTTTTTGAGTAGATAATAAAATTTTTCATCAAAATTTGGTATATCAATTGTGTATTTATCTCCTGTTTATCCTATAATTTATTATTCTGAAAATTATAACTCAGATAATAATTATGAAAATTATCATAACGGAGCTGAAATAGATTAAATTATAATTTTGAAAATTATAAATATTTTTTCAACACTATCACGTATAAATTCTCCACACATATCTTTCAATTAACTATTCCCTAATTTAATTTTGTCAACTCTTACACCAATGTATACAATTCCCCTAATTAATATGATCAATTTCTACACACTATTCCCGACTATTCTCATCTATCATTTTTCTACTCTTACAACTCTATTCCCAAATTAAAATTTCCCACAATACACTACACTATTCCCACAATTAATAAGGCCAATTCCTACACACTATTCTTTGCTATCCCCCTCTATCATTCTCCCGAATTAAAATTTCCACTCCTACACTACACTATTCTCATAATCAATATGGTCAACTCTTACACCATACCCCCTCTACTATACAACACTATTCTCTAATTTACTCCTACACTTCAACATCCCAAATTAATTTTCTAAGTCTTACAACTCCTTATACTACTCCTAGACTTCAACCTCTGCAGAGGCATACACCCCCCCCCCCCCCCCCCCCCCCCCCCCCCCCCCCCCCCCCCCCCCCCCCCCCCCCCCCCCC
>NC_044916.1:9990210-10016086 GCF_003576645.1 Ipomoea triloba
CTCTCTCTCTCTCTCTCTCTCTCTCTCTCTCTCTCTCTCTCTCTCTCTCTCTCTCTCTCTCTCTCTACGTACACACACACACACCGCGACTAATACACAAATGCATCACACCTACTACATGAATTTACCAAAATTACTAGACGAGTTTATTATCGAAATGGTCCCTCGACTATTGCGAAATTACCAATTTGGTTCTCGACAATTTTTCGTGCCCAATTAACAATTAAGTCCCTCGACTTTAAAAATTTTAACTAATTTGGTCATCCATTTATTTTTCCGTTAAACATCCGTTAAATCGGGACCAAATTGGTAATTTTGCTATAGTCAATGGACCATTTCAGTGAAAAATTAATTACCAATTTGGTCCCTTGACTATAGTAAAATTACCAATTTGGTCCCGATTTAACGGATGTTTCACGGCAAAATAAACAGATGACTAAATTGGTTAAATTTTTCAAAGTCGAGGGACTTAATTGGGCACGAAAAATTGTTAAGGACCAAATTGGTAATTACGCAATAGTCGAGGGACCATTTTGGTAATAAAATCTTACTACACAAATACACCGTATTGTTGTACATTCATGAAATACTTACAATACTGTGCATTCATGTAAAATTTATGATGCATTCTTTTAAATATTCGTAGATTCGAATGAGAATGCTGATTCTTATTTGAACGCAATTACATATATAATATGCATTCAATGTTTCTAACTTCTCGCACCAAAAAAAAAATGTTTCTAACTTCTAAACTTCATTTTGCTTGCAATGACCTAATTATATTATGGATAAGTCTCCCTTGAGACGAATCGAGTCATGATGTTAAAACTATAATACTTATAATAAAAAAATGTAATACTATTATTAATAAATTTGTTACAAATTATTAAAATGCATATTTTACTATTACTTTTGTTATATTATTATTATTATTCAGGGATGTTACTGTTTAATTTAGACAATTTATTCTTTATTATTTCAAAAAAAAAAACGAACTTAAAACAAGCCCATCAAATGAGTATGATCTTTGTCTTTATATCTTACCAATGAAATTAAAATTCATTCTTTTTCATATTCATTTACGCGAACGTACCAAATGGACGGTTAATGTGCATCACACTTCTTACACTAGCTATTTGCTTCGGTCACACCGAAATATTGATAGTAACCAATTATCATATTTAAAAGACTTGAAAATGAATGGGGTTGCATTGGCGGATGACATTCGATTTTTGAAAAGCAAATCTGGAGGCTCACCCTTTGTTGGATTTACACCAAGGGATGCATATAATACCTTGCTTACATATTTAATAAAGAGCTTAGATGACACCGATTCGAATTCACAAATTCAGATCTTTAGGTTTGGTAATCGAATGAAATTTGACTTTTTCTTTGATTTTGAAGTGGATGTTGATGCAAGACTATGCAATTTTTTTATTTTTTTTTTGGAGGGATGCAAAAACGAAGGAGGATTTTGCATGTTTGGTGATTTGCTAGTACATGATATAACGTATGGTAATAAGTATGATATGATTTGTGGTCTCTTTGTTGGCCTGAATTACCATTATATAAACATAATGTTCCAATGTGAGTTTTTATTGAATGAGAGGATAGAATCATCTGTTTAGTTGTTTAGAAAATTTTTGCAAGCTATGGATGGTAAGTGCCCACAAACAATCATGACGAATCAGTGTGTTGCTACGCCTGCTGCAATTTCTCAAATTTTTCCGACCACAAGGCCCAAGCTCTATATTTAGCATACTAGTATTTTACCCGTGCGATGCACGGATGAAATTTTTTTATTAGATATTTTAATAATAAATTAGATGTTAAATTATAAACAATAAATAATTATCATATTTTTAGTGTATATTTGTTCAATGATAAGATAACTGTAAAAGTATGAATAATATATTTCTCGATATTTAATGTCATTACTATCTAAATAAATATGGGAAAAAGTGTAAATAATTTTAAAAATCATTAAGATGATTAAAGATTCTTGGAATCAAACTGTATTTGAATGTTTTTTTAAATTACTTGATTTAAAACAGTTTTGTTCCCATAGTTTTTTTTTTGTATAATAAATATGTTTGAATAGTTTAAAAAAAATAGTATACAATAGTCTGGAATTAAAAAAATCTCGAAATTAAAACATAATTACTTTAATTACTACTGTAGTAAATTTTGTTTTGAAAGTAAAGAAGATACTAAATTTAATAACAATTATAAAGTTAAAATATTATTTTAGAATGAAGTCGAATATTTACAAATTCTGAAAAACTTCCTTGTATACAATGTTTGCTGTTGAAGTTTTTCTGGTGCTTTCACTGTCACAAATCAATATTTTCAGCCCTTCTGGAGTAGTGACCCTAGAAACTGCAACATATAATTGTCCATGACTAAAGACAGGTTTTTTCAAGAATAGGCCTACATGAGAAAGCGATTGTCCTTGACTCTTATTAATTGTCATTGCATATGAGACAATTAATGGAAATTGTCTTCTTTGAAATTTAAACGGCAACCTCAAGTCTGATGGAGTAAGTGACATTCTCGGTATGAGTACTTTCTCACCTGCACTTGTTCCGGACAATATCCTTGCTTCTAGAACATAGTTTCCAAGTTTAGTAATTACCATTCTTGTGCCACTACATAAACCAATTGAGTGGTCAATATTTCTTAATAGCATAACTGGAGTGCCAACTTTCAATGTCAATGCATGATTGGGTACACCTGAACAGTTGATTCCATTTAAAAATTCTGGACTGTGAACATCAGCTAACATATCAACATTAGAATCAGATTTGCAAGTACTATCACAACTCAAATATGTAATTCCATCAGACGTGTTTAAAGAACTCATATATTCATTTACAGAATGTACCACGTCAAGTGTTGGTGCCAATATCGCCCTTTTTTGTAAGTACGATGGATTATCAATTATACTTGAGAATGATGGATACGTGCTTTCCACAATTGCTTTAATGGGATCTGTAGAATACTGTAAGAGTATTTGTCCAGGTATCTCTATGTATTCACATTCATCTGTTTGCCCCTCAATTTTGCCATCTCCAATTTTTGCAATCCATTCAGAAAAATGTTTCAGTTGTGCATAATCATTATTTGAGGATGAGTTTTGGAGTCTCATATTCTTTGTCAAGCGTAGGACTTTACAATACCTCCATAGGTAAGATGCATTTATTGTTGCATGCACAATATCTTGCCTAGTTCCTTTTGGTATAACTGGTAAATAGAAAAAAGTAAAAAATAGAATTGAAATGAAATTAAATTGATTTATGGCCGACTCTTTTATGAAAACACAAAAAAAATATTGTTATAAAAAAAATAAATAATATTTTTACACTACAATTGTGTTGTTCTTCACATTGTCCTTTTTTTTATTAGTATTATTATTATTATTATTATTATTATTATATATAAAAGATAAATTTCCCATAGCTCAAATCCCTACCTAAACGGCAAAACCAAATCCCTACACTATTTACAATAGTCAATAATAAAAATCCACATAGTATTCGTAATTCATAAGCTTAAAAGTATATCAATTCCCATGCATTATCTTTATAAAAAGAAAAAATTAAAGAATTCATAAGCTGATAAGTATGTGAACTCCCAAGCATCGGCAAACCAAAAAAAAATTTTAATTATTAATTTAATGAAAGAATATATTACCGTCTGTACGATTTTTGGGACTTAGCCGTGACTGTTTTATTGAGGTGGATTCCAGCAGCTGTTTCATGAGTATTATAGTCTAAATGTATAGTTTTTAAAGAGTATGGAATAATGTAGCTTAAAACTTAGTTGAAAGACAATAATTTTGTATTTATACTTCTGTGATGTAATCTTTTAGTTTAATGAATAATATATATTTTGATTCTGCTCATATTTAGAATGATTATCAATGAATATTTGATTTAAATTTACACCATAATAAATTCAATAAATTTATAATTATTTTATTGATTTGGTGCATATAAAATAAAGATTTTGCTCATATCTGTAATTATTTTCAACAATATTTGTTTTTATTTTACATTGTGGTGTTGACAGAAATAATATCCGTAATATATAATTTAAGGAATTAATATAAATTTTTATATAAATTTTTAAAATAGATTGTAATTAGGGTGCTTGATTATGTTCAAATGTTTGTTTTGATAAGCCTATTTTTTAACAATTAAATACAATTTGATTTCTTAATTATACTATTACTAAATTTCATTTCATTTTTTATGAGTAAATTGAATCACATAGTTTGTTATTATATAATTTTTTTGAGTACTACTGCAAATGTTACAATGTAGTATCTGTTCATTTGAAATTATATATTTATTTATATAGATAGATAGATAGATAGATAGATAGATAGATAGATAATATTTTTATAATCTAAGAGTAATAAAAAATCTCATAAAAAAAGATTAAAAAAATATAATATATGGAAATAAATATATTTAATGAAACATTTAATAGCACAAAAATCTGGTTTATAACAGAAATCCAATTTATAAAAACATGACAAATTAAAAAAAATACTCACACCAACATAAATGCAAACTAATTCAACATAACTTTCAAACTTTCTGAACAAATGTAATAAATAATTCACCAAATAACTCCACCCTTGTTCAATTTCAAGGTTTTTCTATCTTCACAATCAATTTTGACTTCTTTCCAACATTGGATGAAAATGAATCATTCAAGGTACGTTTAATGCTGTTACTGGAAGATCCAGATCCAATTATTTCAACATCAACGTCTTTTTTGAGATCTTTTATTGGTGTTGTGACCTCACCACCTGAAGACAATTCCTATAAAAAAAATGTTTCTATAATTTATGTTGTCTAATATTTTCAAAGCTAAAAGAATAAATATAAAAATAGTTTATTATATAACAAAGATAAATTACCTCAACACTGTTATCTTGACCATGTTGGAATGTGGAAAAAGCATCTGAATCCTATACAATGAAAGTATATATATATATATATTATTTACTTTGTATTATTTAAAAATTAATTACAAATTAAATATGAGATATTTCCAACCTGGCTCTCGAGCACCATACTATCACGAACTTTTGAAATAAGTCCTGGTTCACGACAAAGTTTCATTACGGTCCAAGATCCATAAAAATTTGATAGGTGCTCTGGTTTTACTTGAACCTTAAACAGAAGGGTTTGGTGAACTACAACATTCATTTCTGGGGGAAACGAATCCATTTCATCCTATACAATAAAGGATTTGAATTAGTATAATTCTAAAAAAATAAAAGAGAAGTTGAATATAATACAATAACAATTAGTTCTAACCTCCACATAAGATTTTTTTAATTCAGATGCAGATTTTCCAAATAAATCATTGCATTCACGATCCCATAGTTGGAAGGCTGCATTCCCAGTCGCATCAGAGACTCTTATGGTAACTTTATATCTAAAGGTACCATTGGGCCAATATTTATTGCATTTCAAGCAATGAAAACGATTCAATGACGGTTCTAATTTTTTTAAGCACCTATTACAGGATAAATAACACCAATCTCCAATATTTTGAAAAGCCACAATTTTGGCTAACACCCAAAAGCTTCCAACCTATATGTTTACAATTACAAAAAATCAAATAGTAATTTGAGAAAGAATATTTATGATTTTAAATTTACACTTGTGTTGACAATTGTAGTAAATTAAATATACACACCTCAGGAGCATCGTACAACTGACTAATATTCCGGATTGTCTCAGTGTTGATCTCATCTGCTATTGTAGATGATGATATTGTTNAGTGGCACCAAATGTATTTGTGATTGAAACCTCACCTAATGAATAAGATAACAAAGATTAACATTATAGGATGTTTTATATTTTTAATAAAAAATAATGTAATAAATTTACAAAGAATAACACGTGATGATGAAATTAGGTATTTACCATTATACATTTTTGCACGACACATCTGAATTATCAACACAACAGGTTCCGGATCTGGGTGGTCCACAAGCGGGAGCAATAAATCAACATATTGGTCCCAGAAAGTACATCTTAAAGTTTTTTCCCTGTATATAGTTGTTAAATAAATAATATTTATTTTCAAATATAGTAACATAAAAAAAAATAAATTGTAATATATAAAAATATATTTTAAACATTACTTACTCATGATCTTGAATAACAATCTCCATGAATCTTTTTTGTTTCCCAGAAACTAATGTAGTGCAAGGTGATTGCATAGATACAATAAAGCCAATCAAATCTATTTTAACAAATAAATAACTGTAAATAATTAAATTAGATAACATATGCTAGAAGATGAAGTTATTGTATACAAAACAATATTACCAAATAATTCTGAATAAATTATATCTTCTGGTTTAAGTTGGCCAAACTCCTTGAATTTATAAATATTGTTTGGGAAACTGGTATCTGCATGTTCAATCACTTCTGTGCCCCGCATGGAACTGAGCATGTATTTGTGTTGAGTGGTTTTGAATGGCATAGAATTGTTGGAAACAATGAAATTATTTATTCCGTATAAACATCCCTCATCAAGCATACACTTGAATTTTTCAACATGTAGTTGCTTGAATGTCAAGTGTATACGGGTACCCTGATATATTAATAATAAAATAGGAATTGTGAATGAATGTACCCAAAAAAAAACAAATTTTACCTATTTTTTCAATGCAAATAAAACATAAAACTTTGTATTAAAAAAAAACAATGATATACAAAATTTTAAAAAGAAAGAAAAAAAAACAAACTTAAAACAACAATTGATAAAGCCAAATAATAAATTATAAATAATAATAATAATAATAATAATAATAATATAAACAAATTTGTAGAGGGGTTTATAGAACATATATATGAATATGAATTAGAAAATATATATTATGATTCAAGAAATTATATATATATATATATATATATATATATATATATATATATATATATATATATATATATATATACCTCTACATCTTCCAACACAGATTCTAAGGTTGCACCTCTGTTGTTCTTTACTTCGTAAATACGAATCAATCGTACTATTATTGACCACTCAGTGTTGTAGGCGTTTATCTTATTGAGTGTAACAAAAGTAGGGGCCATTATAGATATAATTTTTTTGCTATGCTATGAGGCTATAGTAGTTCTAATATATAGTGAATGATGTAAAATAAGTTGAATTCATATTGATTTATATAGTGGTATGAGATTTATTACATAAGAGATTTATTTGGAAAATAATAATAATAATTGATTAATAATTATTATTGATTGATTATTTATTAATTACAAATGAGTAAATATAATCCTTGACTGTATTCTAATTAGGCAAAATTAGGTAATTAGGGTGGTGGTTGTTTGTTGGACTAAGTCAAATCGTAGAGTATAACGGCCATATATATGTTAATCTTATTAATTATGTTTTGATTCCCCAACACCCATGCTTTCATCTTGAAACCTTCGGCCATTATCCACCGTAAATATCCAATTATCCATTATATTTTTTTCATTTAATTATATTAATTTATTATTTATGTTTTGACTAAAACGCCCTCCAGTTTTTGGGGAGAAAAGCTTTCCAGGAACTTCTGTTATTATATATATATATAGATAGATTTGGGAGAATTCAAAGAAACATATCAAAGTTTTAAGGAATCAGAAAGGTTTTGTAGAGTTATTTAATTTTCTACTGAAATACATTGATACAGAAGCTGAATTTGAGTTTTATTGGACTAGGTATGTATACTATTAAATTTATCATTCTCTATACGTGTTTATAAAATCGAAGTCACATAGTTTTATTTTTGCTGTTAATTAGGAAATACGTAGTCTTTAGAAAATGTATATATTGTGTTAAAATAATGTAATTTATTTACATAGAAAATGAACATTTTTAGTTATGATGTTAAGTAGGAAATACGTAGTAGTCAGAAAATATATTTTATGTGTTAAAATAATGTACTTTATGTATACAGAAAATGAACAATTTTTGTTATATCATCCAAACATAGTTTTAAGTTTGCTGTTAAGTAGGAAATACGTAGTAGCCAAAAAATGTATATTATGTGTTAAAATAATATGCTTTATGTACACAGAAAATGAACATTTTTAGTTATACCTAGATGATACATTTTTTGTTTAATGTTATATTTAAATTTTATGAAGATGTCCTTTTTAGTTTTTTCACATTTATCAGCTTATCAAAAAAGTTAATTTTACCAAACACTTTTAAGCATAACAACTAGTTTAACAGCTCTTCAGTTTTAGCTTCTAGCTTATGGCTTTTTAGCTTTCAGCTACCTTTTCAGCTAAGACTATGTTTGACAAACCTAGCTGAAAAGTTATAAGCTCGAAGCTGAAACCTAAAGAACTGTTATGTTTAAAAGTGTTTGGTAAAACTAGCTTTTTGATAAATTGATAAATATAAAAAGACTAAAAAGGACAGTTTTCATAAAATTTAAATAGTTTTAAATTTAAATAGGTTTGTTTACATATTAAAATATAAAATAATGAAATTAATATATTTTAAGAAAATATAAAGTAAGAACATATATTTAAAAATATATAAAATAAAACAAAATGTTTATAATTCATAAAATTAGTTCATACAAAAATTAATGTTCAAATACAAATGTCAAATTAAAATTACGACCAAACATACTGAAGAGCAAATAAAGGCTAAAAATGTTTTAATTAGGAGGGGTAAAGGGTGTCATTTATTTAAAATAATAAGGATGAAGATGGAAACAAGTTAAGAAGCTACTAGTTTATTTTTGAAAAGCTACGACTCTATTTGATAGAATAAACTATAAACTCTGTTGGGTAATGTTCTCAAAATAAGTTATAAGCTAGCCCGCGAAACAGAAACTAAGTTTGCCAAATAGCTTATAACAAATTCATTACGTTTATACAATATAATTTGCCAAATCAACATATTCCATGGATGATTTTGGTAAATTTCTCCTTCAAAATGGCTAAAACTTGAAGGACGAGACGTTTTCCTCACTTCGACTGGAGACATGGAGAAGGAAGAAGATGAATCTGCGCGACAAAAGCAAGAGACAAGTGAAGAGCTTAAAACGACGTCATCTCTGTTTCCAGTTTCCCCTCAATTCTCAAATTCCGCCGCCGCCGTTCCGGAATGGCTTCGCAACTCCAGCTTCACGACCAACCTCTCCGTCATAAACGACTCCCTATCGGCGGCGCACTACCGCCATGCCCCCTTCCAGTACGAAGACAAAGAGGAGGAAGAAGAAGAAGAAGAAGAGAAAGAAGTTGACAAGGGCTCTAATAAAGAACGAGCACAGTACGAGTTGCTGGACTCCTCCGCATCAGACCGCGCCCGCTCTTCTTCTCCTTCGGACAGCAGAAGGAAAAGGCGGATGAAGAAGCGGAAGCGGAGGAGGGAGCGCTCCGCTGATGCGCGTAAGCCATACGAGCATCCTCTATTTTCTTCGCGAAAACCAGATGTGGCAAGCTGGGCGTCGTCTTCTGCTGCTGCTGCCACTAATGCCAAAGACTATTACTTTGATTCCCGTGGAGATCGTGATAATTTGGCCTTTGGATGCCTATACAAGTATTTGCATTTTCACCACTTAAATTTTGTAATTAATTTTGATTATGGCATTGGCTTATCACATTCTTATTCATTGCCAAATTGATCCAATTTTAGTGATATTTGGCTAATTATTTTGTTCCAAATTCTTATGCGATCTGTAGAATGGATACTGGAGTGAATTGTTTCTCTTACACTCTGTTTTTGCTTGTGGAATGGTCAGTTAGGATGGTTTGCAGTTGTTTTATGAGCTTAACTATAGCATTCAAGTGAGATTGAGTTTGTGGTCTTACTTGGTTTGAAGTAGAATTCCTTTGCTGTCCAGAGGAGCTGATGAAAGGAGAGAGCACCATACAAGAAATAGAATATGATTTCATTTTATATTTTGGTTTCTTGTGTTTGAAATTTGAGACCAAGGAAATAGTGGAATTAGCTCTAGTTATATATAAACTTTTAAATAGCAAAAAACCTATGTTTCTTCAAATGCTACTTTTTCCCCCCTTTACTGTATTTTCTCCCTGGAACTTGTTCATGAAATAAAAGAGAGTGTCTCAGTTGTTTCTGTTACCAAATAGTGTTTGTGCTAATATGTTTTACCATCTACTTTGTTATAGTAAATTACTGGCAAATGTAACTTTGGAATTTAATTTGTGATAGTGCAGAATGGATGTTGCTCGGTACAAACTTCGTAACACTAGGAAAACATTTGAGCTTAATTATTGCTGGCGGAACCATAATAGCATTTTTGATCCAGACGGTGATGTTGATGCATTTGATAGCAAGCTCAGAGCTGAGGGTCGCTACTGGTCTGCAAAATATGCCGCTGTGGAGCGTCATAAGAACTTGAAGCGAACTCGAATTTTTTCTCATGCAAGGCCCCAGTTGAAAGATTCTGTTGATTTTATCCCTTTGATTGATGAAGGATCTGGAGATGAATCAGTTTCAGGAGCTACTGTAGTGGAGGAATCATGGGAAGATGAAATATTTTTCAAGACAAAGGAGTTCAACAAGATGACAAGAGAACGACCACATGATGAGAAAATTTGGTTGGACTTCGCTGATTTTCAGGACAAGGTTGCCAGTATGCAGCCACATAAAGGCGCTCGTCTTCAAATACTTGAAAAGAAGATTAGTATTCTGGAGAAGGCTACTGAACTTAATCCAGACAGTGAAGACCTGCTTCTCTCTCTTATGAATGCTTACCAGAGCAGAGATAGTATAGATGTCTTGATAAGTCGGTGGGAAAGGATACTTCTGCAAAACTCTGACAGTTATACTTTGTGGAGAGAATTTTTGCGGTTTGTTCAGGGTGAATTTTCAAGATTCAAGGTGTCCGAAATGAGAAAAATTTATGCAAATGCAATACAAGCTTTATCTGGTGCATGCAGTAAGCAGCATAGGCAGGTCTCAACTCTTGACATATTCATATAACCTCAGCATAGGCAGGTCTCAACTCTTGACATATTCATATAACCTCAGTGTTTGTGATCTTTCTGATATTGTTATGCATATATTTGAGTTCTCTTGCTCTTGAGATTTGGTTTTTGAAATTCCTTTCATTCTCATCTTTGAGCTTCAGATAATCATAAAAGATATTGTTAATTTATAGTTAGTCACCTCATTTGGTTTCATTGTGTCTAATGTTTTTTTATGTTTGCTTTCTCTGGCTGTTATCACTAAATTTCTTTTATCTTTTATCAATTAAAATACGGTGCTACATGAAGCGATTATGTATTATTGAGGGCAAATACTGTTGGTCTTTCCCATCATTTAAAGAATATTCTATTGTAATAACCACACTTTGAACAAAGTAATGTCATAAGCAGCACAGGCAGGTTCTGACTCTGGATGTATTCTTGTAAACTTATGTGATTGTCATCTTTCTGAATCTTGATTTGTGAACATTTGACTTTTCTTTCTCTTGAGATCACTTAGCATTCACTTTTGTCATAATTATAAGTTTTCATGTTTTTATTGTGGCTCCATTGTTTTTCTTTGGTATAGGTCCGCCAAGGTGCTATGCAAGTTTCTCTTGATCCAGCTATTGTAAAACTAGAAGTTGGTTTAGTTTCTCTTGATCCAGCTATTGTAAAACTAGAAGTTGGTTTAGTTGATATATTTATGTCTCTCTGTCGGTTTGAGTGGCAAGCGGGGTACAAAGAGTTGGCTACTGCCTTGTTTCAAGCAGAGATTGAATATAGCTTGTTCTCCCCTTCTTTACTTCTTAGCAAAAACAGTAAACAAAGACTTTTTGAACATTTTTGGAGTAGCAATGGTGCTAGAGTTGGGGAAGATGGAGCACTTGGCTGGTCAACATGGTTAGAAAAGGAGGAAGAACAGAGACAACAGGCAGTGAAGGAGGAATCTTCAAGTAATGTTGACGAAGGTGGTTGGACTGGTTGGTCAGAACCATTATCGAAAATCAAAGAAATTAATGAAGTTTCAGAAAAGGTGATAGATAGTGATGGAGTTCTCGAGGAGTTAGAGGATGGAGCTGAAATGCAAGAAGCTGATGAGAAGGATGATACTGAAGCTTTGTTGAAAATGCTTGGAATTGATGCTGCTGCTGCTGAAGTGAATGGTGAGGTCAAAGACACAAGAACATGGGCTAGGTGGTCAGAAGAAGAGGTAGAAAGGGATTCAGACCAGTGGATGCCTGTTCGTGAAGAGGTAGAAAGGGATTCAGACCAGTGGATGCCTGTTCGTGCAAATTGTGGTTAGTATCTCTTTCCCAGTTTCAGTGTGAATTTCAAGGAAATTTTCTCTGCCTAGCCTCATAATTCCTTTCTGCTATTATCTATCCCCAAAAGTAATTTTTCAATTGGAGTATGGCTGTGATAATGTGATATAGCTGACACTTATAATGGCAATGAACTTATGAACCATATCATGCTGCAGACGATGATCAACTTTTGAGAGTAATAGCATATGAGGATGTCAGTGACTACTTATTCTCAATATATTCCAAGGAAGCACGCTTGTCTCTGGTGTCCCAATTTATTGATTTCTATGGCGGGAGGATGGCTCAATGGTACATATTATTGCATACTTGATATCATTGTTTCTAATGTGTGTCAGTTTTGGAGTTTTTTTCATGATTTATTTGTGTTAGCTTGTTAGGTTTTATGCATATATGCCTTAAATATTGCACCAGTTTAGTAGTTGGAGATGGATTTTGATTCAAGTTTCCATGTCTTAAATCTCAAAGGGAAGTAAATGAATCTGTGTTGTGGGAAATCATGTGATTATTAACATTCTTTGATGACAAGGGTTGTGTGAATGCTCTGAAAGGACAGAGGGAAAAGAAAGTGCAATTTTCATGAAAGAAAGAGGGAGCTAGGCATCTTAGAGGAAATATTGCATTATCCACTCACCCCCATCTACAATGCGATGATTCTGCTATTACAAAGAGAACTAGTACAAATTTTCCTCACACCTCTACTGACCTACTATGACCTTACTTAAGTATACTCTTCTATTTGACAGAAAACTTTGTTGTTTTAATTTACCTTTCTCAAGATTAAAAAAAAAAGTTATGGTTCTAAATAGAGTGAATACTGTGTCAATTGTTTAGCTATTTGGTTGTTGATTTGCTGACTCTATCAAACATGGAAGGAGCTGAACAAGCTATTTTTAATCACTCATAAAAAAGGGTTTAATTTATTTTATTTTGTTTATTTAAAATTTTAAGCCTTAATTTGGAACTTCTTGAAAAAGAGGACTTTTCCTCTTATGTGGTGTGAAAAGCCATTCTATATTTAGCGTTTGCATTTTGGAGCAGATTGCATTTTGGAGCAGATAAGCTCCAAAGCAAGCTGCGCCAAATGGACATGTTTGCTACTCAACTGTCTACTTGCATTGCTGCAGAGCTGCTGCTCCTTACCAAATTGCATTGACTGTGCCACTAATTACAGCCTATAGTTGCAATATCAAAACAACTTGGCAAGACTAAAATGGCTGTGACTTGGGTAAACTAGGTCCATAGCAAATAGAAAACCAGCTTGGTGATAACTAGATAAAGTTGCAACTTTGGCTAGTATTGTAAAGGTAACTAATAATTTTATACAGAGTAATGAATTTGTTTTTAGTCAAGCAATCCAACTATTGAAAGATAAAATCATGATAAAAGTACCTTTTAATTGTTCCAGACGCACTTTAGAGGGATAAGAATGCACAAATTGCAGAAGGAACTACCCTGTTCCAATTGAGAGAAGTAAAATACTAAATATGTAAGGATACATTATTACATACGGGGATAAAGTAAGCAATGTCCATAGTAAAACACTGAATGAAAAGGATAAACTGGTTTGCAGGGATCATTTTTCTTTTTAATAGATATCATGCTGGCTTCACATTGCTACCACATACATTCATCACAATTGGCTCACAACTGAGAAAGTCAGAGCCTAATTTGATCTACTCCCTTAAGCTCCAAGCAGAACTTTTTGGTTTTTAAATGGAGGTTTCCCTCACTCCCACTTTTTCCCTCTAGTTGACAAAAAAAGGGGTTTCAGAGTTAAGGGTAAAATTCTAAGAATAACCACATTCAATATATGTTCATTAAAATAAGAAGATAAGCTTGTTATTTTTTGACCACATAAAACTTTTTAGTACAGAGTAATCTTGCCATGACTATCTAACAATTAGTTTCCTTGCTCACTTTACTTGCAGGACTTGCACTAATAGTTCTACTTGGGTGGAGAAGACCCTTAGTCTGGAGGCACTGACGGATCCTTTGTTAGATGAACTGAAAGTTAATGATTTTTTAACAAAAAGTGAGGGAAACCCAGCTGGTATCAGTTTGGAGCATCTTTTGAGCAGTGCTAATGGCATATCTATGCGCACCAATATGATGAAATTTATCCGTAATGCTACATTGCTTTGTATGACTGTATTCCCACAAAACTTCATCCTTGAAGAAGCAGCTCTTGTTGCTGAGGAGCTGTCAAATACCATGATGAATTCATCCAGCTGTTCAATCACCCCTTGTCGAGTGCTTGCAAAGAGTCTATTGAAAAGTAACCGCCAGGTAAATATAATACTCGAGTCTCAAGTTTAAGGAACACTTTTGACTGCATGAGTTTTCAGGTATATATTTTAAAATATTTGGTTTCTAATAATCATGATTGTTTTAAATTTTAAATAGGTATGTGTCTTGATGAAAATATTTTGACTTACATTTGTTCTTCAGCTTTTTACTGTTGTGTAGGAATCTAATGCTTCTGTGGTTACATGATTTAGTGCAATATCTGAAGTTTTATTGATAACCTATTCGAAGCAAGTTCTCTGTCACTTGTTTATGATGCCACACTGTCTCACTCATCCCTCTTTAAGATGAAATTTGTGCTTGATATTTTATTTTCCTTTCATTTCCGCCTTTCCTGGTAATGATTTTGTGGAAAGGTTGATGTTTGGGCAAATAAACACGTTCCATTTGATTTTTCCTTATTTTATTTATATATTTACTATAGGATATATTGCTATGTGGAGTCTATGCACAGAGAGAGGCAGCATTTGGGAATATTGATCATGCTAGAAAGATTTTTGACATGGCATTGTCATCCATTGAAGGACTTCCTGTGGTATGTTCCTAACTTTAGTTTTTAGTACTTAAACTTGGCATGGTTTATGCTAATCATGCTATATGCATGTGGTGATTGAAAATTATTCTTCCATGCATTTTTCTTCCTTCCATTGAATTGGAGTCCAAAATCAAGCCTCTCTTGGCTCTGCCTAATTAAAAATTTGAGTACATGACCGCCATCGCTTATGAGGTATGAAGATGTTATTGCCTTCACCTTAATTTGAATACATATGGAGAAAAGGAAATTTAAATGGATTATGCTAATGTAACATGTAAGTTAGTTTGGTACTCTGATTTTTTATTAAGGGGCATGGTACCTCAGAATTAGAATCATAAATCAAAGTGGGCCTCTTTGGAGTGACCAACCCTAGAATTAGAATCGAAGGAAAAAATATATTATAATAATAATTTTTAAAAATTCATAGATGATTATGATTATGATGATGATGATGATGATTAGGCAAGACCGAACGCCTAATGTGCTCGCCTCGCCTGTTTTTAAGCATGGTATCAGATTATTATTATTATTATTAACTACTTCTATTAATGCAATTGTAAGAATAGTGATGAACTATTAAAAATCAAATAGTAAATCCAAACAATACTACAATAGTGATAGTGATAGTGATAGTGTAATAGTAACAACTATACTAATGCTAAATTGCTAACACTAACACTAATACTAATACTAAAAGACAAGAAAAGAAAAAATAATATGTTGAATGAGAGGAATGCTGGAATAGGAATGAAATATCAATTATCAAATATCTCAATTGTTTCCACTCCCATTCCTGAGCTCAAAAGTAGTGAACCAAATGCCCCCTTAATGATTGGTGTGGAACAATTATAATTCATGTAAAATATATTGCAACAAATTCAAGTTATTATTACCTTAGTATTTGCAGGTTTTTAAATTTAGAAACCAGACCTTGCAGGGTAATTCTATTATCCTAGTGATTTGCTCCAAAAGACCTTTGGGTAAAGTTGTTTAGAGCGTTGTGGTTGAAGTGAATTCTTTTTCTCGCATATTTTGTGATTGGTTATTACACGATGCTCAAGCTTTCATGCTATGAAAATTATCAGTGTACTGTTTTGGGTTTGAGTTTATATTGGGATTTTATGGTATAAGCATGACATTTATCAGTTGAAGCTGCATTCTTGAATTGAAACACTGCTTATGACAGATCGTTGTCCTCTCATGCCTGTGTTCTATTCTATCTGCAGTAAATTTTTTAGTATCCCCACCCCCCTCTCTGCCATTTTCTTTCCCTTCTTTTTCCTTGTGTCCCACTTTTTTCATGTCCTACATCACATATAAACTGGAATTCTCCAAAGTATTTCTTATGACTAGAACAAATCCTAGTTCATCATTTCATGGGAAAATGCAGTCTTATTATTTTGTAGTTTCCCAGCTCCAGGCACTTCCTCATTCTGGTTGTGAAATATGTAAATAACCCCTTTATGGTTTGCGGGATGTTGATTGCCCCCATTTATTAGTGTTTCCAGCTAATACAGAGTGTGGTCAACACACCAAGACAGCAAGTTTAGAAAAATACTATTATTATAACTTTGACCGAACAAACCTGATGGCGAAGAAAGAAAGAAGTGGAGGAAAAAATGCTTCAAAGATACAAGTCCAAATGTTGAATTGCTTGTACAAGCTGCTTAAGTTCATGAATCCCAACCATATCATCACCTGTTTTGACAATGTTGACAACATATACAAGAAAAATTCAACATTTCCCTAGATTGTGAAAGAACACAGAATAGTGAACTCAACATTTCTGAAGACCAAATTCATTGGACAGCACAACTAAATCTGCAAGCCATGCTTTGGTCATTACAGGATAAATTTGATGATGTTAGTTCATAAAAATTAAAAAATGAGGATGTAGTTAGCATGATTTTGAAAACTAAATGGGGTTTCATTAGGCTCAAGCGATGAACTAAAAGCAGCTGGGTGCATTTCAGAACAGGAGTTTTACCCTTGATGGGAGAATTCTCCTTGTTCTGACAGGCTAACCAGCTGCAAGCATTCAGTAAATGTTCTTCCATAGAGGTTAGCCTGTGTTAGTCTCCTTCCTAAGAAGATCCTCATTCAGATTTCATTATTGGGTGATATATTTTATCATATGTATTGCCTTTAGTGTGACATTTTTCCTTTAGAGGATGATTCCTATTTGTGTTTTTTTAATTATGCAGGACGTTCGGAGAAACGAGTCTCTGTTATATCTCTGGTATGCTGAAGTAGAGCTGGCAAACTGTTCTCATGGTAGTCCAGAATCATTGCTCCGTGCTTTACACATTTTATCTTGCCTGGGAAGTGGTGTGAAATACACTCCTTACAAATGTCAACCATCGAGTCTGCTGCAGCTGAGAGCACGCCAAGGATTTAGAGAGAGAATAAATTTGCTACGTTCAACCTGGACACATGGTGTGATAGATGACCAGTCAGTTGCTCTTGTATGTTCAGCCGCTTTGTTTGAGGAAATTAGTATTGGATGGACAGCCAGTGCTGAAATTTTTGACCAGGCATTTTCAATGGTTCTTCCCGGTAATTAATATTGCACTATATATTTCTAACCATAACTTTCTACTGCATATATTTTTAACCCTAACCGTAGGCCTATGTCATGTCCAAATCATCTTTATATATTCTCCCCAATTTATCTTTAGCAAGCATACTTGGCTGTAAATTATTTTATTTTATTTTATTTTTATAAATCCTGCAAGGTTACCAGTAGAGTGGCAAGGAACATTGCCAATCCCCTAGTTATTTTATAAATATCAAACATCATAATTCAAAGAGGGGAATTAAATCTTACTTCCTTACCTGTGATAGGTGAACAAGCACCTAGAACAAAAATTGAAAGTTGAAAAACTAGGAATGCTTCTAAGTGGGAGGATTCCTCCCTTACAACAAATCCTAACTAGTAAAGCCAAAAAAAAGAGGCTTTGAGGGGGGGGGGGGTTGTAACGGAGTCGTCCATGACAAAACCTTACGTTCAATAAAGTCATTTCTATTTGGTCCTTTCTTGTATTACCAATAACGAGCATTGGCATTTTTATCTTAGTTACAGCTATCATATGGTGTTTCCCTTGTGCTTTACCAATAATGTTTGAATGCATCTCCTACTGTTGACTTTTGTTCTGTATCACTATTCTAATAATGCATTTCTGCAGAAAGAAGAAGGAACAGCTATCATGTAGAATCTTTGTTCAACTATTATGTTGCCATGCTTTCTAAACATCACAGAGAAGTAAAGCTATCAAAAGTGTGGCAGTCTGTATTGAAAGGGCTGCAGATGTATCCTGTCAGTCCAAAACTTTACAGTGCATTAGTTCAAATCAGCCATCTTTACACTTCGCCAAATAAGCTAAGGCTGGTATTTGATGAATACTGCAGAAAGTAAGTCCTTATGCTACGTCTGCAGCTCATGGAATACTTCATTTTTCCATGATCTATATTTGATGAATGTTGCTATGCATGCAATATTTGGCATATATTTATTAGTTGACTCTGGATCTATATCAATTATCACAATCTTACATCTCTGAAGTTACCTAACACTGGTAAAAGGCCTTATGGAAGATTTGTATGAAAAAGTGTTGTCCTTGGCCTTCAGGCCATTTGCAAATCTGAACTATTGGTTTAATTGTTATACAAGTTCCAGTCCCAGCCCATGAGAACGTATAATAGGTCAGACTCAGTGCATCTGACTCTACCATGAAGAGAATAGTTGATTGCTCCTGCTTTTGATCATGTTAACCTCATTTCCCTACCAGACAGCCTCACCGAAACTTTTCTTCATTTCTCTCTGTCTTGTTTACTCTAATGAGTAATATCATTACTCCTATAGTGTGAGGGAAAGTGGTTTTCCAGCTCCACATTGGTATGAGAGTATCCAAACATCTTCAGTTATGGCATTTAAATCTCCAATGATCTTTGGAAGCTGATAAACAGAGGTGTTGTGGTCTTTTATTTAATCACTTAATAATTGAGGATGCATCTCTTAGACTGTAACAATAATCAGGTTATCATTAAAATGTACTCCCTTTGTCCCTATTCCCCTATTTATTTGTCTTTAATCTGTCCCAAAACAATTCGAGGTGGGTCAATTTGACATATTTTAAACTGTCAGTCGAGAATGGCCTGTATACCTTTATTGTGTAGTGTAGATCAATCTCATAACTTCTTACTCTTCATGATCTTCTCTGTTTAAACTTCCAGGAAACCATCTGTTATTAATTGGCTATTTGCATTGTCATTCGAGATAACTAGAGGTGGTTCCCAGCATAGAATACGCAGACTTTTTGAGAGGGCATTAGAGGATGAGAAACTGCGTAAGTCGGTGATAATCTGGCGTAGCTACATTGCATATGAACATGATATAACATGCAACGCATCAGCTGCAAGAAGAGTCTTCTTCCGAGCGGTCCATGCTTGCCCATGGTAAAATTCCTCTGTGATGACAGTGCTTTATGATAATCATTGTGCCGAAAATTTTGTTAGATAAATCTTATGTCTGTCTCATCGATCTGCTCTCCAAATATGATAACAGAATTATGTGCATAGCTGTTGAGGCTAAAGAATAGGATTGCAGTTTGAACCAGAAATGATTCTGCTTAATATGCATTTCAGAATGATCTGTAAAAAGTTTGCGTAGACATGATGATCAAGTCCAACTTGGTCTCCATATATATGAATCCCCCCCCCCCCCCCCCCCCCCCCCCCCCCCCCCCCCCCCCCCCCCCCCCCCCCCCCCCCCCCCCCCCCCCCCCCCCCCCCCCCCCCCCCCCCCCCCCCCCCCCCCCCCCCCCCCCCCCCCCCCCCCCCCCCCCCCCCCCCCCCCCCCGGAAGGGGGGGGGATTCATATATATGGAGACCAAGTTGGACTTGATCATCATGTATACGCAAACTTTTTACAGATCATTCTGAAATGCATATTAGCAGAATCATTTCCAAACTGCAATTCCTATTCTTTAGCCTCAACAGCTATGCACATAATTCTGTTATCATATTTGGAGAGCAGATCAATGAGACAGACATAGATTTATCTAAGAAAATTTCGGCACAATGATTATCATAAAGCACTGTCATCAGAGGAATTTTACCATGGGCAAGCATGGACCGCTCGGAAGAAGACTCTTCTTGCAGCTGATGCGTTACATGTTATATCATGTTCATATGCGATGTAGCTACGCCAGATTATCACCCACTTACGCAGTTTCTCATCCTCTAATGCCCTCTCAAAAAGTCTGCGTATTCTATGCTGGGAACCACCTCTACTTATCTCGAATGACAATGCAAATAGCCAATTAATAACAGATGGTTTCCTGGAAGTTTAAACAGAGAAGATCATGAAAGAGTAAGAAGTTATGAGATTGATCTACACTACACAATAAAGGTATACAGGCCATTCTCGACTGACAGTTTAAAATATGTCAAATTGACCCACCTCGAATTGTTTTGGGACAGATTAAAGACAAATAAATAGGGAATAGGGACAAAGGGAGTACATTTTAATGATAACCTGATTATTGTTACAGTCTAAGAGATGCATCCTCAATTATTAAGTGATTAAATAAAAGACCACAACACCTCTGTTTATCAGCTTCCAAAGATCATTGGAGATTTAAATGCCATAACTGAAGATGTTTGGATACTCTCATACCAATGTGGAGCTGGAAAACCACTTTCCCTCACACTATAGGAGTAATGATATTACTCATTAGAGTAAACAAGACAGAGAGAAATGAAGAAAAGTTTCGGTGAGGCTGTCTGGTAGGGAAATGAGGTTAACATGATCAAAAGCAGGAGCAATCAACTATTCTCTTCATGGTAGAGTCAGATGCACTGAGTCTGACCTATTATACGTTCTCATGGGCTGGGACTGGAACTTGTATAACAATTAAACCAATAGTTCAGATTTGCAAATGGCCTGAAGGCCAAGGACAACACTTTTTCATACAAATCTTCCATAAGGCCTTTTACCAGTGTTAGGTAACTTCAGAGATGTAAGATTGTGATAATTGATATAGATCCAGAGTCAACTAATAAATATATGCCAAATATTGCATGCATAGCAACATTCATCAAATATAGATCATGGAAAAATGAAGTATTCCATGAGCTGCAGACGTAGCATAAGGACTTACTTTCTGCAGTATTCATCAAATACCAGCCTTAGCTTATTTGGCGAAGTGTAAAGATGGCTGATTTGAACTAATGCACTGTAAAGTTTTGGACTGACAGGATACATCTGCAGCCCTTTCAATACAGACTGCCACACTTTTGATAGCTTTACTTCTCTGTGATGTTTAGAAAGCATGGCAACATAATAGTTGAACAAAGATTCTACATGATAGCTGTTCCTTCTTCTTTCTGCAGAAATGCATTATTAGAATAGTGATACAGAACAAAAGTCAACAGTAGGAGATGCATTCAAACATTATTGGTAAAGCACAAGGGAAACACCATATGATAGCTGTAACTAAGATAAAAATGCCAATGCTCGTTATTGGTAATACAAGAAAGGACCAAATAGAAATGACTTTATTGAACGTAAGGTTTTGTCATGGACGACTCCGTTACAACCCCCCCCCCCCCCCCTCAAAGCCTCTTTTTTTGGCTTTACTAGTTAGGATTTGTTGTAAGGGAGGAATCCTCCCACTTAGAAGCATTCCTAGTTTTCAACTTTCAATTTTTGTTCTAGGTGCTTGTTCACCTATCACAGGTAAGGAAGTAAGATTTAATTCCCCTCTTTGAATTATGATGTTTGATATTATAAAATAACTAGGGGATTGGCAATGTTCCTTGCCACTCTACTGGTAACCTTGCAGGATTTATAAAAAAAAATAAAAAAAATTTACAGCCAAGTATGCTTTGCTAAAGATAAATTGGGGAGAATATATAAAGATGATTTGGACATGACATAGGCCTACGGTTAGGGTTAAAATATATGCAGTAGAAAGTTATGGTTAGAAATATATAGTGCAATATTAATTACCGGGAAGAACCATTGAAAATGCCTGGTCAAAAATTTCAGCACTGGCTGTCCATCCAATACTAATTTCCTCAAACAAAGCGGCTGAACATACAAGAGCAACTGACTGGTCATCTATCACACCATGTGTCCAGGTTGAACGTAGCAAATTTATTCTCTCTCTAAATCCTTGGCGTGCTCTCAGCTGCAGCAGACTCGATGGTTGACATTTGTAAGGAGTGTATTCACACCACTTCCCAGGCAAGATAAAATGTGTAAAGCACGGAGCAATGATTCTGGACTACCATGAGAACAGTTTGCCAGCTCTACTTCAGCATACCAGAGATATAACAGAGACTCGTTTCTCCGAACGTCCTGCATAATTAAAAAACACAAATAGGAATCATCCTCTAAAGGAAAAATGTCACACTAAAGGCAATACATATGATAAAATATATCACCCAATAATGAAATCTGAATGAGGATCTTCTTAGGAAGGAGACTAACACAGGCTAACCTCTATGGAAGAACATTTACTGAATGCTTGCAGCCTGGTTAGCCTGTCAGAACAAGGAGAATTCTCCCATCAAGGGTAAAACTCCTGTTCTGAAATGCACCCAGCTGCTTTTAGTTCATCGCTTGAGCCTAATGAAACCCCATTTAGTTTTCAAAATCATGCTAACTACATCCTCATTTTTTAATTTTTATGAACTAACATCATCAAATTTATCCTGTAATGACCAAACATGGCTTGCAGATTTAGTTGTGCTGTCCAATGAATTTGGTCTTCAGAAATGTTGAGTTCACTATTCTATGTTATTTCACAATCCAGGGAAATATTGAATTTTTCTTGTATATGTTGTCAACATTGTCAAAACAGGTGATGATATGGTTGGGATTCATGAACTTAAGCAGCTTGTACAAGCAATTCAACATTTGGACTTGTGTCTTTGAAGCATTTTTTCCTCCACTTCTTCTTTCTTCGCCATCAGGTTTGTTCGGTCAAAGTTATAATAATAGTATTTTTCTAAACTTGCTGTCTTGGTGTGTTGACCACACTCTGTATTAGCTGGAAACACTAATAAAATGGGGGCAATCAACATCCCGCAAACCATAAAGGGGTTATTACATATTTCACAACCAGAATGAGGAAGTGCCTGGAGCTGGGAAACTACAAAATAATAAGACTGCATTTTCCCATGAAATGATGAACTAGGATTTGTTCTAGTCATAAGAAATACTTTGGAGAATTCCAGTTTATATGTGATGTAGGACAAAAAAAGTGGGACACAAGGAAAAAGAAGGGAAAGAAAATGGCAGAGAGGGGGTGGGATACTAAAAAATTTACTGCAGATAGAATAGAACACAGGCATGAGAGGACAACGATCTGTCATAAGCAGTGTTTCAATTCAAGAATGCAGCTTCAACTGATAAATGTCATGCTATACCATAAAATCCCAATATAAACTCAAACCCAAAACAGTACACTGATATATTTTCATAGCATGAAAGCTTGAGCATCGTGTAATAACCAATCACAAAATATGCGAGAAAAAGAATTCACTTCAACCACAACGCTCTAAACAACTTTACCCAAAGGTCTTTTGGAGCAAATCACTAGGATAATAGAATTACCCTGCAAGGTCTGGTTTCTAAATTTAAAAACCTGCAAATACTAAGGTATAATACTTGAATTTGTTGCAATAATTTTACATGAATTATAATTGTTCCACACCAATCATTAAGGGGCAGTTCACTACTTTTGAGCTCAGGAATGGGAGTGGAAACAATTGAGATATTTGATATGATATTTCATTCCTATTCCAGCACCTCTCATTCAACATATTATTTTTTCTTTTCTTGTTTTAGTATTAAATTGTTGTGTTAGCATTAGCATTAGTATAGTTACTTTACACTATCACTATCACTATCACTATTGTAGTATTGTTTGGATTTACTATTTGATTTTTAATAGTTCATCACTATTCTTACAATTGCATTAATAGAAGTAGTTAATAATAATAAATATCTGATACCATGCTTAAAAACAGGCGAGGCGAGCACATTAGGCGTTCGGTCTTGCCTAATCATCATCATCATCATCATAATCATAATCATCTATGAATTTTTAAAAATTATTATTATAATATATTTTTTCCTTCGATTCTAATTCTAGGGTTGGTCACTCCAAAGAGGCCCACTTTGATTTATGATTCTAATTCTGAGGTACCATGCCCCTTAATAAAAAATCAGAGTACCAAACTAACTTACATGTTACATTAGCATAATCCATTTAAATTTCCTTTTCTCCATATGTATTCAAATTAAGGTGAAGGCAATAACATCTTCATACCTCATAAGCGATGGCGGTCATGTACTCAAATTTTTAATTAGGCAGAGCCAAGAGAGGCTTGATTTTGGACTCCAATTCAATGGAAGGAAGAAAAATGCATGGAAGAATAATTTTCAATCACCACATGCATATAGCATGATTAGCATAAACCATGCCAAGTTTAAGTACTAAAAACTAAAGTTAGGAACATACCACAGGAAGTCCTTCAATGGATGACAATGCCATGTCAAAAATCTTTCTAGCATGATCAATATTCCCAAATGCTGCCTCTCTCTGTGCATAGACTCCACATAGCAATATATCCTATAGTAAATATATAAATAAATAAGGAAAAATCAAATGGAACGTGTTTATTTGCCCAAACATCAACCTTTCCACAAAATCATTACCAGGAAAGGCGGAAATGAAAGGAAAATAAAATATCAAGCACAAATTTCATCTTAAAGAGGGATGAGTGAGACAGTGTGGCATCATAAACAAGTGACAGAGAACTTGCTTCGAATAGGTTATCAATAAAACTTCAGATATTGCACTAAATCATGTAACCACAGAAGCATTAGATTCCTACACAACAGTAAAAAGCTGAAGAACAAATGTAAGTCAAAATATTTTCATCAAGACACATACCTATTTAAAATTTAAAACAATCATGATTATTAGAAACCAAATATTTTAAAATATATACCTGAAAACTCATGCAGTCAAAAGTGTTCCTTAAACTTGAGACTCGAGTATTATATTTACCTGGCGGTTACTTTTCAATAGACTCTTTGCAAGCACTCGACAAGGGGTGATTGAACAGCTGGATGAATTCATCATGGTATTTGACAGCTCCTCAGCAACAAGAGCTGCTTCTTCAAGGATGAAGTTTTGTGGGAATACAGTCATACAAAGCAATGTAGCATTACGGATAAATTTCATCATATTGGTGCGCATAGATATGCCATTAGCACTGCTCAAAAGATGCTCCAAACTGATACCAGCTGGGTTTCCCTCACTTTTTGTTAAAAAATCATTAACTTTCAGTTCATCTAACAAAGGATCCGTCAGTGCCTCCAGACTAAGGGTCTTCTCCACCCAAGTAGAACTATTAGTGCAAGTCCTGCAAGTAAAGTGAGCAAGGAAACTAATTGTTAGATAGTCATGGCAAGATTACTCTGTACTAAAAAGTTTTATGTGGTCAAAAAATAACAAGCTTATCTTCTTATTTTAATGAACATATATTGAATGTGGTTATTCTTAGAATTTTACCCTTAACTCTGAAACCCCTTTTTTTGTCAACTAGAGGGAAAAAGTGGGAGTGAGGGAAACCTCCATTTAAAACCAAAAACCCAAAAAAAGTTCTGCTTGGAGCTTAAGGGAGTAGATCAAATT
>NC_044916.1:10016111-10031969 GCF_003576645.1 Ipomoea triloba
TTTATATTCTCCCCAATTTATCTTTAGCAAGCATACTTGGCTGTAATTTTTATTTTATTTTTTTTTATAAATCCTGCAAGGTTACCAGTAGAGTGGCAAGGAACATTGCCAATCCCCTATTTTATAAATATCAAACATCATAATTCAAAGAGGGGAATTAAATCTTACTTCCTTACCTGTGATAGGTGAACAAGCACCTAGAACAAAAATTGAAAGTTGAAAACTAGGAATGCTTCTAAGTGGGAGGATTCCTCCCTTACAACAAATCCTAACTAGTAAAGCCAAAAAAAAGAGGCTTTGAGGGGGGGGGGGAGGGGTTGTAACGGAGTCGTCCATGACAAAACCTTACGTTCAATAAAGTCATTTCTATTTGGTCCTTCTTGTATTACCAATAACGAGCATTGGCATTTTTTATCTTAGTTACAGCTATCATATGGTGTTTCCCTTGTGCTTTACCAATAATGTTTGAATGCATCTCCTACTGTTGACTTTTGTTCTGTATCACTATTCTAATATGCATTTCTGCAGAAAGAAGAAGGAACAGCTATCATGTAGAATCTTTGTTCAACTATTATGTTGCCATGCTTTCTAAACATCACAGAGAAGTAAAGCTATCAAAAGTGTGGCAGTCTGTATTGAAAGGGCTGCAGATGTATCCTGTCAGTCCAAAACTTTACAGTGCATTAGTTCAAATCAGCCATCTTTACACTTCGCCAAATAAGCTAAGGCTGGTATTTGATGAATACTGCAGAAAGTAAGTCCTTATGCTACGTCTGCAGCTCATGGAATACTTCATTTTTCCATGATCTATATTTGATGAATGTTGCTATGCATGCAATATTTGGCATATATTTATTAGTTGACTCTGGATCTATATCAATTATCACAATCTTACATCTCTGAAGTTACCTAACACTGGTAAAAGGCCTTATGGAAGATTTGTATGAAAAAGTGTTGTCCTTGGCCTTCAGGCCATTTGCAAATCTGAACTATTGGTTTAATTGTTATACAAGTTCCAGTCCCAGCCCATGAGAACGTATAATAGGTCAGACTCAGTGCATCTGACTCTACCATGAAGAGATAGTTGATTGCTCCTGCTTTTGATCATGTTAACCTCATTTCCCTACCAGACAGCCTCACCGAAACTTTCTTCATTTCTCTCTGTCTTGTTTACTCTAATGAGTAATATCATTACTCCTATAGTGTGAGGGAAAGTGGTTTCCAGCTCCACATTGGTATGAAGTATCCAAACATCTTCAGTTATGGCATTTAAATCTCCAATGATCTTTGGAAGCTGATAAACAGAGGTGTTGTGGTCTTTTATTTAATCACTTAATAATTGAGGATGCATCTCTTAGACTGTAACAATAATCAGGTTATCATTAAAATGTACTCCCTTTGTCCCTATTCCCCTATTTATTTGTCTTTAATCTGTCCCAAAACAATTCGAGGTGGGTCAATTTGACATATTTTAAACTGTCAGTCGAGAATGGCCTGTATACCTTTATTGTGTAGTGTAGATCAATCTCATAACTTCTTACTCTTCATGATCTTCTCTGTTTAAACTTCCAGGAAACCATCTGTTATTAATTGGCTATTTGCATTGTCATTCGAGATAACTAGAGGTGGTTCCCAGCATAGAATACGCAGACTTTTTGAGAGGGCATTAGAGGATGAGAAACTGCGTAAGTCGGTGATAATCTGGCGTAGCTACATTGCATATGAATGATGATATAACATGCAACGCATCAGCTGCAAGAAGAGTCTTCTTCCGCGGTCCATGCTTGCCCATGGTAAAATTCCTCTGTGATGACAGTGCTTTATGATAATCACATTGTGCCGAAATTTTGTTAGATAAATCTTATGTCTGTCTCATGATCTGCTCTCCAAATATGATAACAGAATTATGTGCATAGCTGTTGAGGCTAAAGAATAGGATGCAGTTTGAACTGATTCTGCTTAATATGCATTTCAGAATGATCTGTAAAAAGTTTGCGTATACATGATGATCAAGTCCAACTTGGTCTCCATATATATGAATCCCCCCCCCCCCCCTCTTCCCCCTCCCTCAGGGTCACCCATAGCTGTTGGCGGATGTCGTAGGTTTTGCCGTTTTGAGTTGCTTCTTTTCCCTTGTATGCATTTTTTTTAAGTGCATGTCTAGGTTGGACAGTTAGTGAGCGAGTGAAGTGCTAGCCCATTGAGCCCTAAACGCTTGCATGTTTAAGCTGTCAATCATCCATGACTTGCAGAGAGAATCTTACAACTTTTAGTGTGCCGTTTGTTTTCTTCCTCTTCAACATTAGCATGCATGACTTAGAGATGCATGTTTTTATGCAGGTCAAAAAAGTTATGGCTTGATGGTTTTCTGAAGCTAAATGCCATACTTACTGCAAAGGAGCTCTCAGATCTCCAGGAAGTAATGCGGGATAAAGAACTCAATCTAAGGACGGATATTTATGAAATTCTTCTGCAAGATGAGATGGAATGCTGATATCATGTCGAGGACAGCCCAGCCCATCTTATTTGCGTTTCTGTTTCTTCTCCGAATCAGTTCACTTCTGACATGAGAGGGATGGCCGATGTTGTGGATTACATACATTAGTTGTGGATCTGCCTCTGCTTCCAAGTCATCCATGTAGTAGGGGTTTTAGTTGTTCTGTTAGGGGTAAAATTAAAGCCAATTTTGCCAACTTTGTAAAGCTAGCTGTATAACTACTGGATGCAAATGTGTTGAAAATTTCCTGGAAAAATGTTATTGATTAGTTCTGCCTCACAGTTTGTCACTTCATATAGGATAATTTTGGTTTTTGTTATTGCAACAAGAATTAAATTTACAATACTTGGCACTTGCATATATGTGAAACATATATTCTAGTTTCTGGAATTAAATTATTGGCAAAATTTATGGAATATCTTTATTTTGCTTTAACTTTAACATGATCATTATACCCAAAATTTGATTTGGAATTTCTGTTCAATGTAATTAACTTCCACCACAATGACAAAAAGTAGCAATTTCACCTCCATTATGATCACTTGACAAATAAACAATGGAAACACCAGTTCAACACTACAATAAAAAAAATAAAATTTTTACAAACAAAAATTTTCAACTCTCCCTTCACTTCATTAGCACTAGCACGGGAAGCTATTTCTATGACTAATCTGGTTGAGTGGTTTTCCACTCCCCCTTCTATAATCGCTGATTTGTTGAGTCCCTTAGATACCTTACCCTTACCACGAAGAAGAAAAAAAAAAAAAAAACTGTCCTGCCTCAAGAAACACTATTACATGTACTCAATATCTTCTTCTCTTTGTTCCAAGATTATATTAGCCATGGCAAGTCTATATGCAGTGGACCTCAAATTCCTAACCAATACATAGATTTCCTTCCTCCGCTTAATGGATGGAACCCTCCATTGATCCTCTCTAAGACAAGCAAGATTGATTGCCTCACAAAGCGCCAATGCAACAGGTTTTTTGCTGTAGGAAGATGATATCCAAATCAATACAACATAAATGCTTGGCAAGTTGCTAAGAAAAATGACAGAAAAATTCCTTTATGAATAATATATTACTGACCTTCCTTGTACAAATCCCGTTGTAACAAAACCAATTGGCAGCCTATAAGAGTCTCTGGATGAAGGGTCAGTAGGGAGTTGACATTCCCATTTTCCATCTTGCTGCACAAAGTATGATCTCACCAAAGATTCAGTTATTTGAAGTTCTCTGTCAGAATTTTCGGATCTGTATTCCACAAAAGGTCCACTAAGCTTAAAAATATTCAAATATGCATAAATTCATGTATAAATCCATGAAAAAAATGATGCACATGGCACATTCTTATAAACAGAGCAAAGATATTTCAAATGCAATTGAAGATCATATATCACACCCATATTCATGGAGTATACTGTTATGTATCAACATATTTCTAGGATCACTTAATAGGTGATTTCCATTTCCCTGTCATAAAAGAGCATATCCATCTACTGGCATTGAATTTCATTTTATGTGCCCCTCCGGTTAGTTGAAAACATTTTTATTGGTTAAAGCAAAGAACAATGCAAAATTTAAAATGATTAAAAATGAGAGCCATCTAAAAAAAGCCAAAAAGTAATTACCTCTGTGTCCACAACAATATATCATCAACATGAGGTGCACAAACCACTGCTCCTCCTTCAAAAAAACCTTTGCTGTAGGCACGCAACAATACTCTTACGAAACACAATTTTGGTCCATAATTTACACGATAGATGACCTTATCTGAGTGCTCATTCACCATTTTTTCATCTTTAATGAAGTTAGAAATACACTCCTTCCTATTTGGAAATTTAGGAAACAAAAGCAAATGACTTCCATTGATTTTATCCAAAAACTGACTCAAAATGTAGGATGTCCTTGCTATAAACCCCACAAACGGAATATGACAATGATCATCTGCATCTGGGCTGCATGTTCTACAATCACTGTAATCCACTAAGCTGTTTTTTGCCCTTTCTTTTGTACTGAAGTCTTTACATTGCACTTGATAATTTCTTTCTACAAATGATCTTTTGTCAAGAGCAAGGTGGACACTGTTCCATGGAGGTAGAATTGGAACTCCAAAGGGTCTCATGGAAGGAGGATTTCTCTCCACCTTTTCATCAGCAACAGCTGCTTCCATTTTCATAAAACATGAATATGAATTGCAGTCAGGAAAGTCGGAAGGAAAGTATGGCAACTCAGCCTGCAAAGGGAAAGAGGAATTAAAAAGAATATCAGAAGACCTTGTAAAATCACGCGCAAAGGAAATTGTGTACTTACTTCACATGCAATCCATTGCTTCTCTCTGAGACCAATTGCATGAGCACCATTGGTGATGAGACTAATCCAAAAGACCTTGACCCAACTTAGTGGGAGAAGGATAGACCACCTACAAGAATTTTTAAGGACTATTAGGTATTTGAACAGTTCGAGCTTTAAAGAAAAATGATTGACCATCTTTTCAAGTTCTTTGATAAATTATGAGTTAAATCACAATCAAAATCAATCAGCTAAGAACCGAAAAAAAGGATCGCAAACACCATTTGTAATTTGTTGAGAATTAAATTCACAAGAACTGAGAAATTAGTCGAACAGAAACTTGAAGATAAATATTAAGAGTAACAGCATCCAGCATCATATGAGAAGAATTAAAAGTGTGCAAACACTTGCATCAAACTAAAAGATGTGTTGTGCATAACTGCATATTGCATACTACCTATCATAGTATTAAACTCGATCACCAATTAAAGGAAATTCACCTTCTGATAGAAGATTTCTGCCCGTAATTTTTTATTAGCAGAAGTGGACATGATGTTGGAAACTGCATATTATTTGGAGTATTTGATGCCCCAGAAATTCTATCACCAATCCGGAACAACTCAATTCGCTGATTGTGTCTCTCCATGCAAAGAACACTTTCCTCTACAGGAGGACTTAATTCTTTGTCAACATGCCACAAATCCATGCACTCAGATGAGTCACAACTTTCTTCAAATTCTAAGCATTGACGTGAAAGTAAATTGCATTCCTCTTTAGGGTTTTCCACCAAACCACCATGTCCTTTTATTCCATGTTCTTTATAAGCTTGCATTCCTAGAGCATTTATATCCGGAGCATTAGCAATATCTTCCTTGGTAAAAGCACGAGGATCAACAACGGTAAGGGAAACAACTCCAAAAGAAGGAATTTGATCTTCCTCAAATATTTTCACTAATTGACTTTCTCTGTCACAGCCAATGACAGAACACTTCTTGAGCAGGGAAGATTTTTCTGCACTGCTGCATAGGCAAGGATACCACTCAGCATTTTGACCTAGTCATTTAACTGAAGTAGAAGTTCAAAGTCAATAATTATCTCACCAGGTAGCAGGATGTAATGTCTTTTTAAGGACCTGAAGTGTCCTAGATCCTATCACTTCTAATTTTGCAACCCGATCATCAAGGGAGATGCAACTAACTGTGCACGTGCTGGCATTCATCTGATGGTTAAGAACAATAGAACTAGTTATCTATACTGCACAAGCAAAATAAGCTACCATAAAATATAAGTTATCTTAAATATAAGAACAGAAAAAAAAAAAATTACTGGTATACTGATCCAAACTTTTTTTAAGTGACATAGGAATGGAGAATATCAGTTATTACCATTTAAGAAATTGCAATATCTGATGAAGCAATTATTACACATATGAAAACCTCGAGTAATAGTTTAGAAGATAGAGTTCAGTAGCTTACCTGTTGTACACAGGCAGACTGTAAAGCCTCAAACCCTTCTTTATGAGCTGAAGCATGTATGAAAATCCACAGCCGCCTAGAGGAAGCAAAGTCATCAACTCTGTTTTGCCTCTCACATTCGTCTACATTAGAGACCTTAACATTGAGCCCACGGACGTTCCGAGGTTGCCACATATAGGTAACAGGGGCGATGGCAGAAGAGAAGGATACTCCATAATGATGAAGCTGCAAAAGTACACACAATTATGAATTATCATAAAAAATAATTTCCTGGGGGAAAAATCATGAACATAGGCAACCTACCATAGCATTACCACAGATAGCACCTGAGAGTATGTCCTGGGAAGCATTTTCACACTGTGATGGTGAAGGAACAATCATGTTGTCTAGGATTGACATCAACATATCCTGAAAGCATATATAGTATGGTTAATAGACTAGTACTTTCAACAGGTAGAGTAATGTCTGTGAAGCAGAGTATCATTATTTGTTTTTCTTTATTTTTCCTTACAAATCGCTGGACCAAGATGATGAATGTATTGCAACATTTTAAAACCTAATATTGATTCTAAAGATTAATTACAGAAACAACCTCCATGAACTACCAAAACCTATTGGTATTACAAAGCATCCTTCAGCAACACGACAGGGTAAACTCACACCAATATAAGTAACATAAAAGCAATGGAATGCCTACCTCTGGACCCTCCAACTGTATGACACTAGAATAGCTTGCATCGTGCACAAGCACACTGTCTTTCAGTTTCTTCAAAAGTGCCCTTGAGCCTCTTCCTCTGCATCATTTATACATATTGAAAATTAATGGAAAAAATGACAACACGGATTTTCTTTCCTTAGACAACTTAAGACACTTCAAAGATAATAATGCAACCTTAGCAACTTAAACTTTTATTAATTTGTCACTCCTGGAACAAATGGCAGTGTCAATAATGATATAACCATATAAGTGGGATATGTTGGAAAGCTTGCCCAGATATCCTAAGTTAAAGATATTGTGTTCAAGAATTTTACTTTTATCTTTTCTTTATTCAAGTGTTTGCATTGTGGTATACCTGCCTTGTAGACCAAGGGGAAGGTAAAAGCCCCAAAGTTTTGCCATTGTGAAACGCTTTGCATGCCATACATGTGTTCTAAGTCTTTTTGTCCCATCTCCTGAAGTCAAAAACCCACTATTGGGATTCATCCTAAGTTCAGTTCTCCTACGAACACGGCGGGGAGCCTCCTTATCATTCTCCAAACTGTCAGTCTTGTCCACATCATTGTTTCCTACCTTCCGCTTCTTTCTATGTCTGCTTTTTGTTACTCGATTGTCATGCCCAGTTGTCCTTCTCCTCTTGCTTCTTTGTGACCGAAAATCATTGTTTAAGCGGTTCTTGATAATTGAGTGAAGACTCTCAAGTTCAGATGCTCGAGATTCAGCAAATTTCTGCACATTAATGGTTCGAGGTGGTGCTACCGCAGTTTGAGGTCTACTTCTATCTGGTGTCATCTTCAGCAAAAAGAAGGAATAAAAAATAAAATTAAAATTAATATTAACAGTAAAAATAACAGTGATAACCTAATCAATCTTTCTTATCCTAGGAAAATTCTATCATTAACAGCACTAAGCTTCTCAATGATGGAACTTATCAATTGCACTTTCTATTTTCATTCACTTCACAAGATCATGTCAAAACCAATGAGATAAACTAACAAAAATGAATATGAATACAACTGGTGGCTCATATATTGCAACAATAAGCAAGTAGCATTTCCTATCATCGTTAACAATAAACTCAAACAAATAGTAGCAGCATAAAATTAAACAACATTGACCATTTAGTAACCTTATAGCTACTAGCTTCAGAGCAGTAAAATTGCAGAAACTATAGCAGCAACACTAACAGGTTAGGTAATACAAAGATTAGGGGTGGAAATAGGCTAGGCCGAGCCGGGCTTTAGAAATTTAGGCCTGGGCCTGGTATGGTAATCTAAAGCCTGAGCCTGGGCTTGCATATAGGCTTTATTTTAGGCTCAAACCTGAGCCTACAATTGGCCTGGCCTGGCCTGAAGCCTTTTTAAAAGGCTATTTAACATATAGGCTTTTTAAAAGGCTTCTAAATAGATCCTAAATAGGCTTTGAGCCTATTTAAGGCCTACATTTTTAAGCCTTTTAAAAGGATTAGAAACACTGTAGACAAACAGATATTAAGGATAAAGGCATTGATATCTGCCTCAAATGTAATCAGGAAACAATAACACATATGCCTGAAAAAGTAATTTTAGGCATACTGAAAACATGCATATAATGTTATGTCAGCCATCACCTTAACATAGAGACTTTTCAACAGTGCTAACTGGGCAATCAATTGCATTTAATATTTTGATTTAGAGCTGTCAATCTGTCATGAATTGAAACTTAAAATGATGATTGTTTTAAGATCAATTATGTTTAACATGGAGCAAAATTAGTAGCAGCAGCAGTAATAGTAGTAAAATAACCATATTCAAAGCAATTTCCAGTTTTCCACCAATGACAGAGACTTTGTAGCTTGTTGCAAGTTGTATATACTCTTGCAAATCTATAGAAGGAAAATGAACAGAGACTTCATTGTTAAAGACAAATGAAGTAAACTAAACCAAATATTAAATATAGAGAAAACTAGAAAAGAAAGGTGACACGGACACCATAAGTCTACATGAAAACCTCCTTTAAAGTTCATGAAGAAAACTAGTTTTGTCACTATCTACTCATGGGAAAATCCACATCCACAACTAGCACATATTAGACATGTAGTGCATTCAGGGTGTGGCAGCAACTTTACAGAGCAGATAAGAGCAGCCACCATATTAGAGCTCATACTATTATACTGTATACATGTAAAAAAATTTACAAAAACTAACTAAGTTTATATTTCATAATGAATGACAAAGCCATAAAAGTTCATATTTCATAATATGATATCCAACACCACAAGTAAAAGTTCTTAATACAAAATTAAACAATACAAGTTCGTAATACATATTTCTAAATTCTAAACAGCAATTTCTAGTAATTGCTATTTGCTATTAATTAATAAATTCTAAACAAGCAGTATACATTCAATTTCTAGTAATTAGCAGCAATGTCAGTTTACTAAACAAACAATATACATTCAATTTCTAGTAATTAGCAAGCAAATCCCAGCAATGGCAGTTTACTCAACAAGCAATATACATTCAATTTCTAGTAATTAGCAGCAAATCCCAGCAGTGCCAATTTACTAAACAAGCAATATAAATTCAATTTCTAGCAATATACATCAGTGTACGCAGACAGTAGACATCAGACAGCAGACAAGCAGGGAGTCGCAGCCTCACCGCCTCGCCGCGTCGTCGCAACTCGGAAGGTCGCCAGCTTGCCGCTGTAGGTCCCCGCCGCAACTCGCAAGGTCGCCGGCTCGCAGTTGTAGGTCTCCGTCGACTGTCGGCTCTGTGTCCGCAGTTCCGCACGAGCAGTCGAGCGACGAGGGAGTGTCCGAATGTGTGATTAGGGGTTTAGAGTTATTTCACTTATGGTTTCAAAAAAAAAAGAAGACTTATTTCACTTATTGGATTGAATCTATTAGTCTATATATATAGTGGAGTTATATTATAAATATAAAATGATATAAGTTATAAAATGTAATATATAATTTATATATATATATAGAGGAGGCATCTGGTGCGGCCTTGGTCTTGTGTGCGGTCATGTGGCCTGTTCTACACCATTAATTTAATCCAATGCATCAGGTTGATCCAAAACAAAAAAGAGCGCTGAACATTATTAACGCGAAGAAGGGGTATACTTGTCAGTTTACTACGATTCAAGACCCCACTCAACTCACCACGACATGCTCGTTCACGATTCCAAGGCGCTCTATTAACCGCGAAGCTTTCCGAGAAAGACACTTCAACAGAGGAACGAGAATGGAGTAATTCGCAATAGTCTGTGCATTATCAACATTAATCTGGTTCATATTTGAGATAATATTGGTATAATTCGCAATAGTTTGTGTTTTTGGTGTGTGGTGGTTAAGTGGTGTGTTTTAATCTGAGAACTGATGCATTTTATAACGTATAATGGTGTGTTTTAATTTTGTTGGTGCATTTGAATTGAGTGGTGTATTTCGGTATGGTGGGGAATGGTGTGTTTTAATTTGTTCAGTGGTGCATTTTATAACGTATAATGGTGTGTTTTAATTTTGTTGGTGCATTTGAATTGAGTGGTGTATTTCGGTATGGTGGGGAATGGTGTGTTTTAATTTGTTTAGTGGTGCATTTTATAACGTAGAATGGTGTGTTTTAATACACATGGTGGTGAATTTTACGAGTATTTGCATTTCGTGTGTGGTGGTTAAGTGGTGTGTTTTAATCTGAGAACTGATGCATTTTATAACGTAGAATGGTGTGTTTTAATTTGTTTAGTGGTGCATTGTATAACGTAGAATGGTGTGTTTTAATTTTGTTGGAGCATTTGAATTGAGTGGTGGATTTCGGTATGGTGGGGAATGGGGTGTTTTAATTTGTTTAGTGGTGCATTGTATAACGTAGAATGGTGTGTTTTAATTTGTTCAGTGGTGCATTTTATAACGTAGAATGGTGTGTTTTAATAATACGTTTGTTGGTGCATTCTGTATCCTAACATTATCTTCCCCACTTACAATTACCATAAAGCCCCCACTTAAGTTACCTTCCCCACTTACAATTACCATAAAGCCCCCACTTAAGTTACGCGAATTACTTACAATTACCATAAAGCCCCCACTTAAGTTACGCGAATTAAACTTCCTAACCATAAAGCCCCCACTTAAGTTACGCGAATTAAACTTCCTAAATCCTAATATATCACAACCACCGTCGGATCAGCACAATCGAATGGCGCACGCTTAGCCACACGACCGCACCTAACAACACAGCCGCATTTGATTAATNATATATATATATATATATATATATATATATATATATATATATATATATATATATATATATATATATATATAAGCCTTATATATATATATATATTATATAAAATGTAATATAAGCTTGCAGGCTCGTAGGCCAGACCTTTACATATAGACCTGGGCCTATTTACATTAGTAGGCTTTTAAATAGACTAGGTCTGGCCTTTTTACTAAACAGGCCAGGGCGTAGGCCCCTATGTAGAGGCCTGGCTTATTCCCACCCCTGCACATTGCTATGTGCATCACGAACGTAAACGACGTCGTTTCGATATTAATGGATACGGACGCGAATGACTCTAGGGAATTCATTATCTATAATACACATAATCATTATCTAGAATACATAGAACGTTTGCCTAGAATACACAGAATGTTTGCCCAGAATACACAGGATGTTTGCCCAGAATACACATAATATTGACACAAAATACATATATGTTAGTGGACGCGGACGCGGACGCGAATGACTCCAGGAAATTCATTATCTATAATACACATAATCATTATCTATAATACACAGAATGTTTGCCCAGAATACATAGAATGTTTGTCCAGAATACACAGAATATTGATACAAAATACACAGAATTCATCCTCATAACATTCGAATGCACAAACACATCACAACCTATGTTAATAACATGAATACATAGAATATTGACACAAAATACACAGAATTCATCTTCTTAAACATTCGAATGCACAAACGCATCACAACATGTGTTACTAACATGAATACACAAAACGGTTGCCTAGAATACACAGAACTGTTGCCTAGAATACATAGAATGATTGCCTGGAATACACAGAATATTAACATAAATACAGACACCGGCCGAACCGGGAAACGTGATTTCCAAAAAATGGACGATTAATTTACAATACTCAAAACGACGTCTTTTACGTACGTGGTGCATATTGCTATGTGCACCGTGGTGCACGGTATAATTTGCCCTAACAAAGATAGCAAATTAAGACAACCACACATCAGTAACATTGGCGTCAAAACTATCACCATATGAAATTCAAAGCCTGTTTTTGAGAGAATACCAGGTACAACTCCAATATATATCCACCTTTAGAGACCTGCTAATTTAAGAAGATAAAGTAAATAAAAATAAAACATGGTTAAGTAATGAAACAATTGAAGGAAGTTGTAAGTAATACCGCATATGCATTAGATCTCAAATGAGAGAGGGGGGTACAGAAAAATTTTCAAATCCTTCATTAAAATTAGGGATGAAAATAGGTATGGCCGAGCAAATTAGACCTGAGCCTACTATGGAAATCTATGGCCTAAGCCAAGACCAAAATCAGTGCCGCTTTTTGTTATGCTCAAGCCTGAGCCTACGATTGGTCTGACCTGAAGTATTTTTAAAAGTCTATTTAATATGTAGGCCATTGAAAAAGTTTTAAAATAAGTCATAAGGCTATTTAAGGCCTATACGGCTATAAGTTATAGGCTTTAAGCCTTTTTAAGGCATATGTATTTGTTAAAAAAAATAAATTAAAACAGACCTAATAGAATAATACGTAGTACAAAACTAATATATGAGTATATCACCAGAAATCCATTAATCACATTACAAAGTTACAATCAATCAATAACCACAAAACTATACTCATACTTCATACTACAAAACACAAAAATACAAGTTTAATAACCAGAAGTTCATAATACAAAATCCAATAACACAAGTTTAATAACCACAAAACCACACGTCCATAATAATACAACACAAGTTTAATAACCAGAAAACCACAAGTCCATAATACAAAAATCCAAAACAATTGTCTAAAATGCTAATAACTTCATGTCAATTATTAGAGATGTATATGATTTATTTATTTAATGGTTTTCAGCTTTAGATAGACTGATAAAGTGCTGGAAAATGGAGGCATCTAACTCTCTATTTTCTCTTGCCAGATGTGTGCAGTACTTGCCGAAATGGAGGCCAGTGGAACCAGCAATATGAAATTCGCCATGAACGGTTGCATCTTAATTAGGACCTTGGATGGAGCTGAAAGCTCATGAGATTGCATATTGTTGACATGGAGTTCATTGTGCTTTTGTCACTAATACATGATAAGTTTGATTTTAATATAAAGTGAATGCTCTAACATTGAGGAGTAGTTTTGTAATAAGTGTTTCCAACTTATTAGATTTTGTGTATTAATATATTTGATACCGCTTTTAACGATGTAACACTCGACAATGTTATAGTTTTGTTAATGTTATTGAGTTTGAATTTCTTAATATAGTATATTTTGCAATTATGTTACTGAAGTACAATATTATATAGGTTTAATATAGGTATGGGATAATAATTAGTTGGTAAATAATTAGTTTTTTTTAAAAAATTTTAATTTAAAAAATTTAGCGACGGACGAAAATCGTAGCAAATTTGTAGCTAAATACCTTCTAACAATAAAGAATGGCAACAGAATAGCGACGAAAATATCCGTTGCTAAATTTAGCGATGGATATTTACGTCGCAATTTCCTAACAAGTTTCGTCTTCTAATTGTCGCAGCGAGGAAAAATAGCGACGGATTTTTTATGTTAGCGACATATATTTCCGTCGCTAAATCTAACGACGGAAATAAACTGTGTCGCTAAATTCTAGCGACGCTCATTTTAGCGACGGACGAAATCCGTCGCTAAACAGTTTAACGACGGATATTTCGTATTTAGCGACGGAAATCGTCCGTCGCTATTTTCACTTTTTTTGTAGTGAGAATTTATTAAATATCATTATTATTTTTCATCTATTATAAATGTGGAATTGTAAACATGGAGTTTGTTAAATTTCATTATCTATTTTCCGCTAATACAAACGTGGAATGACAAAGAGATGAAGGAATGATATCTATCTATCTACACTTATAATAAGAGCCAATAATGTTAGACCCTTAACTGGAACTAAAAAAATGTTGGTGTAATAGTCTGTTATAACATATTGTACTTTGTGTTCTTCTTATTGTGCAACATCCAATTAAATTCCTAATATATCCTAATCTTTTATAATTTTGCCAAATTTTTCCGTTAAATATAACGGTAGTTTAACATAAATTCTTTAGACAATTTGTTTCTTTATTGCAGTTTTCAAACAAATTGGCAATATTCTACAATACAATTCTGTTTAGATTCCTAACTTAAAATTAGAATATTGAAGTCTTAATAAGATTCTATAATACAATTTTCTATATATTCCAAACTAAACCATTATTCTACCCAAAACAACAGTATATAAACTCCTCCCCTTCTCACTGATATTCACCCAAAACTAAACCTAACATATTCTGCAACACACCATTTACTTGACATTCTATAGGTATGATTGTCATTATTTGTATTTGTACTCATAATGATTACATTTTTTTAAAATCAATGATGGTATACTCATTAATTAGTATAACTTCAATATCGTTATGTAAATATATCTATTGTATAATCTGTTCATCTATACTTGTATCCCTGTATGTAATGTTGTGGTTCTCATTATATTCCTCTATAATCTACAAATTTTAGTTACTCCTAACTCCTTAATATATGATTTTTGAATTTATGTTGTGGTTCCCATTATATTATTTGATAACATCCTCTATGAACATATTTTCCATGACACAAGGATATTAGTAATGACAAATGCAGTAAAGTTAATTGATATTGACACACAAACTGTGGGCTGGAGTTGTACAGTTCATGTCATTAAGAGAAACGAACAAAAAAACGCTATTGGAACGCCTGAGAAAAAGTATATGCTCATCGTACTTGAGGATGAAACAGTAAGTAAATAGTAAAATTTTTTTCCCTTTATTATTATTAATATTAATATTAATATTATTACTATTATTATTATTATTATTATTTTATTTTTATCATTATTAGTATTATTATTATTATGAAGATACTCTCATTCACCACCAACATCATTGTAAATGCTATATCTAAATGCAAGGAACTCGGGTTCAATCAATAGTGTTTGATAATAACATTGGAATGTATGATATCACTTTACAAACCAACAAATGGTACATCATCTCAAATGTCATTGTCAAACCTGTCATAACGAACTATAAAGTACTTGATCAGTATGATCACAAAAACAATTACACATGAATTTTAAATGGTCGAACCGGTGCCCAAACAAGTGACAATGATGACACACCATTTGCTCCCATGTAAGTAGTTTATTTGTTTATACTTATTTTAGTTGCAATTTAGCTATTTTACAATTTCGTTATGTTTTATTAAAATATATAAACATCGAGACTATTTTTTTTATTGATTTAGCATTGTTTTCTCTCTTATTATATGACTACTTTAACCAATTAAGGAACACTAATTTAAAAATACGCGCAACGCGCATGATAACTAGTATAATTTGTTAAATGCCATTATCATTTTTCCTCTACTACAAATGTGCAATGCTAGATATAGAATTTATTAAATGTCATTATTATTTTTCCTCAACTACAAAGAATTTGTCAAATGTCATTATCTTTTTCCCACTTTCAAATATGGAGTGTATATATGTAGATATTTATAATAGAACTTTACTACATGTACTCCCTCTTTTCTTTCTTTTTTTTTTTTTTTTTTTTTTT
>NC_044916.1:10032040-10177059 GCF_003576645.1 Ipomoea triloba
TTTTTTTTTTTTTTTTTTTTTTGAATACTACTAACTCTATTAGAGTATCTGTTCATAACTACTTTCTCAACCTATTCTCCAACTCACCACCTCCCGTATAAAGAGAAGGGTTTGATGCCACTGGACCACAAGCTCTTCTACTCCTTCAATTTTATTTATTGATATGACAATTGATGATTAGTTATCTTCATCTTGTGTGTTTTAATAAAAATGTCAATATTAAAATTTTGTGAAAAGAAATAAAAGTTGGGAGCAGAATTTGAGAATAGAAGTAATATTTTCCTTTATAATATTGAGGTTAACTCATTTAGGTACCCATAATTATTTACCAGAGACCTTATGGTCAAGCAGCATAATTGTAGCCTTCCCAAGTGATGAGAAATTATAGATTCAATTCCCGGTGGGGGCGTTGGATTATATTTTAGGTGGTGTTTGGTTGGGGATTTTTGCACCTTATTATGCGTTTTAATACTCATTATTTTGTTTATTTGCGTACTCTTATTATCCTAATATTGGATTAAAATCTTTTAGTAATTATAAAACTCATATATATTCTGGGATCATCATCTCGATCATTGAAACCCAATTTTCCCTTGAACTCTAGCTTTCGATCTACTGCCAAATTAAACACCACCACTACTACTACTCGATCTTCTACTTCACTACCAACTCAACAATCCTTGAAAGTGCTGTGTCCGTGGGAGTTGTGTGTCTCTACAGCAGCCCCCTGCCTACCTCTTTGGAGAAGGCTTTGGGAAAGGGAAACAGTGGTGGGTGGTTTACCTTCTGGGTGGAGAATGGTGTAGCAACATCAAAGAATGCACAGACCGTAAAACCTCACATCTTGTCCTCGAATCACAAATACTGGAATGATTCAAACTTGAAATTCCAAGGCATACTTACTACGACCGAACACAAAATTCAAACTTTTGTATCGCATGGGTAATTGGATAATTATTTGCTCAAATTTAAGCACGAGTAACATCAGAAAACATAATCTATTTCATCAATTGCACTATATAATATTCGTTGTTATAATTTATATAGCTGTATATCAATCTAAATATTTTAAAAATATTATAATAAATCCATTTTGTGCAACGCACGGAAAACGCACATGCAACGCACGGGTGAAAATACTAGTAGTAGTAATAATAATAATAATAATAATAATAATAATAATTAGGTCCAAATTAAAATGGAGAAGAATAGCGAGCCTAGCTATGTGTGATGAATGCCTATATGTATACATATACTGTGTTCTGGGATCATCATCTCGATCATTAAAATCCAATTTTCCCTTGAACTCTAGCTTTCTATTGTCAAATTAAACACCACCACCACAACTACTCGATCTTCTACTTCTCTACCAATTCAACTATCCTTGAAAGTGCTGTGTCTGTGGGAGCTGTGTGTCTCGACGGTAAGCCCCTTGCCTACCTCTTTAGAGAAGGCTTTGGGAAGGGAAACATAGGTGGGTGTGGTTTACCTTCTAAGCGCTTTCCATTCAGACAATTCAAAATTCAGGGTCAACATTTATAACATGGATGGACAATATATACGCACATTAAGACAATTCAGGTATAAAATTTATATCACTTAGAATTAAGGGGTGACATTTATAATTGGCTACAAGAGATGGACATAAATAAATTTTTCCATTATATAATTTGACTAAACTTTTTTTTTTTTTTTTGAAAACATTTGACTAAACCTATTAATTACTATTATATCAACTAGTTTGTTCATTAAAAAAAAAACTAAGATTATGGCATAAAAGAATTTTTTTAATGTGATCTTCATTCATTTAAGAATAATAAAAATATTAAATGATTAAAAGAAAAAAAAACAATAATAAAAATATTAAACAATGAAAAGAAAAAAAATTAATTTACTTGTGGAAATGATTAAATGAGGGTAGGTGTAAAGATGTAAAAAACAGTATGGAAACTAAATGATAGAGTGGAGGCTAACATATATGCAAAGTTACCATACTAGGAGTTTGTATTAAAATAAAAATAATGCCTAAAATTGTACCCTAAAATAATGGTAATTATATATATAGCAAGATAAGAAGACATTTTCTTTGGTTTACAGAGTATTAAATTTGTAATTCTTTTCTTTTTCTTTCTATTAGCAGAAGAATAAGAATTTTACATTATATGAAATATGATTTGATATTTCCAATTAGCATTAGTGTGGTAAGTGTGGTTTCATTGTTACAAAACCTTTTTAAATCTTTTAATAGTACAATATGGGCAAACACATATATGTAAAAAAGAAAGATGATGAGAATTAAAGCTAAGGGTGGAGTACGGAGAGTGACAAAAGGTAGAGGGGGCATGGCGTAATGCAAAACTAATTAATATGGTATGGAAAGTGAGGTTAGGAGTAGCTTTATTTATTAGAGCATTAATGCTTTTCAATGGTGAAGACTAAATTATAACCAACATGGTATGGCGTGGTGGTTTAGCACCTCATCCCTTAAGCATGGGGTTTGGAGGTTTAATTCCGACCCATGTGAATGGAGCAAATCATTTGGCCAGTCCCCTACCACTTAGTGTGTTGACCGTACCTTTGGGAAAAACCCAACCCCACCTCCCCCCCCCCAAAAAAAAAGAAGAAGACTAAATTATGGGCACATCTACAAAACTTTGCACAACTAGTATTTTACAATTTTATTAGTTGTGTTTTTATTTGTGAAGAATGCGGGTTAATATATATACATGAAAACTCATATTTTGTAGTGTCATCAACAACTGGGTGGTGTATAGTGCGGGTATTATGTTTTAAGATATATGTATGAGATATGCACTCTATATTATGAATTTGATTTTTTAGAAAAGGTATGTAAAACTTAATAAAACTAAATATTTTTAAATTATACTTTATTAATGTTAAAAGTGTTATAAATATATATATTAAGTGGACATTATTATTGTAACGTCAGTCATTAATCTATTCATTATTGTACTCATTATTACATTTGTATTATGTATATATGTATGATGTACACCATTGCAGACGGATGATGATGATATGAATGAAAATCTCTCAAGTTCCTTCTCTCCTCAATCTCTCTGCCAATTATCTTCTTATTGTTTTCTTGCAATTTCTTTAGTTTTACAACAAAAAGTAATTATTTGATTATTTTAAATTTTTGTAGGCATTTGAGGCAAAGCCCTACCTAACAAAGTAGATGAGATTTGGGTAAAATATATTTATGAAGAATGCTTATAATATTTATGTAGGTAAACATATTGATTTAGATAGTGTACGGTACCATATTATTATATGTTGTTGATGACTAATATAATTATGATGGGGTAGTGTTAAACATAATGTTTGAACTCTTATTTAGTTAATTTTAATAATGTGATTTTACTTATATGTGTTTAATCATTAATTTAGTAGTGTTACGTTGATTAATTGTTAATTATGTGTATTGATAAAGTTTGGTGTACTGTGCACGTTTGTAGTAAGTGTTGGTGTGGTGTAGTTGATAGAATATATTGGTGTGATGTAGTTGATATAATTGGTGTGGTATGGTGTAGTTGAATTGATTAATATATGTACATATTGAAGTATTATTAGTTGATAGTTATGTGTTGAAAATGTTTGTAGTGAAGCATGATAGATATTGATGTGAGCGTGTTGAATATTGATTATATTGCTGGGATGTACAGGAAAAAATTGATAGTTAGTTTTATCAAATAATAAAGGAAAAAGTGTCAAATAAGCTACTGAACTTATCACTTTTGTACAATTGGGCCATTGAACTTAAAAAGTGTGCAATTCAATCATCAAACAAGCAAAATTTGTGCAATTAGACCATTTTTACAAAAATTTTTAATTCAATTTGCGTTAAAAACATTTCAATATTGACTCCCAACTAGTATGGTAGAAGAAAATGACACTCTCAATACATATATGTTAGTAATATAATTGGATTTTACCAGAAAAGTTTTTGTAAAAATGGTCCAATTGCACAAATTTTGTTGGTTTGATGGTTGAATTGCACACTTTTTAAGTTCAATGGCCCAATTGCACAAAAGCAATAAGTTCAGTGGCCTATTTGACACTTTTTCTAATAATAAATAATTTTTTGCAGATTGTCTAGGCAGGATTTTTTTTTAAAAAAAAAAAAAATAAAGAATGACAATATGTGTTCGTTTCACCGCAGACGCAGATCGTCCTTTCACCTTAGACGCAGATTGTCTGTTTCACCCCAACCAATCTATGTCTGCGGTATTTACATTTGTTGTACAACAGACGCAAATTTTCCTTTACCTCATACGAAGATGGCTTATTCTGTACTAGTGTCTCTCTCAATTTTTTTTCTTACTATTAATTAAGACGTGTATATCATATTATAGATGTAGAATGTTAGAGATAAGAATTTATTAAACATTTTTCTTTTCATTCAAATCTTTAATAAATTGGGTAGATATTCATAATGATATAATGAGGTTTATTTACTTTTAGGCTATGTTTGGCAAATCTAACTGAAAAGGTAGTTGAAAGCTGAAAAGTAGCTGATAACTGAAAAGCTATAAGCTCGAAGCTGAAATCTGAAGAGCTGTTAAACTTAAAAGTGTTTGGTAAAATTAGTTTTTTGATAAGCTGATAAATATAAAAAGACTAAAAAGGACATCTTCGTACAATTTAAATAATTTTAAATTTAAATAGGTTTGTTTATATATTAAAATATAAAATAATGAAATTAATATATTTAAATAAAATATAAAGTAAGAACATATATTTGAAAATATATAAAGTAAAAAAAATATTTATAATTCATAAGATTAGTTCATACAAAAATTAATGTTCAAACGCAAATGTCAAACTAACGGCAGGACCAAATGTGATACAAAATGAATAGTCATGCACCTAATTTGAAAATGTTAATAGTCAAGGACCAAAAGTGATACAAATTGAATAGTCATGCACCTAATTTGAAATTTTTAATAGTCAAGGACCAAAATTGGTACATGTATTATAGCTGAGGGACTAAAAATGATATTTTCTCTATGATATACAAGTCTTAATTAATAGTAGTAAAAAAAGTGAGAGAGGAGAGTGGGATAGGTGAGGTCACACTAGTTGTGCAGAGTTTTGTAGATGTGCCCATAATGTAGTCTTCACCATTGAAAAGCATTAATGCTTTCATAAATGAAACTACTCCTTACTTCTTTCCATCCCATATTAGTTTTGCATTACGTCATGCCCCCTCTCCCTTTTATCCATCTCCACACTCCATCCTTAGCTTTAATTTAATTCTCATCTTTCTTTTTTACATATATGTGCTAAATGCTTGCCCATATTATATTATTGAAGATTGAAGATTTAAAAAGGTCTGGAACTTTGCATGTTAGCCTCCACTCTATCTCATATTGTTTTTTACATCTTTATGTTTACCTACCCTCATTTAATCATTTGCACAAGAAAATTAAACTCTTTTTTTTTCTTTTCTTTTCATAGTTTAGTATTTTTGTTATTGTTTAATGAATGAAGATCACATTAAAAACATTCTTAGTATATCATAATCTTAGTGTTTTTTTTAATGAACAAATTAATTAGTTGATATAATTGTTGGAAGGATTTGAGCAGCTCTCCCTTCAACATATTCTTAGAGAAGGGAATAAATGTGCGGATCATCTAGCGAACTTAGGACAAACTGGAGTATGGGGCACGGTTGTTTTGGATGAGCCTCCCACTAGCTTGGACGTGCTTCTTGCGGCAGACGCAGCTGGGGCTAGTACCATTAGAGTCTGGTAGCTTTTTATCTCCCGTCTTTGACGAGTCTTTCCCACCAAAAAAAAATTATATATATAATGAAAAAATTTATTTATGCCCATCTCTTGTAAGCCAATTATAAATGTCACCCCTTAATTCTAAGTGATATAAATTTGTGTGTTAAGGCACATTATATCGTTCGGTTCTAGTTTTAAACCGACGGTTCACAGTTCCGAAAAATGACAAATCGGAACCAGAACCTTTTAGGAAGGTTTTGATTCTTGTTCTGGAATCGGTGGTTCCGGTTAGAACCGCCAGTTCGAACCAGATTTATTTTTATTTCTATAAATTTTATTCTTAATTTTTAAAATAATCTAAAGAAAAAATTGTAATTTATGCCCCTCACAAACATGCCAATTATCAATGTCACCCATGAATTATTAGTGGTGTAAATGTTGTCCATCGATTTTCGATAAACGTGACATATAAGGCCATAAGTCCTTTTTTTTTTTTTTTTTTTTTTTTTTTTTTTAACTCTGTTACTTTCTCAACCTACTGAAAGAGTCAACAATTGATTCTACCGGGACACCGAGTACCACTAGACCACAAGGTCTTTGGCGATGACTAACATTATTAATCAATAAGTAATTAAATTCTCATCAATTTTAAAAGGAATAAGGGTCTACAATTTGGTCATCCAATTCAAAAAACTACAAAGGGATCCCTGAACAATCGCAAACCATGCAATTAATCTAGAAATACAAAAGTTATAGATAGATAATTTTCTTATCTTCTTATAGAGTTTTCAATATTCTCAATCTGATCGAGTTCGTATAAGTGAGATATGACCAAATACTGATGCATGTGCAAATTGTTTTAAGATTAGGAAAATGGCATGTATAAACTCATTTAGTTTGACAAGTGACATCCAAATCATGACTATTGGGTTTTTAGCCAGGTTTAGACCTCATATTCTTCAATTAAAACTTCCTTCTGAACTTATCATAAATCTTACTCCAAGAGAAACTATCTTTCTAATATATGAATATATCATCCATGTTAGGCTTTATTTGGCTTGGTCAATGTCCTAATTAACCATCATCTCTCATATTACTCCAATATGATATGGTAGTAATGCAAATTTATGGAGGGTTATCACATCCCTTGAATTTTAAATAATTATGTAAAATAATAATCATAGTCATATTAAATTATTAATTATTATATAAATCTTGAACCAAATGCTCCCTTAATATATTTGAAATAAAAAGATTTTATTATTATTATTATTATTAATTATTATTATTATTATAAATTTAAACTTATTTGTACATTTTATGAACTACGAGTCTACAAATAGCCATTAATATCCATTGAGAATAAATCTGTTTCCAATAAAATTGTAAGAATATAAACTGCAAAAATTAATGCCCTTATAAATAAATAAATAATCATCTAGAATCTATATAGAACAATAATAACACTATAGAGTGCAACAATATAAAGTACACTCAAACTTTGAAGTTTTCAAGTAATAATACTATGGAGTGCACTTAACAATATCATAAAGTGCAAAAGTATAAAGTACACATACATGAACAACAATATTAATTATCATTAATTATACCGAATATGAAAGTAATATCACTTGAACTCTAGTGTAAAAGGCTGAACTTTATAGTGATATATTTACACCTTTTAATTACTTGCACGCTTGCACATGCTACTTGCACTTCAAACCAATGTGTGACAAAAGCTACACAAGCTTTTTCACATGCAATTTCCATCTAAAATGGGTCTACTTTGAGAATCAATTTCTCATTCACCCATTATCCATTTTGAGCATACAATATATCAATTTCTTTATCTAACTACGAAGAACCCGAATCTACTTTGACCCGACCCAAGTCGGAAGTGGACCCCACATATATTTGTACCACAAAATGGCCACTTAAAATGCCATTTTGTGCTAAAAAAATCCAACAATCTCCTACATGAATGAAAAATTGATTTTCGAGATGAGGAAAAACGATATGAACGTGCTCAACAGTCAATTCCTGCGTAGCAGAGGTAGGTGTTACCTTTGAACCTTGTCTTGTGAAGATATGTTTACTTTACTGGCTGTTCGGTAGAACTTGTTGTCTTTGAACTGACTGCTGTTTGTGTAGATGAGGACATAACCACATAGGAACCTCCCAACATATGTTCTGTTCTCATGGGTGTGCCCTTTTCGGTCATGGGTCACCTTCCTGGTTCTGCGAAAGTTTCTAAAGAATTGAGCTCAATCAATTCTCCTTTGAAGCGACCCCACTTCTCTCTCACATAGGTGATTCTTTCACGAGTATCCCGCATATTCACATATTTCAACCGACATTCGAATCATTAAAGTATCAAATGTGCTAGCCTCATGCGGGAGCCACTGTTTTAACGAGGAATGGTAGGAAGTCTGAGACCCCACAGTGACACGCTTCGTTCCATTTTTATGCTAAAAATTCCAATAGAAACCACAAAAATTGTGAGGTGTTCATAGAGAGACGGTTCACTAGCTAGGGGGTATTCACTAGCCGAATTCTTGGAATCCAACCACAAAGGTTATGATTCAGTTTCCAAATTGATAATGGTTACTAGGGATCATATACTACTCAGTGATTTGGAATCCCTTGAGAGTGTATACATAGGTGATAGTTTAGTTTTTGAACCCTTTAGCCTATCCCAATAAAATAGGGCGTGGATTATTAGAGTACCTGAAAAGTTAAATGAAAGTATGTAGCATTAGCATATATATTCTCATTAGCCCTTCGGTACACTAGAAGCACAATTAAAACTTCCTTGTTAGATTCGCGAAAAATATTTGAGAAGAAATGAAATTGAAATTTAATTTGATGGAAAAAAATTATTAAGAAAATTAATTACATTGTTTGGTTGATGAAATAAAATTACTGGGAGTATTGATTTCATTGTTTAGTTGAGTTTGACAAAATAAAGAATAATGAGTATAAAGACTAATATATCCCTACACCACCACCACAACAACAACAACAATAGGGTAATTAAAAAAGTTCTAGATGGAACTACTAATTTTTTATTAAAAAACTTTTTCCATAAAAAATAAAATATCAAGGAGGGATGAGTGAAATTTTTTTTCCTCCTTCTTATGAAAAACATTTTTCAGTATAAAAAGATTATCATGAACTAAACCGAAAAAGGCTAATTTTCCTCAATATTTAAGGACCAACCAAATACCTCCTTAAAAGTAGCTAGGCTGATAAATGGATTTGGTTAAAGTCCAATAACTTAGTAATGTGTTATGTGTAACCTAGTGCAATCCATTCACGATAGAGTAACGTACACACTACAATGAAACAAGAGATCATGAATGACCTCATCTAATAAAAGAGGATAGCATTAATGAATCTCATTATTTTTGTCCCCTATAACTCTTTGTTGGATCAAATTTGCAATTCCTTTTTAACACCTTATCAGCTTAGACTTTTTTTTTTTTTTTTTTCTAGCCTGAAACGTTATAGACAATACATCTTGTTGTGATTGGGCATGCTTCAACTTTTGGCATTAATAGTATGATGAATATTCATAAAGTCAATTAATGGAATCTTGGCCATTCATTTGGTGAAGTGGATGAGAGGCTTCTCCAACCCTACTTACATAATATAAATGTAGAGTGTGGGGTATTGTAATTGTTAGTTCTCTATAAATTGTAATAATGAAGGATATTATTATTGTTACTTATGTATACATAGCTTTGAATATTATACATATAACATACTGTAATTATATGAGTTTGTTATTTGACAATTATAATCATCATGCTAATTGAACTATATATACGTAGTAGTTTGTGCTTTGGTTGCTCTACAACCAATTCCAATTACTTCAAATATGACAAATATCCTATCTGGATATAAAGTCTAGGTGACAATTTTTGAAAGCCAAGTTCAATCATCGTCACCGCCACAGGGACTTCAATTCATAGCCAGTAGATAGGATATCAATAATATTTGAAGCAAGTGGAATTGGTCGTAGAGCAATCAAAATTCAAATCACTACCTATAGCCAACTATGGAAGAGACAAAAAATTAGTAGGAAAGTTTTTCCATCTAGAACTTTTTTAATTACCCTGTTGTTCTTGTTGTGTAGGGATATATTAGTCTTTATACTCATTATTCTTTATAATTTCGAACTCAACTAAACAATGAAATCAATACTCCCAGTAATTTTTTTCATCAACCAAACAATGTAATTAATTTTTTTAATAATTTTTTTATATCAAATTTCAATTTCATTTTTTCTCAAATATTTTTCGCGAATCTAACAAGGAAGTTTTAATTGTGCTTCTAGTGTACCGGCGGGGTAATGAGAATATATATGCTAATGCTACTTTCATTTAACTTTCCAGGTACTCTAATAATCCATGCCCTATTTTATTGGGATAGACTAAAGTGCCATTTGATTCAAATCATCCTAATTACGAGGATCAAATCTTTGAAGTAGTCAAGTTTTAATTATTATGAGTCAATCAAATACTAGAATTCTTGTTTTCAAAAAAAAATAAAATACTAGAATTCTTCACTTAATTTCCGCACACCAGGCCAACATCACATCACCCACCAAACCCTTCTGGTTCACATCTCTAAACATGTCAGATACTGGTCTGTGGAACGTGGAAGAGTAAAGTATCACATTTTGATCCGTTAAAGTTTAAATATCAAAACGACGTCGTTTTGATTCAGGTTCGCGTAATACTCCATTTCCATAACTAAATTTTATTACAAAAATCACTAATAATATTCCGGAAGCATAAACATTCACTCAAAAGAAAATGGGTGTTACCGCCACACTCTCAAACTATTTCTCCTATACCCAAACGCTAAGGCTAAAAATTACAACTTTAAATAACAATCCAAGTCCAACTTAATACAATAAGTGGAACAAATAATACAATAATTTATTTCTTAAATATCAAATCTTCTAGGGTGTCTATTCTTAAATAGACTTAACACGTTCTCAATTTGAATCCTTATTCAGGTTCACCTGTAAAAATCATTTCACACAAAAATAAAGTGTAAATAAAATTAGCATAAGCTAAGTTTCATTTCAACCTGTAAAATATAAGGTTAGATATCTATACTTTCAAAATACTACACTCTTTTCCATAACTATTTATAATAGCATTTTCGTAATAATAATATATGTACATACGTGGAGAATACTTTAAGTCCAATTTCCCATATACACAATGAGAATAAATACTCGTATCAGAAATCCATAGTTAGAAACTGAACTATCACCTATGTAGTAGTATATGATCCCTAGTAACCATTATCAATTTGGAAGCTGAATCATTACCTTTGTGCACATACCTATTGGATTCCAAGCCTCCGAGCAGTGAATAGCCTCTAGTGAACAATCTCTCTACTGAACACCTCACAATTTTTGTGGTTTCATCAAATCGTATCTTTTCTTCAAGATATACACCTTCCAAAAATATATAACTTTTTCAATATGGGTAATTTTCCCAACATAATCATTTATCCAATATATAGATAATTTCTCAAGTCATAATACATCCAATATATGAATACTTTCTCCTAACATAATTAATTTCCTCCACAAATGATCATATATATATGGTACATAATTGTAGGTGCACATAGTAACCATACGCACAGATCATAAAAATATATTTATGTTGTAATTTGGCCTTTAAGTTAGCTCAGTTTCCGTGTGATAGTTGTACGGTAACGTGTCGATTATACGTATGAACAATATTGCAAAATGGAATGGAAGAGTAGAGAGAAAAGTATAACACAAGTTGTAGAGAACAATAACATAAGATCTTCAAGATCAATTTCATTAAGCCTTCACTATCAATTTATACCAATCCATACAACCTTTCATATCCTTATTAACATAAACAATGTAATAAGTAGAAGGCAAATGAAGAGTCTCAAATTTAATGGCCATCAATAAAGTATTTATAAATTATAACTGTCCCCCTTGGCCATTAAATAACTATACTCATGCCTCATTAAAAACCTCGCTAGAAAAACCTAGACGAGGAAAAGAGTACACGAAGTAGGTTAAACAATTGTGTTGCACCGGTTGCCTCATTACAAACCTTAGCCTAAGAAAACCCTGTGGAAAAAACTTAGCCAAGGAAAAAAGGGTACAATGATATGTTTTCGGAGCATAATCTTCAAGATTTCAAAAGTCTTCTAAACTGTCTATTCCAGTGCAGCTAGAGATTATCACTCCCCCTGAAGATAACAATCTTTCAAGTCTATTCGCCCCACTGAAGACAACAATCTTCAAAGCCTACGCATCCCAATTTTATGAACACATTACTCAAAAGTGGATGTAGGCAAGGCCTTAGAGAACATATCTACCATATTGTTCACTAGGGTGAAATTTTTCAACAACTTGAGAATGAACCAATGTCCCAATATACGAAACAAAGTTTGCAGCATTTTCTCCGATTGGCCTATTACACTCATCAAGCTGAATTGGAAGTTCTTCATTATTAGCGCGCCTTGGGAAAATTGTAATTTTTGCCCCTCTATAATATGCCAATTATCAATGTCACCCCTGAATTATTAGTTGTGTAAATGTTTCCCCTCAATTTTTCAAAAATGGTGCATATATTGCCCCTCCTGTACCGACAGGAGGGACAATATTTTCACCACGGGAGGGGCAATGTATGTACCTTTTTTAAAAATTGAGGGGAAATATTTATACTACTAATAATTCAGGGGTGACATTGATAATTGACATATTATGTAGGGGTATAAATTACAATTTTCCCTTATTAGCCTTTTTTTTTTTACAATTTTATGCATCTTGTAGGCCATCTTTTTTTATGTCACTACAAGAAAAATGCTCATAGACAACGGTTTTTAACCGTTGTCTATGAGGTAAGATTTCTGTTGTTGAAGCCGGTACGTGTTGTTGTAAGTCCCGCACAAAGACAACGGTTTTTAACCGTTGTCTTTTCTAGAGAGGACAACGGTTAAAACTGTTGTTTATTGAGTGTTGTTGCAGCCGGTGTTGTTGAAAGTAACACACATAAACAACGGTTATTAAAAACTCGTCGTCTTATTAAATGACGTAATATACCATTTCTGTAGTAGTGCCAATCTCTTGTAGAAAGTTTTCATCAATTACCATTGGGTTTGAACAAGCTAAATAAAGGATGTCAAAGTATTTTATTGTTAAATAGTTTCCTATATACCATATTATTTTAGATGATCGAAATATCAACAAGACTAAACACTTTGACCACTAACATTTCTAAACAAATTCCTTAAGAATAGGACATAATATCAAATTACCACAAGAATATTGACTGAATTTATTCAATGTTCCCTCTCTTAAACTAATTAGTTTAGACTTTAGACATATTTTCTATGTCTTCAAACTGAATCTTCAATTGTGCAAACTCCAAATAGCTTCCTCAAATTCTGAAATGTTGCTAGTTTGAGAGGCTTAGTGAACAAAACAACCTGGTTTTAGTGAACAGATGAAATATTTTTTTTTTAATATTTATAAACATTATTTATCTTTATAATTAAAAATAATATTACATTGATAAGTCATGGTGCGATATACATTATACTTTTTTTTTTTTTTTTTTTTTTTTTTGAGAAATTTCTTCTTCTTCTTTTTTTTTTTATTTTTTTATTTTTTTATTTTATGTATACCCAACTGAGTAACACTTTTTTTTTTTTTGGGAGAATAAACTGAGTAACACTCTTATGACAACATTTTAGCAGGGAATCTTTAACAAAAGCATGCCAATGTTGTGATTTGTAACCAATTGCACATTACACTTATCGATCAACAAATTCCGTATTCCTTGCCCAGAATTCGTCCATGTAATAATAATAATAATAATAATAATTGCTAACAATTCATCCTTTCGTGTTCACTTTACGTCCATGAGTTATACTAAAATTATAAGTTTCATCCATAATATTTTATTAGTAGAGGAACGAAAAGTGCAACACCAATAATAACTTAGGGACGAAAAGGGAGCATGACCAACGCTCAGAGACAAATTCTACAATTACCCTATAACTTAGGGATGAAAAGTGCAATTTTCCTCTATAAAATGAATTAAATAAAAAAAATTGTATATCACCTCTACTCATGCCATTATAAATTCTCTCCTCTTTTAAAAGTGGTCTCACTTTTATATCATCTTATTAAAAAAATTATTTTTTCAATAAAGTAATAATAATAATAATAATAGTATAAAAGTCAAAAAGTTAATTGATAGTTGCAATTCTGACACACGAATTGCAACTGTTGCAATTTTGATGTGTCAGAATTGTAACACGTCATCACAAAAAAACAAAAAAAAAAAAGTCAGCAAAGATTTGAAAAGATTTTAAATTTCAACAATGCCAGTAGCCTTAGTATTGAGATTCTCATTTATTAATGCAATTTTCTTTTAATATTTGAAAGCAGGAACGGAGCTGTCATGAGGCAGTGGGGGCAGCTAACCCCACTGTAAACAACGTCATTTTGGGTTGTATATATATATAATCTTTTTTTTTTTAAATTTCATTTGGTCCTCCCTCTATCGTGTTTCACGTTTTCAAGCTTCCTCTTGCTCTACCACATTTTGACTATAAATCTTAAAATTATTATTTGCAATAAGTTTTGAGTTTTGAAATCTTATTATGGTTTTGTCCTAATTTCCCTAATTTTGTTTTTGCCCTAATTTCTTTATGATAGATAAGNTTTTTTTTTTTTTTTTTTTTTTTTGTTGAGAAATTTCATTTTAACAGTAATAAAGTCCGCAAGAATTTCAGTAATACTTGATTGATGAACCAATTAATTCACAAGCTTATCTTATCAAGCCACAATATGCAGAAATATATATAAAAGTTTAAATAGAACTCAAATAGGCAAATGTATATATAGTGAATAAAAATATCATTATATTATATTTATCAAAGTACAATGAAGAGATTACAAATATTTCATTCAATCCAAAATATTTAATTTAATTTGGCACATCGCTTGGGTCTATGAGATTGACAAAATGTTGGTCAAAGTATCCATCGTACAATGCGCTTTCGATGGACTGTGAAAAAAAAAATTAAAGTTAGATTGTATGTTGTAATGAGATTACCTTCTTGTGGTCCTTCGCCTGCTAGGACCATAAGATAGGATTTATCTTGAGGTTACCTTCTCGTTACATCCGAATTCGGATCAGCAAACATATTTATCTTATAGGAGGTTGATGAAGCAAAGCAATGATCGAAGCGAGAAGTAACTATAAATCCTTTGGTGGCACTTGGGTGTGGCAATGCACTTACTATTTGTTGTTTGAAATCTGAAACAAAAAATTAAAATGTCACATTGAAATTAATTTAATTTATTGAATAAAAATATTTTATGATAAAAATGGGAACATGCCTTGTAGCAGAGCCATATCACTTGGGCTAACAGACAAATGATTCTTAATGGGGTTGTACAAATCCATCGAGAATGTATTTCGCACCTATTAAGAAGCCACAAATTAAAATTATCAAAAAATAAAATTAATATTAAGCATGTAAATACACCAATAAATTAAGTGGAGCTAACCTGAAATGAATCGAATGTTGAACGGAAAATAAATAGAGGGGATTTCACATACTGCACCAAATTTTTTGGTTGGAAGCACTGCATAAATTCGAAGTTACATAACATTGGAAAATATATATATTTTTTTATTTGATTAAATGTTAACAATAATATATATGCGTGAGTGTTTGTGAACTCTCTCGTCCCTTAAGAGAGGTCGAGAGCTTGAACCCAAAAAACTAATCAGGCCGGCAATTATAATCATATAGATTTGAGAACCACATTAATCAAACATACCATATGTATTTTCTTATAAAATTTCTGTATTATAACAATTAGTCAGAGAGAACTATCTGACTGTATTATAACAATTAGGTCTTACACGACAAGAAAGAAAGAACTATCTGAAAGGCATTTTACTCTAACGCCTTTTGGAAATCAACTGGTAAAGTGATGACATTGTATCAACACGCCTAATCCACCTGGTGAACCGCCCGCAAAAATGACCTATTATCAAACAAATGAAAAGTTTTACATAATCCAAAGACACCACATTAATATTTGATGAAGATATTGTTATTGAAATCGCTAGAGGAATGAAATAAAAAAAACAATCTCAAACTAGATTGATTAGATGAGAGAAAGAGTGGCGTGAGACAGGTCCTTCATCTCATGCCACCCCCTTTTGAGACCATGGAGGAGGGGGGAAGGGGGTGGCCAGCAGCCACCCCGATGTTTTTTTTTTTCTTTAAAATTTTATTATTAAAAATTATTTAAAATGCCAATTCACCTTCCACGTAAGCATGAAACATGACGAAATGGATGGTAACTTGCTATCAGGTGAGATTGCATACATTTGAGGTGTTTAGTGGTCTAATTACACTTTGTTTTTTGTTCAATTGCCTAATTACATTTTCAGGTTACGTTCAATGACCAATTTCGACCTTATTTCTATTAATTTTTATTTCTATTTGTATCAAACTTTTTTAGAATGCATATTAAGCTCTCTGCCGCTTCTATTTTATTAATTGGTTATATTTGACATTATTTCAACAAGAGTTTGAGGGTTTAAAAACTTGATGAAGGCATTAGTGAATGGTTGAATTTAATGGTGTTAATTATAATTTTTAATTAATTAATTAATTATATCTTTATTTAAAATACAAGAATTAAATTAAACAAATTAAAATTATATAATAGAGTGACGTCATCCATGGTATAATTCCACATTTCCACCTATAAGAAAGAAAACGATGAGTGCTGCCTAATAGGAAAAAATATGTCATAATATAAAAAAATATATCATATATATTTTATTTGTGTATTGTAGAGAGTTAAACAAATTTTACCTTATTACTAGCAATAGTTAGCTAGCAACATACAAAACAATATTTGGTCCTAATAAGTTTAATTTCTATTAACAATCTTGCTTAAGAAAGTGACATTTCACTAGTTTTACGCAATCCATTTTTGACCATAAAAATACAGGCGGCCAACTATCATCTGGATAATAAAAATTGCTCTGAATACAATCTCCCATTTTTTTAATCATTGCTTTAACAGTTTCTTCAGGAATATCTATAGGGAATGGAGATTGAGGTATAGTTTGTGTAGAAGCTAATAAAGGGAAAGCAATTATAAGCACAAACAAGACATCAATGAAGTTATTATAACTCATCTTTTTATTACTTCTATTTTCTCCTTACAAAGTGGGTTCTCTTAAACGTATGCTTATATGTCAATGTGTATATATAATGCAAAAGAATACAGGCAATTAATTGAACAAGTCCTAATATTAATAAATAACATAATAACTGAAATTATTAGACAATTAAATTAAATGATTCGCCAAACCATTATTAATTGCCTAGTACATTTGTTACAAGCTAAAATGGATTTGTTACGTTACTATAATACGTTAATTAATTTGTAGTAATTAATGAAAATTTGTTGAAATTGATAGTGATAAAACTACGTATATATAATACAATATAATTGTTATACCATGATCATGTCTACTTTGTATTTGTGGACTCTGGCCAAAAGAATAGTCAAATTATAAATTATATATACCTATTACAATTAACATATTATATAGTTTTTGTTTATTTACATATACATAATATGTTAACTGGCGATAAATAATATATTAATTACAAGTACATAATTTGAATTACATATTGAACCATAGTCCACATAGAAGCTAGACTTTTTTGGTCCATTGTATAATTTGCTTGTATAATGTGCATGATTTGGTCGATAGACACTTGTAGCTTAATTTGGAATGGATGTGTATAGATTTCCCATAAGATAGAATGATACCCTAAGCACCTAAGCGCCAACCACAACGAACCAACTCCGAAATTTGCAAAGTCCCTCAATGGGCGAGGCAGACTGCCTAGAAACCCCCCGAGTGCCCCTAAAAGCTTAGATCGCCTACGGCTAACGGCTAACAGCTAACACCTTATGGCTAACGGCAACATATATATATTTCTTATATAAAATATATATATATATATATATATATATATATATATATATATACATGCACATGAATATAAATATATATTCATGTGTACACTTTGTGTACAAAGTATAATTAAAAAAAAAAAAAAAAGCAAAACCAAAAGCCCGCGGGGCCCGCCAACTCGCGTGGGGCGGGCTAGGGCTGAGCAACTACATCCCTAAAAACAGCCTTAAAGAATTTTGAATGTTGGGGATCTTTCCTGTTAGGATAATCATATATAGATTTGAGAATCACATTAATCAAGCATACCATATGTATTTTCTTACAAAATTTCTGTATTATAATAGTAAGTCTTACATGACAAGAAAGAGAGAACTATTTAAAAGGCATTTTACTCAGTCCTTATACCGTGGACCATGGTCCACAATCACAATGCATTGTGGACCATGGATCATGGTTGATACTGCAGTTGTGTTGAATTGATACTGCAGTTGTGTTGAACGGATACTACAGTTGTGTTGAATTGATACTGCAGTTGTGTTGAACGGATACTACAGTTGTGTTGAAAAGGAACTGCAGTTGCACGGAACAGAGGTCGTGTCATCCTTCTGGAACTGCAGTTGTGTTGAACTGATACTGCAGTTGTGTTGAACGGATATTGCAGTTGTGTTGAAAAGATACTGCAGTTGTGTTGAACGGATGAACGACCTCTGTTCCGCGCAACTGCACTTTCCTTTCAATACAACTACAGTATCTTTTCAACACAACTGCAGTATCCGTTCAACACAACTGCAGTATCAGCCATGATCATGGTCCACAGTGCATTGTGAACTGCAGTATCAGCCATGATCATGGTCCACAGTGCATTGTGGACCATGGTCCACAATATAATTTGCGCATTTTACTCTAACGCCTTTTGGAAATTGACTGGTAAAGTGATCACAGTGTACCAACACGCCTAATCCACCTGTTGAACCGCCCGCAAAAACAACGACCTATTATTAAACAAATGAAAAGTTTTACGCTATTACAACTATATATTGTTCCCTTAAATAAAAATATAACCAAGTTTAGAAAGTTACATTTTTGGCAACTTTCATTCCCTTTGCCATTAACTCATCCACAACCACTTGGAAAATCCTTGCTCGTCTATAGTAAAGTTTAGTGACTTAATAGAAATGGACAATGCTTATATACATATGAGGTGTATCTCTATTTTAACTGATGAAAGGTTGAGATGCATACCGGATCAGGTTTTTCAACATCTCCCGTGAATGACCCTCCATCATAATACCGGATAACAACTCGATTCCACTTATAAAAATAAGTGTTATATGCATTTGTATCGAAAAACTTTATAAATTCGAGAGTTGTTATGTTGAGACTAGAACCCAAGTCACCGGCGGCATGGTTCAGACATCTCTAAACGGAGAAGTCAGGAGTAAAATATGCATCATTACTCATACACCACCCCCCTCCCTGAAATAAAAATCAAAATAACAGAATTAAACTTTCATTTAATATATCTAATCTAAAAACATAATAAGTTTCAATCAAGGTTATATCCTTGATTTATGTCCATCTTTTTAGATGCTAATAAATGTGTACATTTTACTTTAAATGTTGTACACTTCAATGTTATTAGACAAAATTGTCCCTACTACATTCTTGTTATACAAAACTACCATTACACCGTTATAACACCGTTAGTTTTAACTCCATCATTATTACCCTACACTTATATCTATCATATCTTTTTCCTATTATTTAATTGTCATTTTATTTAAATTATTAATTTCTATTTAATGGATTATATTTTAATTAAATTTCTATGAATGGTAAATCATATATGTGTGTATAAAATACATATATTATTTGTGTATATATAATTTGAATTATACATTTTAATTATTTTTATTTATTAATATTTTAATATTGGGCATAAGTTTTCGCGCATCGCGCTTACAAAATACTAGTATATATATATATATATGTATATGTATATGTATATATATATATATATATATATATATATATATATATAGAGAGAGAGAGAGAGAGAGAGTGTGTGTGTGTGTGAGTGTGTAACACCCCAATTTTCAACTCTTACATTTATTACAAAATCCGTAATAAAACGCTGCGGAAGCTTACATCATATCAACAGAAAACCGGGTGCTACCGCCACACCTAGAGTGAATTCTATCACCTCTTTGACAAACTCCACTCTAAGTGCACAGGCTAAACTTACAACATTAATAACAATCCCTGTCTACTTCAAAGAGTAGACCTCAACCTGTACTTCCCTTCTATTCCGAGCTCATCGGCTACAGGGGCCCACACTAATCTGCAACTGATAAGAAACACATTGAAGTGCAGTTAGCGCGACGGCTAAGTAAGGAAATCCGATGTCACTCAAAAGTAGACAAAGGTTTGAAAACATAATCATTTGGAAAATAGTATATCGTTCAGTGAATCAAAATCCACTCGTCTCGTAAGACAAAATCATTTCTTTCTCAAAGACGTTACAGAGTAACTCTTTACTCATTTTTAAAACTTCCTTAGTTTCATATAGTAAGAGTGAGGCCTACAACCTCGGGCCATGGCACTCCAGCCCTCCCGTAGGTTCCTCCCTTATCCCAACCCCGGGCCATGGCACTCAAGCCTTCCCGTGGGCACCTCTCCTTATCCCAACATGACGACATAACGGCGAATAGACTTCGCTCTAACAATATAATATAACGACCACTGGGCAAGGGCACTTAAAGCCACCCGTGGGTCAATCAAGGTCCTCCTCAACTTACTTTAGAAACTACGGTTTTGAAAACATGATTCTTCCTTCAATTTTTCTTACTCAAATCATTTCTTTTGGACATATTTCACCAATGAGTCCAATATTTGAAATCGGCTACCTCTTTAGCCCCTGAAGGATTTTCAAACATCATTTTCTCAAACAATAAGGTTTTGACAACCTTTATATCAAAATAGCATACGTTTTTCAACGTAAGTTTTCANAAAAAAATAATAAAATAATAAAATATCTTCCAACTTATCAGTTGTGGTTCAAACAGATAAAGTTTCGGTAGAAAATAATCCAGATAGAATAATTTCCGAAACTAAAAATTTATTCCAGACTAACCCTCAAAATTGGGCTAGGTTCGGTACACCGCGAAATTTAGCAATGTACGATCAAAATAAATTTTCGCTGCTATGAGCTGATTTAATTAAATAGGAAATTCAAGAATAATAGTATGGTGTCTAATAATTCATTTCCTAGGACAAACGGGTCCGAACACCAGCTCTTAAAATTTTTACGGTTCGTGACCGGTACGTAGGTTCGCAGCTTAATAACAACTATACTCACTTATACAAATTCTTTTGAAATATCTGAAGATCATAACTTAGGAATGTCAACGCCTTAAGATAATGTTAATAAAATACGGGGTATTACAGAGTGTGTGTGAGAGAGAACAAGAAAATTGAGAAAAGAATTTGGTTATTAGTACAATTTTCTCTTTTGAGAACTCAAGGTAAATGAGCCAATTACTCGGGTCTTCACCTTTTCCTGGAGAAATGATAGGCTGGTGGACTCCCATCCAAACAAACTACAACATTTTATAATAATCAAATATTAAATTACTTAAAAATAATACAAATTTTTAATGAATTATAGTTTTAAATTGTATATGATTTACCAGCGCCTTTCGCAATGGCGCTATGGATAATAATTTTTGGAATAAGAGTAGCACTCTGAGGATTAAGTGTGGGGATAGGATGGAGGTTTACATATTGCGGACATGTAACCAAAGAAAAAATAAGTAAACATATCCAATAACTTGACCTTGTTGAGATAGTTATTTTGCACATTAAACAATAAAAAATTTCGATAAAGTATGATGTAGAGATGGAGAGAGATCTAACAGGAAGGTGAATTTAGATAGAGTTCAGAGAGGAATTTAGATGGATAACACATAAATATTTGCTCATGATGAAAGGCACACAGTACCACTTTACCACTATATTATCCGGCCTGTAATATATATATATATATATATATATATATATATATATTGGTAAAGAATGATTAGCACCATTATAAAATGAGATGTATAGAAAATTTTAGTTGTAATAAAAGTTTTCATAAAATTTAGAACAAATTGATAAGTAAAAATTATTAAATTTATATTAATAAAAAAATAGTAATGACAACAAACATGTAATAATTTTTTGAGTACAAATATGTAATATTTTAATTTATTATAACCTAATTTTAGCCTAGAACCAATATAATATAATATAATAGACATTAAACCAAAAGATCATATCAAAGAAATTAAACCAATATAATATAATCTTACAAGAAATTTTAGCCTAGAACCAATATAATATAATATAATAGACAAGCTTCAGAGATCGAAAAATTTAGATAAGTTAGACAAAAAATCTTAGAAGTGATTTTAGCTTAAAATGATTTTTAAAGAATAACGCAACTTTCTAAAGTTCCTTTATTTTGAAATAAAAATATTGAAAGCATATTTAATTGTACTGTATGTAAATTGTTTTGTGATGAGGGTTTAAAGTCAAATGAATATAATTTGTAAAATTTTCATCACACCCCATAGAAAATGATTGTTCTGTCCATACAATAAATTTAGTTCATTCTCTCCTATCCTTTTCAACATTATAATTAAAAAAAAAAATCCTAAATTTGAACTACTACCCTCATTCACATTAGTATTTGGAAATTGAAGTGTAGTTTGATTACCACTATTTTCTTTTTCACGTGATAGTTTATGTCTATTCAAATCCCAAACACTACTTTGTTTTGTTTTGTTTTGTTTTTTTTTATGGTTTATTATTAATTGGTGTGATATACTTTATACTCTTTTCTTTTTATTTTTATTTTTATTTTTCTTTTTTTTTTGGTTGAGAATTTTCATTTTATGATTAATAAAGTCACCAGAATTCCAGTAATACTTGATTGAACCAATTAATTCACGAGCTTATCTGATCAAGCCACAATATGCAGAAATATATATAAACGTTTAAATATAACTCAACTGTATATATATTGAATAAAAAGATCATTATATTATATTTATCAAAGTACAATGAAGAGATCACAAATATTTCATTCAATCTAACATATTTAATTTGGCACATTGCTTGGCTCTATGAGATTGACAGGATCTTGGTCAAAGTACCAATCGTAGAATGCCCTTTCTTAATATTCATAAACATTAATCATTTGTATAATATGGCACGTTGCTTGGGTCTATGAGATTGACAGGACGTTGGTCAAAGTACCAATCGTAGAATGCGCTCACGATGGTCTGACAAAAAAAGAAGAAGTTAGATTATATGTCATAATGTATACGTTACCTCCATGTGGTCCTTCGTCCACTAGGACCAAAAGATCGATAGGGTTTATTTTAAAAATAAAAAAAATCATTAATACAGGACTTTATTTTGTTACCGTTGAATTCTGATCTGCAAGCATTTTCGTCTTATAGTAGTTTAAAGCAAAGCCATGACCAAAGCGAGAAGTAACTATAAATCCTTTGGTGGCACTTGAGTGTGGCAATGCACTTATTATTTGTTGTCTGAAATCTGAAAAAAAAATGTCACATTGAAATTAATTTAATTTATTGAATAAAAATATTTTGTGATAAAAATGGGAACATGCCTTGTAGCAGGGCCATATCACTTGGGCAAACAGACGAGTGATTCTTAATGGCATTGTACAAGTCCATCGAGAAAGTATTTCGCACCTATTAAGAAGCCACAAATTAAAATTACCAAAAAATAAAATTAATATTAAGCATGTAAATGCACAAATAAATTAAGTGGAGCTAACCTGAAATGAATCGAATGCTGAATGGACAATAAATAGGGGGGATTTCACATATTGCACCAAATTTTTTGGTTGGAAGCACTGCATAATTCAAAGTTACATAACGTTGGAAGATTTTTTTTTTGATTAAATATTAAGAATAATATATATTTATGAGTGGTTGTGCACTCTCTTATTCTTTAAGAGAGATTCAGAGCTCCAACTTGAAAAACTAATCATATATATATAAATAATTTTTGTGTTTAGAAATATGCTTATTTAATCTTATACCTCAAATGGACTCATTTTTGAAGTGCACTCTATAGGCAATGCCTTGTTTGGTTGCTAAATAAAATTCAAAATCAATTTCTTGTCAGAAATGAAAAATGTTAAATATAAACACACAAAGGCTAGGAGAGAAAGAGGAGAGAATTATTACATGCAAAGCAACCACATCGGTAAAAATAGCTTTAAAGAATTTTGCATGGTTGGGATCTTTCCTGTTAAGATAATCATATAGTTTTGAAAACCACATTAATCAAACATACCATATGTATTTTCTTACAAAATTTCTGTATTATAACAATTAGTCTTACACAACAAGAAAGAGAGAACTATCTGAAAGGCATTTTACTCTAACGCCTTTTGGAAATCGACTGGTAAAGTTATCACAATGTACCAACACGCCTAATCCACCTGCTGAACCGCCGGCAAAAATGACCTGTTATCAAACAAATGAAAAGTTTTAAACTATTGTAACTATATATTGTTCCCTTAAATAAAAATATAACCAAGTTTAGAAAGTTACATTTTTGGCAGCTTTCATTCCCTTTGCCATTAACTCATCCACAACCACTTGGAAAATCCTTGCTCCTCTATAGTAAAGTTTAGTGACCTAATAGAAATGGATAATGCTTATATATATGAGGTGTATGTCTATTTTAACTGATGAAAGGCTGAGATGCATACCGGATCAGGATTTTCAACATCTCCGGCGAATGACCCTCCATCACAATACCGGATAACAACTCGATTCCACTTATAAAAATAAGTGTTCTTTTCATTTGTACCATAAAATCCTTTAAATTCGAAAGTTGTTATGTTGAGACTAGAACCCAAGTCACCGGCTGCACGGTTCGGACAACTCTGAACAGAAAAGTCGGGAGTAGAATATGCATCATTACTCATACACCACCCACCTCCCTGTATAAAAATCAAAATAACATAATTAAACTTTGATTATATATATATATATATATATATATATATATATATATATATATATATATATATATATATAGAGAGAGAGAGAGAGAGAATAAGAAATCTCAAAAACGAATTTGGTTATTAGTACAATTTTCTCTTTTGAGAACTCACTTGAAGGTAAATAAGCCAATTGCTAGCGTCTTCACCTTTTCCTGGAGAGAAATGATAGGCAGGTGGACTCCCATCCAAACAAACTACAACATTTTATAATAATCAAATATTAAATTACTTAAAAATAATACAAAATTTTAATGAATCATGCATAGTTTTAAATTGTATATAATTTACCAGCGCCCTTCTCGATGGCACTTTGGATAATAGTTTTTGGAATAAGAGTGCCACCCTGAGGATTAGGTGTGGGGATAGAATAGGGGTTTACATATTGTGGAAATGTTACTAAAGAAAAAATAAGTAAAATTATCCAATCGGTTGAGATAGCCATTCTGCAAATTAAACAATAAAAAATTTCAATAAAGTATGATGAAGAGATGCAGAGAGAGCTAACAGGAGGGTGAATTTAATTAGATAGAGTTCAGAGAGGAATTTAGATGGATAACACATAAATATTTGCTCATAATGATGAAAGGCACTCGCTACTACTTTACCACTATATTATCTTGTAACTTTTTTTGTAAAGAATGATTACCGCACCATTATAAAATGAGATTTGTAGAAAATTTTAATTGTAATAAAAGTTTTCATAAAATTTAGAACAAATTGATAAGTAAAAATTATTAAATTTATATTAATAAAAAATAATAATGACAATAAACGTGTAATATTTTTTTGAGTACAAATATGTAATATTTTAATTTATTATAACCTATTTTAATAATTGACATTTTTTTATATTTTGTATTAAAATGCATATTACTTATTAGTTTATCAAAAAATATTAATATTAATAAAATTTTCTTTATGCATTGCTAATGTTAATTTATTTTGTTTGAATAAATTAAGTCATGTGTATTTAATATAAACTTAAAAATTTTATTTGTTAAAAAAATCTGAATAAATTAAAATATTAAAATTTAATCTTCATTTTTATTTTTAACAACATAGATTAAATTATTTATTGTATCAATATATTATTTTTCGTATTAAACTTCTTAATACAACTACATTTTTTTGCAAACCACATTTTATAATAATATTTAAGTGTCTTTCACATGCAACAGACCTTAGCTAGCTAGCACCAAAAGATCATATAAGAGAAATTAAACCAATATAATATAATCTTACAAGAAATTTTAGCCTAAAACAAATATAATATAATAGCCTAGCTTCAGAGATCCAAAAAGTTAGATAAGTTAGACAATAAATCTTACAAGAGATGTTAGCCTAAAATAATTTTTGAAGAACAATGTAACTTTCTAAATTTCCTTTATATTCACTAAAATTATTGAAAGCGTCATATTTAATTGTACTGCTTGTAAATTGTTTGTGATGAGGGTTTAAAGTCAAATGAATATAATTAGTAAAATTTTCATCACCCCCCATGGAAAATGATTGTTCTGTCCATACTATATATTTAGTCCATTCTCTCCTATCCTTTTCAACATTATAATTTTTTTTAAAAAAAAATCCTAAATTAGAACTGCTAGTCTGCTACCCTCATACACATTAGTATTTGGAAATTGAAATGTAGTTCGATTACCACTATTTTCTTTTTCATGTGATAGCTTATATATGTCTATTCAAATCCCAAACACTACTTTAATTTTTTGATGGTTTATTATTAGTTGGTGGATTAGATGCATTAGAATTATCATTACATTGAGCTGGGTGAGGTGAGACCCGTGGATCATCATACTCATAATTAATAAGATAATATAAATCATCCATTATAAATAATATTCAAATATATAATCAAGAAAATAGTAGATATAGAAGAAAGTAATAAATAAACAAATAACAAAAATAATGAATAATTAGAATAAATAAAATGTTACCAAATATTCTTGATATACTTGGATTTGAGTTGAATATTTGAATACTTGATGGCTTAAATGCTTGCTATTTGCTATTTGCTACTTGCTTTTTAAAGAATGAGAGAAGAATAAGAGATTGAGTTGAGTACTTGAATTGTAAAACAAAGCAAAAGTTGGAGTCCTATTTATAGGGAAATTATGAGATTTTAAAAAATATTAACAATTTTATTAAAACAAATTACCACTGGTTAGTTAATATGGTATGGTAGGTATAAATGAATGTAGGTGGACAAGCTATATGCATGATCTGAAGATCATCAATGAAAACAATTATTAGTTTATGTTGTCTAGAGAAATTATGTAGTTGTGCCAAATAAACCATATGACTACATATGGTCATCACTAACTTAATATAGTATTTGATTGATTAGCGAATTAGGTTTAGATAATAATTAGGTCCTTTAAGTCCATACAATATTTAATGTTCGTTTGCAACGATTAAAGGGCAAAGTGGGCCATCCATAGGAGATGAAAAAAAAAAATTATGTAGTAGAGTTCAATGCACTTAATATTGATGCTCAGTGTATATTATTTGTTACACTTCTAATATATTTTACTTTTTACTTGCATTTTTATACATTTTTTTTTTGAATACTACTAACTCTATTACAATGCAGTATCTGTTCATAACTACTTAGGCTCGAACCCACCACCTCCCGTATAAAGGGAAGGGTTTGATGCCACTGGACTATAAGGTAACATAATTTACTTATACTTCAAATTAGAATTTAATTATTTACAAAAATGTCACCACATTTAAAAAAAAAACAGTGAATGTATGATTAACGAATGGAATAACAACAATTTCCCAATATGAATGCTCTCGTGAATTTAGATGGATTTTTTTTTTCTTTACTGGAAAAGTAAGATATATACAGGAGCGCAGCTAGCTATAAATGTAGTCACATACTCACATGGCCGCAAGAGACGGTTACAACAAACAAGTGAGGTAAAAGGCTAAGATACCCCTAAGCTATGAATTAACAGAGACGTTCAATTATTGTTAACTTGATATAGTAAATTAGGCTTAGCTAATAATTAGGTAGTATAATAATGAAGCAATTAACTTGTATGGTAATTATTTTTAACTTGATATAGGGTAAATTAGGCTTAGCTAATAATTGGTAGTATAATAATGAAGTAATTAACTTGTATGGTAATTATTGTTAACTTGATATAGTAAATTTGGCTTAGCTAATAATTAGGTAGTATAATAATGAAGCTAGCAATTAATTTGTATGGTAATTATTTTTAACTTGATATAGTAAATTAGGCTTAGCTAATAATTAGGTAGTATAATAATGAAGTAATTAACTTGTATGGTAATTAGGTCATATATAGTACCTGTGCTATACATCCTTCCCAACAGATAAATATATGTAATATTTTTTTGAGTTCAAATATGTAATATTTTAATTTATTATAACCTATGATATTTTAATAATTGACTTTTTTTTTATATTTCGTATTAAAATTCATATCACTTATTAGTTTATCAAAAATATTAATATTAATAAAATTTTATTTATGCATTGCTAATGTTAATTTATTTTATTTAAATAAATTAAGTCATGTGTATTTTAAATAAACTTCAAAATTTTATTTTTTTAAAAAAAATTGAATAAATTAAAATATTAAAATTTAATCTTCATTTTATATTAAATTTTGTTTTTTTTTGTGCATATTATATTATATTTTGTGTTTGCTCATGTTTTGCAATAATGAAAGATTGAAATGGGTAAAGGACAAAGAACATTTGTTTTTTACTAATTCCAAATTTCCTATCTATATATCAACCTATGTTTACATTTTTAGGTTCTACAAGCTAGTGATTGCCCATTTACTTTAAAAAAAAAAAGCTATTGATTGCCCACCAGGCCACCACTACATAGGCAAGGAAGTCCGCATAGTAATAATTATTATAATTTAATTCACTAACTACATTGTACGTAAAATATATAAACTTAAATTTATATTTTAATCTGAGGGTGTGTTTGGAAAGCAGAAAAATGACTTCTGGAAAATGTTTTATAGAAAATGAGTCATTTTCCGGAAAATCAATTCATTTTCCGTGTTTGGATGTATTCTAAAAAACTGTCTTTGGGTGTTTGGTTCGTTTTCTGGAAAATTGGTAGAATTGTATAATTATATATATTTTTATTCTATTTAAAATATTAAAATTATTATAATAAGATAAAAAATAATATTTTTAAGTAACAAAATTTATCTTTCAAAAAAAAAAAAGTAACAAATTTTTTTTTTTTAAAAAAAACCCCTCCCCCACCCTCTGGTTTCTGGCGGAAACCAGGGCAACTGGTTTCCGCGGGGAGGTTTCCGGCGCCGAAAACCATAGCCTGTGGACCAGGCATTGTATGATTTTCCATGGGCGGAAAATGACTTCCGCCCATTATTTTGGCATCATTTTCCCCAGTCAACGGAAATCATTTTCCGTTGACTGGGTTTTCCAAGGGTTGCCAAACATGGGAAACCCGGAAAATGATTTCCTTCCAAACACACCCTAAATCTAATCTAAAATCTAAAAACATAGGCTATGTTTGGCAAACCTAGCTAAAAAACTACAAGTTCGAAGTTGAAATCTGAAGAGCTGTTAAACTAGCTGTTATGCTTGAAAGTGTTTGATAAAATTAATTTTTTGATAAGCTGATAAATGTAAAAAGACTAAAAAGGACATCTTTATAAAATTTAAATAGTTTTAAATTTAAATAGGTTACATATTAAATTATAAAATAATGGAATCAGTATATTTTAATAAAATATAAAGTAAGAACATATATTTTAAAATATATAAAGTAAAACAAAATATTTATAGTTCATAAAATTAGTTCATACAAAAATTAATGTTCAAACACACAAATGTTAAATTGAAATTACAACAAACATATTGAAGAATGTTAATTAGTAGCTTAAAATTAGCTAATTAGTAGCTTAAAATAAGCTATAAGCCCTGCCAAATAGAGCCATAATAAGTGTGAATGAATGATATACCATTTATTTATGTCCGTTTTTTCCGTTAACTTTTTTTATACATTATTATGCTATAAAAGTTGTACTTTACAATATTTTGAACAAACATACCCCTACTGTTATAACTTCTGTTATCTTTTCCAAGTTACCATGCACATGCATCCACCATATATTTTCTTATCTTCTTAAATACTAATAATAATATATATATACACATTATAAATGGGAGTTGTATGTTAGTTATTATTTACGATAATTTAAATTAAATATCTAAAATCTAAATAAATTTAAAATTTTAATATAAAGTACTATTATTGGGCATATATTTTTTGCGCATCGCGCATAAAAAAATACTAATAATTATTATAAAGGTGAAAGTTTGATTTTATAAGTTAATATTAATATCTTTTCAATTCATCTTAAGGCATGTATGTATGTAATTTAAGGAATATAATTAATGAAGAACTAAAGGCATGCAAGGCCAAGCACATGTACTGTACTCAAATGACATGTAGTGATCTCCCTCATATGAGAGGTCATGAGTTTGAGCCTCACAATACGTTTAACACAAGCTCGACCAAAAGAGTGTTAGCGAAAGTCATGTATTTCATGTATGAAAATTATGCTCCACCTATTCCCCGCACTTTCTGAGCCTAATTTGATTAATTAAATAATAAATTTTTTAAAACTTAATATTAAGATTTAATTTCTTCAAATCACTTTGTATGTTATTGTAAAAATCTAAATTCACAAGTTCAATCACTAGACGTCACTTTCAACTTTATCAAAGCCACCCAAAAATAAAATAAATTAAAATGACAAGAAAATCTCTTAAGCTCACTTAGCTTCCCATATATGATTCAAATGTTTGTCTAATTGGTCGAAAAGTGGGTTAAACCCTAATTATTAGTTTTGGTTTATAGCTAATATTTAATCTTTGGAAGCAAAGTATGATATGCTACCAACTTATCAAAACAACTAATTAACACAATACACTTTATTTTTTCAGGTATCATCTAATCCAAACACCCCATAGTATGTAATAATTGATGGAGATATTGTTATTGAAGTCGCTAGAGCGGTGAAATAAGAAAAAAGAAAAAAAAGAGTTCTAAACTAATTAAGTCAATTAAAAATTATAGACTAACTAGTGTTTTCAATTTTAGTTTTAGCCTATAATTTTCACGTTCATCACAATTACTTTACATTTAATTGATTAACTTAGATCTTGTTGTAATAAGAATAAATCAATAAACTAAGTTCATTTCATTGTTATATTAACTATATAATTATAGGTATTCACTATATTATTAGTGAATTATAATATATATGTTATTACACATTCAAATCCTTTTTTCTAAGGAATTCAAATCCTTTTTATATACATTGGAATTCAATGTATTGAAGCATAATGTGTCAATTCAAATATCTTTAATTAGATGACATATCATGTGATATGAAAATTTGAATGGTAACCATAGAAAATATTTCATTTTTATTGGCGTAACTAAAAATATCATATTAACTAAAAATATTCCATTTCCATCTTCATTGGTGTAATTAGATGGCATATCATGTGATATGACATATCATTGATTTTTACAAATACCATCTTGTTGAACTCGTCGCATAGGATTTTTCTAGCATGGTTTGGGTTTAGGCTATTACATAATAGTGGTGTTTACTTAGTTTTTCCACCCAAAAAAACCTAGCATTAATTATCAAGTATATATGTTACAAAATAATTTTAAATAAATATTGTATTATGTGTATTGTCAAATCTATTTTATAAAACTTCTATTAAATTTTTTGATTCTGTTCCGTCAAGGATGAAAAGGACCATCAATATAACAATTGAATGATGAAAAATAATTATAAACAAATCAAGAATCGAGTCAACCATTATTAGAAAAAAATCTAAGAATAAAAAATATAATTTTCTCACCTTAAAATATTACGAAGTATCAGTTTATAAGTTGAACGCAACATACCACCACAAGCATACAATTGTATACAATTAGTCGGGACCATAAAACATGCAGAACTAAGTTTGGATCTACAAAATTCATACGAAGTAGAATATTTCCTAAAGTTTTATAACATTTCTATGAAGTTTTAATAGTTTCATCTAGTTATGAGTGAAAAAAGTTACAAGTAACAATTGAATAGTAAAAGGTGATTATGGAAAAAGTTCAACAACAGAAATATTATTTTTTCTAAATTGTATAAAATTTTTGTTAAATTCTAACGGTTCTATCCAGTCATGGGCAGATCGAAAGAGCCAGATATGTAGCTGGTGATTTTACATGAATCGAATCTATCATAAATCTAGTATAGATGTATAAAATATGGGTATGTAGAAAAATATAAATGGGTGGCAAGAATATTACTGAAAAATATTTGTATGTAAGTAAACATAGATAAGTTGGATTACTTAGAGTCTATGCGAGCCTGTCCACCCTCTTGTCACAAGGGTTCATTATTTATGCTAGTCTCGTCCAATAAGTGCAACGGCTCCTATCGAAGTACAACATCCTCAACGTGCACTTTGTAACAACTAAGTGGGCCTTAGAGTCTATACTTAGACCCTTTGTAACAACTAAACATAGATAAGTTGGATTACTTAGAGTCTATACTTAGACCCTTTTTTTTATAGCCTAAAACGTTAAAGACAATACATGTTGTTGTAATTGTGCCATGCTTCAAGTTTTGGCATCAATAATACGATAGATATGAATAAAGTCAATTAATTGATTTTTGGTTGCTAGGTGAAGCGGATGGGAGACTTCTCCTAAATTACTTAGATAATATAAGTTTAGAGTATGGAATATTATATTGTAATCATTAATTCTCGATAAATTGTACTAATGGAGGATATTATTACTTATGTATGACTTTGAAAAGTACACATATAACATATTGTGATTATATGAGTTTGGTATTTGACAATTATATATAATCATCATGTCAATCGAGCTATATATACATAGTGCCAGGGTTTGTGCTTTGGTTGCTTTACAACCAATTCAATGATTTGTAAGTGTAAAATTTATACACGTTTTGGACCTCCTATTTGTTGACTTAATTATTGTCAAAATCTTAGATTAGTTTTATAGCTAGGTTATTAGTTTAAGTCAACTGTATCAGCATTATTAGAGCTTCTTCCCGCACAGTCTGGATCAGCGTCAGAGACAGTTTTATTCAAACCAAACTAAGTCTTATTGATCCACGAATTTTGGGTCTGATCTACACTACTGGTTGGAGCTTCAATTGAGAAATAACAGCAGCAAAGTTTCAGGTTTCATTGGTTGGACATTCGGCTATATATAGAGCTCTAAATCATGGGTTTGAAAAACACACTTTCTTACCATTATTATTCCAAATTTGCTTGAGCTCCATATACAGGTTTATCCTATTTATTCTTGAGTTATTATAAACGTATAAGTGTGCTTAGTGATTCATCTTTGTTGGTGATCAAGTATGGACCGCACAGTGTCAGCTTGAAGATGATGGTGAAGGCTTAGCTAGGTGTACTTTTTGTAACCATTGTTTTAGTGTGGTTGTTTCGTGATTCCTTGTAACCCTTGTGATAATCTAGTGGATTGTGCTGACGTGAAGTGCCCTGCTGACGTAGGAGTGTAGTTCTGAGTTGCGTAAACAATTCTCGGTGTCTGTTCTTTTACTTTGCTTTATTGTTTATGTTGCTTATTTATCTGTTTCTTATTGACTAATTTATTCAAATAAATAATCCGGTTAAAACAAAGTAGAACTAATTTATTCAAATAAATAATCCGGTTAAAACAAAGTAGAAACCTTAGAATTTATTGTACATTCAAGATCCACAATACAATTTCATGATTGATATCCTATATGGATATTAAAGCCAAGTTCAACTATTGTCAACACCATCACATTTGATAAGAGAGTATTCTTTTGAAATAGAATTCAAAACTTTGGATGAATCACATACTCTACACAAAAAAAGGTCATTTAGCGGCGGTTATTTTCATACTCTACACAAAAAAAGGTCATTTAGCGGCGGTTATTTTGTTGTTTAGCGACGATTTATAACCGCAACGATACGATTACCGACATTTATCCATCACTAATTTATTCAAATAAATAATCCGGTTAAAACAAAGTAGAAACCTTAGAATTTATTGTACATTCAAGATCCACAATACAATTTCATGATTGATATCCTATATGGATATTAAAGCCAAGTTCAACTATTGTCAACACCATCACATTTGATAAGAGAGTATTCTTTTGAAATAGAATTCAAAACTTTGGATGAATCACATACTCTACACAAAAAAAGGTCATTTAGCGGCGGTTATTTTGTTGTTTAGCGACGATTTATAACCGCAACGATACGATTACCGACATTTATCCATCACTAATTTATTCAAATAAATAATCCGGTTAAAACAAAGTAGAAACCTTAGAATTTATTGTACATTCAAGATCCACAATACAATTTCATGATTGATATCCTATATGGATATTAAAGCCAAGTTCAACTATTGTCAACACCATCACATTTGATAAGAGAGTATTCTTTTGAAATAGAATTCAAAACTTTGGATGAATCACATACTCTACACAAAAAAAGGTCATTTAGCGGCGGTTATTTTGTTGTTTAGCGACGATTTATAACCGCAACGATACGATTACCGACATTTATCCATCACTAATTTATTCAAATAAATAATCCGGTTAAAACAAAGTAGAAACCTTAGAATTTATTGTACATTCAAGATCCACAATACAATTTCATGATTGATATCCTATATGGATATTAAAGCCAAGTTCAACTATTGTCAACACCATCACATTTGATAAGAGAGTATTCTTTTGAAATAGAATTCAAAACTTTGGATGAATCACATACTCTACACAAAAAAAGGTCATTTAGCGGCGGTTATTTTGTTGTTTAGCGACGATTTATAACCGCAACGATACGATTACCGACATTTATCCATCCGTTACTAAATAGTGTGTTGTGAAGTAATATTTAGCGGCGACTTTCATCAATCGCGAGAACTATGGACCAGAATTGATTAGCGGCGGTTACACTTTAATTTGATATTTAGCGGCAATTTGGTAAATATATATATATTAATTAATATATTATATACCACCAATATGTTTTAATTGGGACTTGGGAGCAACGAAACACATGTTATATCTGCTTAATAGCGGTGGTTTTTCTGAACCGTGGAAAATAAAACGCTATAAATATTATTTAATTAATTTTTAATTATTATACCGCGGCAGTCAAAGAAATCGTCGTTAAACATTTATTTCGCGATGATTATTAAGAACCGCCACTAAATTAGTGCAGTGTTGCAAAATAATTCTTTTTTTGTAGTGCGTACATTTGCGTAATTGTAATCATCTGTAAATAGTTGAAAATCTAAATGTTATGCCAAAAAACTTGAATGAATATTTGATTTTAGTTTGATTTTGTTGGGCAATAGGCATAAAAGGGCATATGCATAGTCATTTTGATCCATTGTTTTGAGTGGTTTACTACCAATTTAAGTCGGGGTAAAGTGAAATTAAATTTTCGTAATTGTGAGATTATTTCATATATTATATCCTCAAACCATATAGTTGTAAATAAGAAAATTTTCAAAATATATGAAGTTGAAAAAATAGTATTTAGAAAGCTTTTGAAAGGGTTTGAATATAATTGTTACGGTACAAATATTAGTGGGGTCCACTTCTGATTTAGATCGGGTCAAAGTAGATTCAAGTTCTTCATAGTGAGGTGAAAAGATTGATATATTGTACGCTCAAAGTAGACCCACTTGAGTTGGACAAAATGAAAGAAAAAAACTTTAAATAACTTTTATCCCATATTAATTTAGGAATTGGGTTTCTACCACTATTCCTACCGTAATATAATACGGAGTATAATATACTATTAAAGAAAATAAACAATGATGCAAATAATTATTTTTACACCTTTACCTAGGTCATTGACTCATTGTTAGGTTTTGTGAGAAAATTTTACTTGCATCTCCACCACTGTCTCTACCTTTATTATTACATTGGTCTACTGATATAGAAGGGTTGATTTGTAATTTTAATCACACATGAATACGTTAAGTGCGATCAAAAGATACTTTATTTTAACAATACACACAATTCTACGTACTAAAATGCACCAGATAACAAATAAAACACATCATTCCACACTATAACCAAATGCACTTATTCACTTAAAATTCATCAACATACGTAATAAAACGCATCATTCTACGTATTAGAATTCACCACAACGTTCCTCATGTCACATTATAAACATGCACTATTTACACATTAGAAAACATGTGCTAAAATATGCACCATTATACGTATTAAAATGCACTACAACGTACAACGTGTATAAAATGCACAATTCCACTTATTAACAATCCACATCCCAGATTATAAGCATGTACTATGACACTTATTAGAAAACATGTGTTAAAGTACGCACCATCCTACGTATTAAAATGTACTAGAGGGCGGATTAAAACACACCATTCAACAACACAGTTACACACCATTCTACGTATGAAAATGCACCAGTGGATGGATTAAAACACACAATTCTACAACACAGTTAATATACCAACATACGTAATAAAACGCACCACAACATGTATTAAACACACCACATTATGTACTAAAATGCACCATTTCAATTCACGTAATATAAATACTAAAATTACCAAAAAAAAAAAAAAAAAACCCTCCACTTAACATGTGTGAACTATGCAAATTTTTACCTAAAATGATCCATCAACTATTAGGATTTCACCACTTTAATCCTCGACTATTAGAATTTCACCATTTTGGTCATCGGCTTTCCAAAAGATCTCCAAATTCAAACTAAACTTACATTTTAGGTTAACATTTGCATAATTGAAAACTAAATTGAACAGCTTTGTTAATCGATGATAAAGTGGTAAAATTCTAATAGTCGATGGAGCATTTTAGGTCAAAATTGCATAGTTAGAGACTAAATTGAATAACTTTAGTAGTCGAAGACCAAATTAATGAATTTCTAATAGTTGAGATACCCAATGAGAAGATGGAGCGAAGTATGGGCAACTGATGATGAATGCCTATATATACATATGCATATACATATGTGGGATCATCTCGATCATTGAAACCCAATTTTTCCTTGAACTCCCTCTAGCTTTTTACTGCGAAATTAAACACAACTGTTGAAAAATTAGCATAAAATGTAATACAAATATTAGTGGAGTCCACTTCCGATTTGGATCGGGTCAAAGTAGATTCAGATTTTTCATAGTGAGACGAAGAAATTGATATATTGTACGCTAAAAGTAGACCTACTTGAGTTAGACAAAATGAAAGAAAAAACTTTAAATAACTTGTTCAACATTAATTTAGGAATTGAGTTTCTACCACTATTTATACCGTACCCTTTCTAAAGATGATTGAATAGAATTTCTCTCTTGTTAGACCTTTAGTTCTTCTGTGTGTGCGCTATTTTTTCCCCACAATCAAATATTTCCCAGAAATATATCCCGATCCGGATTGTTCACAATCAAAATCTCCCAGAAATATATCCGGATCCGGATTGTTCACAATCAAAATCTCCAAGAAATATATCCGGATTGTTCAGCTCTTCACTCTTGTTCTACAATAGAATTAAAATCTGCTGCTGGCTCTTCACTACTAATTCAACCTCTGTTTCCCTCCAATCGAGACATAACTTTGAAGGATGGTCGAATTGGTAGTGAAGTAGCCCGCAGCAGTTTTTGATAACAAATGTGGTTATGTTTTAGAGACATTCACTAACTGCTAATATCCAATTTTTTGAGTCTTCTCTTCTTCACCGCTCCCCTACGCGGCTAGTAGTCGGATCTTCACCGTGAAATGGCGAATTGAAGAGCATCTGGACACGCCTTTCTCCGATCCGATCCGGCTCCTTTTCACATTTACCCTCTTGCCCCTTATTCTCTTCATTATGTGTAATCTCCTCTGATCTTGCCATGTAGTAATTAGATTTGTTATTCTAAAATCTAGCAGATCAATCTCTACTATCTCATTTCATACCATCCATGTTGTTTCCTAAAGTCTATTGATATTATCCTCAATATACTTAATAAACTAATCATATCTGAGCCTATCGTAGTATATATTTGCTGCATCTGGAACCTGCTGCTTTTTATGTTGATCTATTATCAAGTCACAGAGAGCATATTCAGATCCCTACTGACTGTTAAACTATAGTATTAGTGCTATTATACTACGTTTGTGTCTAAACGTAATCTTCTTTTTGTTAATATATATATTTGTATTTTTTTTAAAAAATAATATGGAATATTTTCTGCTTTGCAGGACTGCTTATATATGATTTGAGTCTTAATGATGATACCTGGTCCAAGAGTATATTTGACATTGCCACTGGTACACGTAATGATGTGTGAGCCTCAGCTTTTCTCCAAAATAAGTTGATCTTAATCGTGCTTTTGCATACAATTCTTTCTCATCATGCTGATTTTATGCATGTTTTCAGAGCTAAAACATTGTTTTATGGTGCACCAGCACTCATACCTTTCGTGTCCCCACCAAGGCTGCTCTGCACTCTAGTAAATAGTAATCTAGCTATATAGTTCAGTAGTTGTGTACATGAATCCTCTTCATGTTTACTTGTCTTCATTTAGCCATTTAGGAGGCTTACTCTACTCCGATCTTGCCTCTGATCTTGACTTACTAGCAGAACAAGTTTGGCTTTGGCTTGGTAAGGGTAGTTCCAGCTGTATATGCCATTTTTTTGCCTCATACTAAAAACACTATTTCCTTTGTTTTGCATGGGATTGTCTTATGCTGATGTTTAATTATTAATCAGGCCAAGGTATGGTTTCTTATCATCATTATTATGGATTTAGTTTTGAATGCATATGAACATATACACACAAATGCTTGTGTGTAATAACTCTGAAGCAGGGCTAATTTCTTCCCATCCTATTTCGCTCTTATTAGCTATTTGGCAACATGTGGGTGGTATCTATTATGTCTATTGATGGATAATACACTAAGCCTGGACTACATGAACCGGCCCAAGAAAGCAATTGGATCAAGAAAGTCCAAGAAGGACCCTCAACACAAAGCTACAGAAGAATTCGATAAGGATTGGACTTAGCACTTATAATATTAGCAAGATTAGGGCTTATTAGTTATAATGTAACAGGGACTCCCAATATGAGGCGGTCCAGGATTCTTATTCCTTGTAGGGCTCTAGGCCCAAAATATGTATAAATAGACCCTTCACACATGGAGAGGAGGGGAGAAGCAATTCTGAGCAATACAATACCTATATTCTCTCACTATATTTTCCTACATATTTCCTATATTTTCGATCTCTACTTTTCACCATCGATCCTCAATTCAAATCATTCGGACCTGCACTGGTTCCGCCGATTCAAATCATTCGGACCTGCACTGGTTCCGACTTTCCTAGTGACGTGGTCCCCATATCATCAGGAGGTAATTAAGGCGGTAATTAAGGCATACAGATTAGAGAGGTGAAGCATTATTGGTTATTCAAGTTAGAGATTACATGAAACCAAGTAAGTCTTTATCCTTATTCTTGTTTTAATTAAGGATCCATGATCATGAATATTGTTTAGTTGACACTTGATTGAGTTGATTTACATGTGATTCATTGTTAATTGTGCTCCCGCATTCAAGTTATACGCACATAAAGGTATTAATTAACATTCGGTATAAGAGCATGCTATTGTGCTCCCGCATTCAAGTTATAAGCACATAAAGGTATTAATTAACATTCGGTATAAGAGCATGCTTATAAATTGATTAATCACTAAAATTAGGGTTCATGATATTTGGGGATTTTTTATAAGGTTTAATTTATTATCACTGCCGTAGGATTTGGTTTGTGATCGTTGATGATTTGGAATCAATAAAATCAAAATCGCATGCTTATGTTTCGTTGGTTATGAATTTATACATACGTACTGTACATTAATGTTGGAATCAAACATTGCTATGTTGAAGTGCATATACTTTGTCCGTACTGTATGTTAATGTTGGAATCCATGATCCATGTATGTACGTACTGTTTGTATATATAAATTGACTTGAATGTTTTGTGAAATCAAATTCAATTAACAAACATATATGTCATGCGTGTACATACATACTGTCTATATATGCATAATATATATGTATATTATACTTGTGGAATTAATAACATATATGTTATAAATGTACGTACTATTATATATATTGATTCAAGCCATGTACCTGCTGTTATGTACGTATTATTTTGTATTCAATGTATATATAACTTGTTGCATGATTTATATAGTATATGGTATGCCACTATTAATCATGTATTATATGTTAATCATGTATTATATGTTATAAGAGAATGACATATAAATTAAGATTTGTTTAATCATGTATTATATGTTATAAGAGAACAACATATAAATTAAGGCTTGATCACATATAAGTTGATCTGGTTGGTTTCTGGAATCGAATATTACGCGTGTGTACTCCTATTGCTGGATTATTTGTATGAATATTGGAATCAACTACTACAATGGAATCAAACTTGGAGTCATGAAAAAAAAAAAAAGCCATTGGCAGACTCGTATTCCCACCATCGTGTGGAAGAAACGCATAATCACTAGGCAATGAAAAAAAAAAAAGCCAGTGGCAGACTCGTATTCCCACCACCGTGTGGAAGAAACGCATACTCACTAGGCAATGAAAAAAAAAAAGCGAGTGGCAGACTCGTATTCCCACCACTGTGTGGAAGGAACGATTACTCACTAGGCAATGAAAAAAAAAGCCAGTGGCAGACTCATATTCCCACCACCGTGTGGAAGAAACGCATACTTACTAGGCAATGAAAAAAAATCATACTCATTAGCCAGTGGCAGACTCGTATTCCCACCATCGTGTGGAAGAAACGCATACTCACTAGGCAATGGAAGACATATACCCACCACCGAGTAGAAGACATATACCCACCACCGAATGGAATACATATACCCATTAGCCAGTGGCAGACTCGTATTCTCACTACCGTATGGAAGAAACGCATACTCACTAGGCAATGGAAGACATATACCTGGAAGAAACGCATACTCACTAGGCAATGGAAGACATATACCCAGAAGAAACGCATACTCACTAGGCAATGGAAGACATATACCCACCACCGAGTGGAAGACATATACCCATTAGCCAGTGGCAGACTCGTATTCCCACCATCGTGTGAAAGAAACGCATACTCACTAGGCAATGAAAGACATATAACCCACCATCGAGTGGAAGACATATACCCACCACCGAGTGGAAGACATATACCCATTAGCCAGTGACAGACTCGTATTCCCACCACCGTGTGGAAGAAACGCATACTCACTAGGCAATGGAAGACATATACCCACCACCGAGTGGAAGACATATACCCACCACCGAGTGGAAGACATATACCCACCACCGAGTGGAAGACATATACCTATTGGCCAGTGGCAGACTCGTATTCCACCACCGTGTGGAAGAAACGCATACTCACTAGGCAATGAAAGACTTGTACCCACCACCGAGTAGAAGACATATACCCGTTAGCCAGTGACAGACTCGTATTCCCACCACTGTGTGGAAGAAACGCATACTCACTAGGCAATGAAAAAAAAAATCTATTTACAGATTGATCGAAACAAAAAAGCACAATTATACTTTCCTGAGACTTTGTATTCACAAAATCCCAAGAAAGTGGAGGACTGAATGATAGATAATACACTAGGCCTGGGCTACATGGACCGGCTCAAGAGAGCAAGTATACTTTCTAGAGACTTCGTATCCACAAAGTCTTAAGAAAGTGGGGGACTAGATGATGGATAATACACTAAGCCTAGACTACATGGACCAGCCCAAGAAAGCAATTGGATCAAGAAAGTCCAAGAAGGACCCTCAACACAAAGCTACAGAAGAGTTCGATAAGGATTGGACTTAACACTTATAATATTAGCAAGATTAGGGCTTATTAGTTATAATGTAACAGGGACTCCCAATATGAGGCGGTCCAGGATTCTTATTCCTTGTAGGGCTCTAGGCCCAAAATATGTATAAATAGACCCTCCACACATGGAGAAAGGTGGGACAAGCAATTCTGAGCAATACAATACCTATATTTTTCTCACTATATTTTCCTACATATTTCCTATATTCTCGTTATTCCAACAGGTAGTGTTGGCCTGCCTTTGACTACCCAAAAGTCATAAAACCAACAATGGACTAGCCCAAGAGAGCAAGTATACTTTCTAGAGACTTCGTATCCACAAAGTCTAAAGAAAGTGGGGGACTAGATGATGGATAATACACTAAGCCTGGACTACATGGACCGGCCCAAGAAAGCAATTGGATCAAGAAAGTCCAAGAAGGACCCTCAACACAAAGCTACAGAAGAGTTCGATAAGGATTGGACTTAGCACTTATAATATTAGCAAGATTAGGGCTTATTAGTTATAATGTAACAGGGACTCCCAATATGAGGCGGTCCAGGATTCTTATTCCTTGTAGGGCTCTAGGCCCAAAATATGTATAAATAGACCCTCCACACATGGAGAAAGGTGGGACAAGCAATTCTGAGCAATACAATACCTATATTTTTCTCACTATATTTTCCTACATATTTCCTATATTCTCGTTATTCCAACAGGTAGTGTTGGCCTGCCTTTGACTACCCAAAAGTCATAAAACCAACAATGGACTAGCCCAAGAGAGCAAGTATACTTTCTAGAGACTTCGTATCCACAAAGTCTAAAGAAAGTGGGGGACTAGATGATGGATAATACACTAAGCCTGGACTACATGGACCGGCCCAAGAAAGCAATTGGATCAAGAAAGTCCAAGAAGGACCCTCAACACAAAGCTACAGAAGAGTTCGATAAGGATTGGACTTAGCACTTATAATATTAGCAAGATTAGGGCTTATTAGTTATAATGTAACAGGGACTCCCAATATGAGGCGGTCCAGGATTCTTATTCCTTGTAGGGCTCTAGGCCCAAAATATGTATAAATAGACCCTCCACACATGGAGAAAGGTGGGACAAGCAATTCTGAGCAATACAATACCTATATTTTTCTCACTATATTTTCCTACATATTTCCTATATTCTCGTTATTCCAACAGGTAGTGTTGGCCTGCCTTTGACTACCCAAAAGTCATAAAACCAACATTGGCGCCATCCGTGGGGATGAACATATACACACAAGTGCTTGTGTGTAATAACTCTGAAGCAGGACTAATTTCTTCCCATCCTATTTCGCTCTTATTAGCTATTTGGCAACATGTGGGTGGTATCTATTATGTCTACTATAATTAGAGTTCAAATTGGAAAAATAACTCCAGAATTTAAAGAAAGACTGTACGAATCCCCAACTTACATTTCGAGTCTAGCAGAAAACTGAAAACATATATTGTGTCATTGTGTGTGTGTATCAATATCTGTTTGTGCAATATTGAACTACACAATGTCAATGCTTTGGTATGAAATAAAAGGATTGAATTTAACTTCTGAGTTTTGAGTCACTAAAAAAAAATGTTTGCTTTTAAAAGCTCTGACTCAATCTTTGTTTTACCCCATCCATTAAAAACTAGGTATGACTTTACTAAGCAATTAGTTTCATCTGTTTGTATCCTCTAATTATTTTGTTTTTGGTTTTGAACATTAACAGCTGATGAATATTTGTTGGGAGAGGAAGCATTTAAACAATGTATGTTTTGTGTTGATTACAAGCTACAATTCTATTGCTACCATTACTTGTCATGTGCTATTCTGTTGGAAACAGATTGTATTTTTTGTATTCAATCCATCTTGTGAAGATGTGTTTATTTAGCATCTCTAATATAATGTACAACCAAGAATTTGGTGCATTTAGAGAACTGCTCCTCCAATTCCATTTTTTGCTGGAGTAAGTTGAAATTTATTATAGGCCAAAAATGACTGTAAATAATTCTGCTAAAAACTTCACAACTTTTTTAGGAGTATTTTATTCAAAGTTGCATTAAAGTGCGATGATATAAAGTACTGTGTTTTGATGATAGAATTGTGTTAAAGTGTGATGATTTAAACTTTTAAAGTATTGTGTTAGTATAAAGTTTGATAATAGTTTAATTTTGTGATGATATAATGTTTGATAGTATTAGGTAGTGTTAGATGATAATATTGTGTTAGATATAGTGTTGATAAATGTATTGTGTAGAACTGTTGATATCGATTTTAAGCTATAACAGGTACATGAATTTAAAAAAATTAGGGTCTTAATTAAAATAAATAAAAATATTTTTTTTAAAAAAAAATATAATCATCCGCTACTGTTCCTAAATCAATTTCCAGTGATTTTTTTTTTTTCATAAACCAAACATAGAAAATTTTAATATGAATTTGATATTTGACAAGTATAATTATCATGTTAATCGAGGTATATATACGTAGTGCCATGGTTTGTGCTTTGGTTGCTTTACAACCAATCCAAATATGATTGATATCTTATATGCGTATCATTTGATAAGAGTATTCTTTTGAAATAGAAATTGAGACTTTGGATGCATCACATTTGTGTAATTGTAATAGAAATTGAGACTTCGGATGCATCACATTTGCCCATACATACTTTAGTCTTCATCACCATTGATTTGCCCATACATACTTTAGTCTTCATCACCATTGATTTGCCCATACATACTTTAGTCTTCACCATTGATGTCATCTTTTTTCCACGATATAACCCATCACATGTCACCTTAACGAATTCAATGTCTATTTGTTGGTAATAGCTTAGCGCTTTTTAATTTTTTATAATGCTATCAAAATGATAATTCTATGAGGTATTTCTAGGATTTCTTGGTAATGAAAATAGCTATAAAGGTCTAGTAATTATTAATGAACTTAGAAAATATTGGTGTTGGGGCGTTATTTGGGTTGCTATAATAAAGTTTGTTATAGAATATTTGAGCTTATCTTTACAATTGTGGTCTTATGTGAAGAATGATTATGGAAATATACTTTTAGCTAGAGTAATTACATTCTTCAATTTTACTACCTCCTTACTACTTTAAATTGGAACGTTCCTCGCGTGAATCATTATACAGCCATCATCCCAAGAATGTAATAGATATAACAATATATAATAAAATGAATAGAAGACAAGAGATAAAGATATATAACCATTAATTATTATTATTTATCCTTCATAATGTTGCAAAAATCTCGCCTAGGCGTCGGCGAGCCACCTAGCTTATCATCATAATCGGTGGTTTAGGCGGCCGCCTAAGTCGCTTAGGCACTGACCGCCTAGGCCTCCTAGGCATTGACTAGGCCACCTATGTTATTATATTATTGAGTTAATCCAGCGGAAGTCACTTGTCTTTGGTGACAATTCTAAATTTAGTCCCAGACTTTTGCTTTTGCCATGCATTTAGCATCCACAACTATCATTTTTTTTCACACTTTTGGTCCATCCGATAACTTTTATGGTGAAAACTTATTTTAGCTAAGGGCATTTTCATCTCTTTATTTTTTTATGTTGTCGTTTTCTAGCCGGTTTACTTTTGTTTTTTCACTCTTTAATCGTTTTTGCCATCTTCTTCATCTCGGCTCCAAATCCCTAACTCCAACCCTAGACTCTCATTCATCTCTTTCACCATCTCCTTCACCCAGCGAAGAACGAGAGTGAAGAACCAAGCAAAAGGAGCAGTAATTATAAACTTTTCACAACGGTACACACACGCACACATTAATGTTTAGTTGGAAAAATAGCATTAAATGACATTGTAAGTAACTATTTTGTGGTACAAATATATGTGGGGCCAACTTTCGATTTGGGTCGGGTGAAAGTGGATTCGAGTTCTTCATAGTGAGACAAAGAGATTGATATATTGTACGTTTAAAACGGATAATAGGTAAATGAGAAATTGATTCTCAAAGTAGATCCATTTAATTTGGAAAATAAATGTCAAAAGACTTGTAAGTACTTTGTCACACATTGAAAAAAGGAGATTTACACCACTATACATACAAGATCCTTTAATTTAGAGGGATGTTCTCTCTCATGAGCTTGAGAAAGAGTTCCCTCATGCTCATGTCTAATTGCTTTGCTTTTTTTATTTTTTGAAATAAGGAATGAGTAATGAGTATAATAATATAGGATACCCAACCATGCTGCCTGCCACTTAGGCTTGAACTCGAGCATACCGACCAGGGGAGGAAGACATGACCACTGAGCTATTAAGTGGATTGTGATATGAGGGATGTCTTGTATGGACCAGACCCCCTCATTTTATACTATTGGTGGATCCCCTGACACCCTCCACGTGTGCGGCATCAAGATGGCGCCAACTCCCACCAGACACGCGTCCCACGCCTTCTTGTCACGATAGCCTCCCCCATCCACGTACCCAGAGCCTTTGGTCAAACTCCCGCGACACGGCGAGGGGCATGGTGCGCTCGGACACTCACCTGGGCGCCCTAGCACGCAAGGTGGCCAAGAGCCGTGGGGGCGACTGGCCTGCCTGGGCGCCGCAGCCCCCGGCGATCGCGCCGCCGGCACCCCTGGGTGGTGGCGGGTGACACCCTGGTTGATTACCCCGGAAATTGAAGTGTAGTTCGATTACCACTATTTTTTGATGGTTTATTATTAGTTGGTCGATTAGATGCATTAGAATTATCACTACATTTAGCCGGGTGAGGTCAGACCTGTGGAGTTGGATCTTGAACACTTTCATCTTCATTATAATTAGGTAGATCACCATACTCATAATTAATAGGATAATATAAATCATCCATTATAAATATTAAAATATATAATCAAGAAAATAGTAGATGTAAAAGAAAGTAATAAACAAACAAATAACAAATATAATGAATAATTAAAATAAATAAAATGTTACCAAATATTGTTGATATATTTGGATTTGAGTTGATATTTGAATACTTAATTGATGGCTTGAATGCTTGCTAGTTGCTTTTTAACGAATGAAAGAAGAATAAGAGATTGAGTTGAGTACTTGAATTGTAAAACAAAGCAAAAGTTGGAGTCCTATTTATAGGGAAATTATGAGATTTTAAAAATGTTAACAATTTTATTAAAACAAATTACCATTGGTTAGTTAATATGGTAGGTATAAATGAATGTTGGTGGACAAGCTATATGCATGATCTGAAGATCATCAATGAAAACAATTATTAGTTTATGTTGTCTAGCTAGATAAATTGTGTAGTTGTGCCAAAGAAACCATATGACTACATATGGTCATTTGTATTTTGTTCACACAATTACTAAATAAAATAAACAGTTGATTGCAAATATATATGTATATTAAATTTGTAAATTATAGTATCATAAAGTTGTGAATTTGTGAATTATTTATGCAAAAAAAAAAAAAATTGTAGTAGTGTTCAATGCACTAAGTTAATATAGTATTTGATTGATTAGGGAATTAGGTTTAGATAATAATTAGATCCTTTTAAGCCAGTACAATATTTAATGTTCGTTTGCAACGATTAATGGGCAAAGTGGGCCATCCATAGGAGATGAAAAGAAAGTATGTAGTAGAATTCAATGCACTTAATATTGATGGTTAGAGTATATTATTTGTTACATTTCTAGTATATTTTACTTGCACTTAGGTGCACTATATAAAATTGTTACTTGCACTTTTAACACAAATTACTTGTACTTTAAAATTTAATTATTTACAAAAATATCACCACATTTTTTTAAAAACAATGAACGTATGATTAACGAATGGAATAACAACAATTTCTCAATATGAATGCTCTCCTGAATTTAGATGGATTTAGAAATATAATTACAAAATTACAAAATATTATAGACAAAATTATTTAGAAAATAAAAATAAATAGTTTAAATATTTAATTACAAAATATTATAGACAAAATTATTATACTATTACAATTAGAAATTTTAATAAATAATAAATATTTTAAATAGAAAACATAATGTTTGACCAACTTTAATGAAGGTGGTGCAATTAACAAATTTTATTTACACCACCTATAAAGCTATCAAACCTATTAAATGGTGGTGTAAATAGAATTTTGGGTGGTACAAATAGAATTACCCTAGTAAATTAGGCTTAGCTAATAATTAGGTAGTATAATAATGAAGCAATTAACTTGTATGGTAATTATTGTTAACTTGATATAGTAAATTAGGCTTAGCTAATAATTAGGTAGTATAATAATGAAGCAATTAACTTGTATGGTAATTATTGTTAACTTGATATAGTAAATTAGGCTTAGCTAATAATTAGGTAGTATAATAATGAAGCAATTAACTTGTATGGTAATTATTGTTAACTTGATATAGTAAATTAGGCTTAGCTAATAATTAGGTAGTATAATAATGAAGCAATTAACTTGTATGGTAATTAGGTCATAGTGCCTCTGCATCTTTCCCAACGCATAAATATTTGTTGAGTAAATACAAGTGGAGGTCCCCCGACTTTGATGGCACCGCCACTTTTAGTCCTCAACTTTTAAATTAACCACTTTTAGTCCTCCGACTTTGATGGCACTGCCACTTTTAGTCCTCAACTTTTAAATCAACCACTTTTAGTCCTCTTACTTTTTGTGTTCAAACCACCTATGGTCCTTCCTTTACAATTGGACATCTAATGTCATTTTCTCAAGGGTAATTCAGTCATTTCGTCCAAAATTTAGTGTTAACAAAGGAGAGTGGAGAATAGGGTTTCTTCAATTATTCTGATGAGGAAACATAATACTTAATACATTAATTATGAAATGACCGAATTGCCCTCGAGAAAATGATGTTAGGTGTCCAATTGTAAAGGAAGGACCATATGTGGCTAGAAACAAAAAGTAAGAGGACTAAAAGTAGTTGATTTAAAAGTTTAGGACTAAAAGTGGCGGTGCCATCAAAGACGGAGGACTAAAAGTGGTTGATTTAAAAGTTGAGGACTAAAAGTGACGGTGCCATCAAAGTCAGGGGACCGCCACTGGTATTTACTCTTTCTATTAATTTTTATTTCTATTTGAATCAAACTTTTTTAGAATGCATATTAAGTTCTCTGCCACTTCTATTTTATTAATTGGTTATATTTGACATTATTTCAATGATAGTTCGAGTGTTTAAAAACCTGATGAAGGGATGTAAATAGTGAAATTGATTTTAACATATTCAGATATGGGAAACCATCATCCTGGAATTGAAGAAGAACGATTTAAGTAAAGAGGTTGGCGTTTTCTCTCTCTCGGCGTACTCTCTCTGCGATACGTGCTAAGTGCGTTTTCTCTCTCTCGGCGTATTCTCTCTACGATACGTGCTGAGTGCGTTTTCTTCTCTCCTTTGTGAGTGTGTTGTTTCTTCTTTTCTTGGTTTTCTCTGTGTATTATGGAGAAGGGAGGTACGAGTGGTTTGGTTGAAGCATGTGCGGACTTGCATATTGTGGATGACGAGGACAGAGTGGTTTTGGAGGATGAGGATGTGGTGCAATCTGCTATTGATTACAGTTTTGCGGCGGTCGGTAGGGTTGTTACTACGCGGCATGTTAAGTTGGCGATATTCTGGGATGTCATGGCTACTGCCTGGCAGCCGGCTCGTGGTGTTAACATTCGGGAGCTGGGTGATGAACGATTCTTGTTTATGTTTTACCATGAGAGAGATATAGCTCATGTTTTAAAGGATGAGCCATGGACGTTTGATCAAAATTTAGTACTTTTGAAACGTTTGCATGAAGGGGATGATCCACTTATGGTTTCTTTGGATTCTTCTTCTTTTTGGGTACAGGTTCATAACCTTTCGCAGGGGTTTTAGTCTGAAAAGGTTGCTAGAATCATTGGTTCCTATGTGGGGGAATTTGAAATGGCAGATGAACGTAACTTTGATGGGGTTCCGAGGACTTTCCTGCATGTTAAAACCCTACTCGATGTTACGAAGCCTCTGAGAACGAAGATGAAGTTGAAGCGACCAGGGGGAGAGTGGTTTTCGATTGATTTTAAATATGAGCGGCTTCCGTCTTTCTGTTTTAATTGTGGCATCATGGGCCATGCTAAAAAGTTTTGCTCAGTGGATTTTGATAGTCCGGTTGAGGGGAAGGAGAAGATCTATGGGGTGTGGATGAGGGCCGGTAGTCGGGGTGGTGCGGCGAAGAAGGCTCCGAATAAGTGGATGGTTGTGCATTCTCCGGCGGTGTCAACTCCGGTTGCCGGCGCTAGCAAGCGATCTGTAACGGTCACTAATGATGATGAGTTAATGCGCTTGGTGATATCTACTATTTTGTACAATAATTCACCCCTTATTTTAGTTGTTTTGTTACTTATTTTCCTTATCCTAATGAAATTGAGAATTGTTTGTGTGTTATATTATCCCAAGAGTTGAATTATCCACAAGGAGCAGCAAAGGAAGAATTTTGGAGCAATTTGGACAAGTTTTGGAAGAAAAGGAAATTATCAAGAAAGAATAGGAAACAAGAATAAGAATTGGAAAAGAATTGGAAGTTGTCTCATGGGCCAAGGCCCATCTATCTCCTATATATTCTACATATTCTCTACAATTTAAGGAGGTCCCTTACAGAGTTCTCAACCCTAGTTAGTTTTAGTTTATTTTTCCCTTTTCTTTATATTTCCCTAGAATAGTTTAGATTAGTTTTATATTAGATTATTTAATTTCAAGTTTGGAATCTCGGATTGAAGTTGGATTTGTTTTTCATCAGTAAAGTTCTCTTATTCCTTTATTTACTTTCTTCTCAGATTTCTTTCAATGTTTATGGTTATTTATTATTGCTTTGTTTTGTTTACTTTTATGATGCATGAGTAGTTAGCTTTTGGGTTTGGATTAGGGTTCTATTGCTATTCTTGATGCTAGGTTTATAATTATTACATAAAGGGATAATTTATTGATCTAGGGTTTTATATTTGAATTGGATTATATTTTCCTCTTATTGATAATTGATGCGCAGCTTTTATTGACTTGTTTTGGAGAGGATTTCATCACAACAAAAGTTGGGTGAAAGACTCAGCCTAACCAATTTCAACCCAATTTTTCCTACTATGAGAATATGGGTAATTTGGGGGCTTACAATGCTTTTGTTTTTAAGGTTATGATTGATGCATCACGAAAGTGGGGCAATCTTAGCCTAATTCTTGTTATTGATTACGAAAGTAGCTAACTTGAATTCTTGAGTGCATTGCCAATAAATCCCTTGGTTAATTGTTTTTCCCTAATTTTGAGATTGTTAGAGCATCAAGATTGCAATATCCCTAATCTGACCCTTTCTTTTATCATATAGTTTTTCCCTTATTTTATTTGCATCTTTTATTCTATTTCCATTCATTAATCTTATTTTCCTTGGATTCTAGTGAATTCCAATACTTTAGTGCCTAGGATTTAATAATTCACACAATACGTGCCATAGCCCCAATCCTTAGCGGAACGACATTTACAACCTCTTTTTACACTCACAATTATACTCATCACTTGGCAATGATGGGGAAACCGTTACATGTTGGTGGTGTAGCAGCGGGCCAGAGTGTGGGAAGGGAATTCAATGGAAAGGTTTTAAATGATACTTATGAGGGTGATGAAGGTGATGGGATGGTTATTATGGAGCAGAAGAGAAAACGGAAAGGTAGTGGAGGAGAGGAAGAGAGTGGGTCGGGTTCTTGGATTAGCCCAATGAATGTCGAAGAAATTAATCCAACCTTGTATTTGGAGGTGGGCTCTAGTCATCAAGCCCACCGGGTCCAATGAGTTGTTTTAGCTGGAACTGCCGTGGGCTTGGAAACCTAGTGGCAGTTCAAGTTTTATTGGGCTTTGTCCTTCAAAAAAAGCCTGATATTTTACTTTTATCTGAAACTTTATGTTATGCTAGTCGTATGGAACAAGTGAGGGTCCGATTAAAATATGAGTCCTGTTTTACTGTTGACGCCATGGGTCGAGGAGGTGGTCTCGCTATTCTTTGGAATGGGGGATTAGGTGTCTAGGTCACGGGGTACTCAAATCATTATATCGATGCTATTGTATCAAGACCGAATCAACCGCGATGGAGATTTACGGGTTATTATGGATGTTCGGAGAGGAACCGCTGTCGCTACTCTTGGAGTTTGTTAAGGTATTTAGCTTCTCTAAACTCTCTGCCTTGGCTTTTGATGGGGGATTTCAACGACATTATGTCGGGGAGGGAAAAGGTAGGCAGAGTTCCTCACCTGGAGTGGCTCTGTAGGGGATTCTGTGAGGTGGTTCGGGAGAGTGGATTGACAGATTTTGGTTTTGAGGGCTATCAATTTACGTGGGAAAGGGGTCGGGGTACTGAAAATTGGGTTAGGGAGAAGCTTGATAGGGTTCTGGTTTCGGGTTTGTGGAGAGATACCTTTCCGAACGCACGAGCATGGTCAATTGAGGGCAGTAGTAGTGATCACATGCCTGTGCATTTGATTACAAATTTGGTGGGGAGAAGGAGTTTCGTGCGTTGTCCTCAGTATGAGAACGCCTGGGGGAGGGTTCTGGAGTGTAAGGATGTGGTGGCTGAGGCGTGGACTGCTATTAACGATGAATCAATTGCTGTTAAGTTGGGGAGGTGTGGTAGGGAAATATGGGAATGGGGCTGGCGGAGGGAGAGAGAAGGGGTACAGGGGATTATGCGCTGTAAAACGAGATTGGAGAGGTTGAGGGGTAGGAGTGATGGAGTGAGTGTGAGGGAGTTCGGGGAGGTTCAGAGGGAGTATTTAGGCCTTGTGATACACCCATGGTGTTGCTGTAGTTATTATTATTATTATTATTATTATTATTATTATTATTATTATTATTGTATAGTGGGATAACTACTAGCCATTTAATAGGTTGTTATACAAGTAGTGGGGTACAGGGGTAGTGGATAGTTTCTATGATCCTGTATAAATAGCTAGTTATGTATCTGACAAAAGGCACTGAAGAATATATAATTAATGGATTATGTCTGGAGACATTCTCTCTTATGGAGTTTGGCTATCACTCGAAGTATAGTCATTTGGAGTTGGATTGCCACTCGAAGCGCAGCCATTGGAGTTTAGCTCTTGACTCGAAGAAGAGCAACCCATACAACCTCAGGGTTGTATCACCTTGTTAAAGATCAAAGTGATAAATGGAGGCAGCGTGCGAAAGAGTGGTGGTATGCAGGGAGTGATACGAATAGTAAGTTTTTTCACTCTTCAGTGAATGGACGGAGGATGAAAAATTCTATTCACGGGTTGCGGACTGGGGGTGGGGATTGGGTGGTCGATGAGCAGGGAAAAGCAGCGGTTATGGTCGATTATTTCCTTAGCCTGTATGCTACAGAGGAGGGAGATGATAGACCGGTAATTGAGTGTCTTTCGCAGCAAATCACGGATGAGCAGAATGAATTTTTGGTTCGGCCAGTAACTGTGGATAAGGTGAAAGGGGCTCTGTTTGCAATGTACCCAAACAAATCACCAGGTCCAGATGGATTGTCTCCGGGCTTTTTCCAAACACACTGGGATGTGGTGGGCGCCGAGGTAGTGACTTTCTGTCAAAACTTCATTACTTCTGGTCTTTTACTTGCCTCTATAAATGATACTCATATTGTTTTAATTCCTAAAACCAAGCATCTTGAACAAATGATTGATTTTAGACCTATTTCCCTTTGTAATGTTATTTACCGTATCGTTGCGAAGGTCTTAGCAAATAGGTTGAGGGGGGTGTTAAATGTTGTAATCTCTGATGTTCAGAGTGCTTTTATCCCTATGAGGTCTATTGTGGATAATGTGTTAATTGATTTTGAAACTCATCATGCTATGTATCGAGGTACGGGGAATAGGGGAGGTTATGGGGCTTTGAAAGTTGATATGTGTAAAGCATATGATCGGGTGCAGTGGGGTTTCTTGGGGAGAGTAATGGGTAAGATGGGGGGGGGGGATCGGTGGGTGAGTTTGATGAGGGAGTGTATTTCCACTGTTCAGTATAATGTTTTGGTTGAGGGAAAGGAGTGGGGACCTATTAAACCATCAAGGGGATTACGGCAAGGGGATCTTTTGTCTCCGTGCCTGTTTATTTTGGTCGCAGAAAGTTTAAGTGCTATGTTAAGGGTGCAGGAGGAAAAGGGTGGTTTACATGGGGTAAGGGTGGCTAGGGGGGCTCCTTCGATATCCCATTTTATTTCGCCGATAATTGTTTGTTTTTCTTTAGAGCAAACACTTTGGAAGCGGGGGTTATTAGGGAGATTTTGAGGGAATATGGGCAGGCTAGTGGGCAGAAGGGGAACTTGGGGAAGACTACCATCGTTTTTGGGAACAATGTGGGGAGGGAGGATAAGGAGGGGGTTTGTGAGACTCTTGGGATCCATGAGCAGGCTGTGAGGGGGAAATATTTGGGGCTTCCGGGGTATGTCGGGAGACGTAAATGGGAAATTCTCGGTTTTGTACGTGAGAAGGTGCGAACTAGGATTCTTCATTGGGTAAACCGTTTTCTTTCTCGAGCAGGGCGTGAGGTTTTATTAAAAACTGTTCTTCAAAGTCTTCTAAACTATGCCATGAATGTCTTCTTGTTACCTAAAGGGTTGAGTGATGAGATTGAGAAATTAATGAACTCTTTCTGGTGGGGTGGTGTAGGTCAAAGTAGGGGGGAGGGGGATAAGGTGGAGTACTTGGGCTGATTTGTGTCACCCGAAGTCTGTTGGGGGTATGGGGTTTCGAAGGGTGAGAGAGATGAACCTTGCGATGCTTGGTAAGCAAGGGTGGAAGTTTATGACTCAACCAGATTCTTTGGTTATGAGAGTTTTCAAAGCCCGATATTTTCCAAAATGTTCTTTTTTGGAGGCCCGGGGGGATCGAGTCCATCTTATGTATGGTCTAGTATTCGGGAGACTTAGAGTTTGTTGCGAGAGGGTGCTCGGTGGAGAATTGGAAATGGAAAGGGGGTACGGATTTGGGGTGATCCTTGGTTACCTAATGTGAATGATCCTTATATCTCTACTCCAAATCCTGGGTATCTTGATAATCCTTGTGTTTGGACTCTTTTTCAGGGTAATACTACTTGTTGGGATGTGGATTTGATAAGGGATATGTTTTCTCATCGGGATGTGTCTCTAATCCTTAGTATTCCTATTCCGGTTACTAACATGGTTGATGCTCTTTTCTAGGGGGTGGAGAGTGATGGAGATTATACTGTTCGTAGTGCTTATAGGTTGGCGGTCAAAGTTTCTGTTGATGAGAGGGGTTTTGAATGGACAAAAGTTTGGAATCTAAATATTCCCACGAAAATTAAGTGTTTTTTCTAGACTTTGTGTACACATAGGTTGCCCACTGAGGATATTTTGCTTATAAAGCAGGTTCGGTGTGACCCTATTTGTCCCTTGTGTGGAAATGAGGCTGAATCGGCGGTGCATATTTTCGCAAATTGTGCCTTTGCTCATGCTTGTTGGCGAGTTTTGAGTAAGGATTGGGGGCTGGGGTTGGCGGAGTCTGTTCATAGCTGGGTGTCTGATATGTGGTCTTCCTTGTCTTTAAATATGATTGAAAAGGTGGTGGTGGTGTGTTGGGCTATTTGGGAGAATAGGAATGACATGGTGTGGAATAGCCAGGGAAAGGATCCGGGGTCTTTAGTGCATCGTGCTTTGCTCTTTGTTCATGCTTGGCAGGCTGCTCAGGTTGGGTTTTCTGCTCATACGTCGACTACTGTCCAGCATACGCATGCGGTGGATTGGATGCCTCCCCAAAGTCATTATCTCAAAATAAATGTTGATGCTTCTATAGACTTTGGGAATCAGTGTATGGGTTTGGGGTGGGTAATTCAACATGAGGATGGAGTTGTGCAAGGGGTGGGTATGCGAAAGGTCCCGGGTCTAGGTACGGTTCGTGAAGCTGAAGCACTGGGGGTTAGGGAGGTTTTGAGTTGGATTAAAAGACAAGGGTGGCGACGAGTGATTGTTGAAACAGATGCTCAGGTTGTGACGAAAGCTGTGGAAAGAGGGGTGAACATTACTCCTTTTGGTGTACTTGTGAATGACATCCGGACTATCCTGAAGCAACTTGATTCGGTTACACTTAATTTTGTGCCTCGTAGATGTAATCATCCCGCTCATATTTTAGCTAGGAAATCTCTTCTAAATTCGGACTTTGAGCCGTATGTGTTTCTTGATTCTATACCTCGTTGTATTTCTGGGTATTTGAACCTTATGCGTTAATATATTGAGTTTACTTGGTTTTCAAAAAAAAAAAAAAAAAAACCCTGATGAAGGAATTAGTGAATGGTTGAATTTAATGGTGATAATTATTATTTTTAATTAATTAATTAATGGGAAAATAACACTTTTTCCCCCTATGTTATGTGCTTATAGCACTTTTCCCCCCTGTGTTATTAAAGGGGCAGTTTTTCCCCCTCAGTTATTTTAAAAGTGGTACTTTTCTCCCTTGTAATATTAAATTGACATTTTTGCCCTTAAAAATAACCATTTCATTTACTTTTATTCTCCAACCAATTATTACTAATATGTATGGAAGATCACAGTTCGATACGAACCTAATCGAACACTGTAGCAATTGAATTTAAATAGTATAGACGGTTACGGTTACGATTTAGAACCGAAAAAATAAAATAAAATAATTGTTGAATTTAGACTATTTTTAAATTAGAAATAAAATTATATAAATAAATAAATAAATAAGTTTTGATTGGCGGTTCAAAATCGAAATTGGAACCGAACCGTACCGATTTATCAAAATAAGTGTTTGATAATTTTTTACTATATATGACTGTGGTTAAGTTCCGGTTCACGGTTCAACAATTATTTAATTTTATTTTTCGGTTATGAATCGTAACCAGAACAGTCCATACTATATCGGTATGATTGCTACAGTGTTTGGTTAGGTTCGAATCGAATCGTGATCATTCATACTTATAAGTAATAATTTGTTGGAGAAGAAAAATAAATGAAATAATTATTTTTAAGGGTAACAATGTCAATTTAACATTTTAGGGGGAAAAACTGTCACTTTAATAACACAGGGGGGAAAAGTGCTATAAGCACATAACATATGGGGAAAAAGTGACATTTTCCCTTAATTAATTATATCAATATTTTAAATTACAAGAATTAAGTTAAACAAATTAAAATTATATAATAGAGTGCTGTCATCCATGGTATAATTTCACATTTCCACCTCTAAGAAAGAAAATGATCGGTGTTGTATAATAAGAAAGAATATGTCATAATATAAAAAATGTATCATATATATTATTTTTGTGTATTGTAGAGAATTAAATAAATTTTGCCCTATTACTAGCAATAGTTAGCTAGCAACATACAATACAATATTTGGTCTAATAAGTTTAATTTCTAACAACCTTGATTAAGAAAGTAACATCTTGTTGGTTTTACGCATAAGTCCATTTTTTCCCATAAAAATACGGGCCAAGGAGCATCTGGATAATACAAATATTTATGAACACAATCTCCTATTTCTTTTATCATAGCTTTAGCAATTTCTTCTGGAATATCTGTAGGGGATGGAGATGGAGATGGAGGTGTAGTTCGTGCAGAAACTAATAAAGGGAAAGCAATTATAAGCGCAAATAAAACATCAATGAACTTATTATTATAACTCATCCCTTTATTACGTATGTTTTCTCCTAAACGTATACATTTGTGCTTATGTGTGAGTGTGTATATATAATGCAAAAGAGTACAGAATGAATTGAACAAGTCCTAATATTAATAAATAACATAATAACTGAAATTATTAGATGATTAAATGATTCCCAAACCATTATTAATGGCCTAATACATTTGTTACAAGCTAAATTGGGTTTGTTACGTTACTATAATACATTAATTAATTTGTAGTAATTAATGGAAATTTGTTGAAATTGAAAGCGATAAGAACTACATATATATAATACACTAGTATCTTACCCGCACTATGCACGGAAACAATTATGATATAGTGAATTAAGGGAGAAATTAGAAAAATAAAAAATCATTATAGAAAGGAATAAAAAATTATAATTAAATAGTATATAAATTAACATTATTATCTACCATGTTTGATGTGGAATTTCTTTGGGTGCTTTTCTTATCGCAAATCAAAATTTTCAAAGGGAAAATAGCACTTTTTCCCCCTATGTTATGTGCATATAACACTTTTTCCCCCTGTGTTATTAAAGTGGCTGTTTTCCCCCTGAAATGTTAAATTGGCATTTTTACCCTTAAAAATAATTATTTCATTTACTTTTCTTCTCCAACAAATTATTACTTATATGTATGGATGATCACGATTCGGTTCGAACCTAACCAAACACTGTAGCAATCATACCGAAATAGTATGGACGGTTCTGGTTAAGATTCATAACAGAAAAAAATAAAATTAAATAATTGTTGAACCGTGAACCGGAACTGAACCATTATCATATATAGTGAAAATGATCAAACACTTATTTTGATAAATCGGTACGGTTCGATTCCAATTTCGATTTTGAACCGCCAATCAAAACTTATTTATTTATTTATTTTTTAATTTTATTTCTTATTTAAAAATAGTCTAAATTCAACAATTATTTTATTTTATTTTTTCGGTTCTGAATCGTAACCGTAACTACCGTCCATACTATTTAAGTTCAATTGCTACAGTGTTCGATTAGGTTCAATTCGTATCGAACCGTGATCTTCCATATATATTAGTAATAATTGGTTGGAGAATAAAAATAAATGAAATTATTATTTTTAATGGAAAAACTGTCAATTTAACATTACAGGGGGAAAAACTACCACTTTTAAAATAACTGAGGGGGGAAAAGTGCTATATGCACATAACATAGGGAGAAAAAGTGTCATTTTCCCATTTTCAAACCATTTGGGATAAGGAAGACTCTTAAAAAAATTATAATATTCTATATATATATTAATTAAACTGTTTACGTAATTTATATAATCTGTTAGTAATATATTGTAATTGTTTTGATGAACCAAAAATGTAATATTAGACCCCCAATTTTATTTTGAGTCTAGAATAGGATTACGCCGAGTACAAGCCCAGTCGATTAAGTGGAAATTACAATAGTATAAATTTTTAATTTATACTTGTAAGTCATTCGCTTCCACTTTACAAATTGAGAAGAATCTGGAAGATTGATCAAGACTCGAAGACATCCCGGAACGTGACAAAGGTTCGAATTGCAATAAGAATTAATTCTTTGGAAGAATTAATTAATTCAAGATGAAGATGTTGCAATTAAAAGTCAAAATTGAAGTCAACCTCGAATGGGTTCTCTCACAAAATATTTTAGAGGCTAACTCATGCAAGGGAAATATTTTTGGAGATGAGGATGACCTCTTGGAGCAAAATGGCGTGGCTACCTAAGGACAAAGTTGACCGTGAACTTGCCTTAATTATTTGGTGATGAGGATGACTAGCTAGATATTAAAGGTAAGGATGACTTTGATCTTGAATTAAATGGTGATGAGGATGACCTAGCCGAATTGGAAATCAAGAATGAGGATGACTTAGCCATCTTGGAATTAAGGATGAGGACGACTTAGTCACAAGTCACTATGAGGATGAGGCTAACCGTGTGCATTCTTGAAGGAGAAAAAGATGACTTTATCTTTGGAGATAAAAATGAGGATGAGGATGACCTACACCTCAGAAATGAAGGTCAACCTATTATGCTATGCATGAGGATGATTTACGTGAGATCCAAAGCAATAGGGGGAAGAACAAAAATCATTTTTGAGGCTGAGTATGGCGTGATCAAGGAGAAAAATGGGATGGTCTATTTATTTCAAAGGAGTCCAACACTGCCAACAAAATTTCTAAAAATGGGAAATATTATTTTCCTAAATATGGCATGAGGATGACTCCAAAAGGTGAATTCAAATAATCTTGCTACATGGAGCTGAAGATCATTATGAGAAAAGTCAATGTACTTTTCAGTGGCATTAATTATGCTCAAGTAAGAGTCATCAAACGGATATATTTCAGAGCAACCTGAATTATGGATTATGAACAAAGTCAAGGATGGATGGATACAAGTTACAAGGAAAATTATATCAGTGATTGCAGAAGAACGTTGGAGGATTATCAGAAGCAAATATTCAAATTCATCTGACAGAGCCATCAAAGTTGACAAAGACCATCTGAAAGTATTTAATGCTCTGAAGAATTACAACGGGCAAACAACTAATTTAGCTATATAAACCCAAGAAGACTTGATGCAAAAGTGAGAACGGACGAAAAAGGGGAACAAGATACGGATGAGGTATTAGCACTGAATACACAACAAGTGAGATCAGATTTGAAAGTGCTAAGTAGTGAGCTAAACACGAGAAAAATCAAGTCTTAGAAAGAAATACCTTATTTCTTGAAAAGAAATTGTAGGAGTGTAGCTTTGTGCAAGACACTCGGGAGAAACTAAGTGTAGACACTTGGTTGAAAAGCTTTGTGCGAATTACTCGGAGGAGTGCAGCTTTGTGCAGAACACTCGTGGAGACTAAGTGTAGCTGGGTGCAAAACACTTGGTTGAAGGGCGTAGCTGGGTGGAAGACGCTCGTGAACGTAGCTGGGTGCAAGACGTTCGGGTTTGAGTGTTGGTTGGTGTAAGCAAAGGGCATTCGGAGTAGAGGAGTGCTAGAAGAGCACTGATTCACTATTGTATCTGGGTGATTGAAGATAGTGGAATCTCTCCTAGAGGAAGGAGAAAGTGGAGTAGGAGGATTACATCACCTCCGAACCACTATAAATCCCTGTGTCATTTACTTTATCTGCTCACACATCTGCTTGCATATTTACCTATCTGAGCATTGCATGCATTGCATATTTTGTCACATCTATTGCTAAGTGCTTTATTGGTTCACGTGACATCACCTTTTGCATGCAAGACATATTTGCAAACTCAACCTCATCCTGTCAAAGTTTATTTGTTGTTATGCTACGAACCCAACTTCAGAATCCTCACCGCAAACCTCTGGAGCTACACACTACTCTAGCTCGGACTCTGAAGGAACCTCAATTGCTAGCCGTGTCTCTGCCTCCCGTGCCAAGACAGCAGCTAGCCCAACCACCTCGAAGAAGAAGAAATAAGGAAAATATCATGTGTGAAAAAGCCTTGTGTAACGCATGAAATATCTAAATAAAAAGGCTTTTTATGGTTTTAATGAAATAATTTGCCTTTGAAAATACAAGAGAAATCATAGGGAGACGATGATAGGGAGACTAGGATAAGTGGTCATGACTCAAATACATAGAGTCCTAATATGTGTAACACTTGTGTGAGACCGTCAAGGATATAGAGCCAGAAAAGCGACTGAAGCGGGGCGAAATTTAAATTACGTTATAAATGTCATTGGCAAAATATCAAGCAGCCATAATAAGGTTAAAATATAACATACATTATAAATTACAATAGAATGTTTTTAATAGATTACATGATTAATTAGGGTCGGAGCCAAAAATATACTTAAGTGGGTAAAAATGTGAAAATATTTATGACAAAATATGAAACATAATCAATTATATAAAATAATATTAATAACACTATATTCATAAACACTTTTAAATTTTAATTTCAAAGGTAGACTAAAAAAATATTTAATTTATCTTGTGAAGATACGAAAGAGATAAAATAAGAATAAGTCTCACCAATCAATGAGATTTGTACGTATGACATAAGCTTTTTTGTACTAATGACATAGGGTTTTTGACATCAAGTTTGGAGTTTAACCAACTAAACTACTCAAACTATTAACAATTTGAACATAAATATAAGTTTTATATACACTTTAATGCTATATATGTGTATAATACATATGTTGCCACTGCCCCCACACTAGTTGCGTCTCTAGAGACCGTCTCACGGGTCTTAATCCGTGAGACGGGTCGGATCCTTGATTAATGGGTCAAATCTTTGAGTTCATTTATCTAAGCTGTTAACCAAACGAGACCAATAAAGTTACGTTGATATAGTGATCTATTCTGGAATTTGTTGTGTACATCCTGGTGCATGTCTATGTGTCTTATGTTACGAATTTATGTGTCCATGTGTTATGCACTTATGTACTTTGAGTATGAATTTTGTATCTAAAAGAAATTAGTAATTGTGTCTTATGTATGTTATAAATTTTTGTGTCTTGTGTTGTGAAACTCTATGCCTATGAACACAAATTATATACCTAAATTAAATTTGAAAAATAAGTAAATATATAATATGTGTATGTGTTTTGTGTTGTAATTTTTTGTGTCTTGTGTTATGAAATTTTGTATCTTATGAGTATGAATTCTACCTTGTCGTTTCGATCCAGTGTCCATAATGCTATGCGGATCTTAATCCATGATATAAATTGCCTGTAATATAATGCACTTGCTTCATGCATCTATCCTAGCTATCTTTCGTATGTTAAGTTACGTTTATCCCAGCCCATAATATAATTAAATGATGAATATAATGCAATTGGAATTGCAGTTCGTTTGTTTATTTCCATGATTTTATATATTTATGCTTTATGTTCACGGTATATTATGGTGCATAAATTGATTCACTGTTTAGTTGTTGCCTGCAGATCAGACATAAATATCTTTTACTCCAAATCCTAGTTTAATTAATTAATATGTTGCATTAATACATGATAATCATGAGATTTTATACAAACCAATTAAATTTAACGTCCTTCATTGAAACAAACTTTTTAATGTTAATCATATTAATATAAAAAAGTTTACTTTCGCTTTTTATATAATTCCATTTTAAGGAGAATTTTGCAATAAAATTTTTTTTGTATAAACATTAATATATATATATATATATATATATATATATATATATATATATATATGATCTTAACTAGTATATGACATTTATATATCTAAAAACATAATAAGTCTCAATCAAGGTTATATCCTTGATTTATGTCCCTCTTTTTGTATGCTAATAAATATATACATTTTGCTTTAAATGTTGTACACTTCAATGTTATTAGACAAAATTGTCCCTACTACATTATTGTTATACAAAACTACCCTTACACCGTTATAACACCGTTACTTTTAGCTCCATCGTTATTACCATACACCTATATCTATCATATCTTTTTTCTATTCTTTAATTATCATTTTATTAAAATCATTATATAATTAATTTATGTTTAATTATATTTTAATTAAATTTCTATTAATGGTAAATCATATATGTGTGTATAAAATACATATATTATTTGTGTATATATAATTTGAATTATAAATTTTAATTATTTGTATTTATTAATGTTTTAAGAATTTTCGCGCATCGCGCGTACCAAATACTAGTTATAATAATAGTTATCACATATGGAAATTTAATATTTGTTTTTATCTTTTTTCTTTTATATAGTTTTACGGAGTATTATATAATATGTTAGATAATTTTTATAAAGTAGGCATCTAGCCTAGCTGGTTCACAATTATTCTGGTGTACCTGTTGTATTTTTACCAAAATGTAGGCATCTAGCCTAGCTGGTTCACAATTACACTCTTTCCTTACCTGTTGTATTTTAGTTTTTTTACCAAAACTATGTAGTGGGGCAAAGGTGGTGTGAGGAGTCACAGTACACATTGCTGTGCAAGTAGCAATTACTCTTTCCTTAGTAATTTTGGAGGGAGATGAGCAGGAGGCAAGTCTTTCTCAATTCTTAGGCTCATGAGAGAAGACGTTTATGTGTTATACAATTCAACATTCTTTTAAAGGGTCTTATATATATATAGTGGTACAAATCTCTTTCTTTTTAATGTGTGACAAAGGCTACTTACCAAGTCTTTTCACATTCATTTTTTAACTTAAATAGGTCTACTTTGATAATCAATTTCTCGTCATTTACATATTTTAAATGTACAATATAGCATTCTCTTTGTCTCACTACGAAGAACTCGAACCCACTTTGACCCGACTCAAATTAGAAGTTAACCCTACATATATTTGTACAACTAAATAACCACTTACAATGTCATTTAATGCTATGTTTCCAACTAAACATTACTATATATATGTACCGTTGTGATAATTTTATAATTATTGCTCCTTTTGCTTGGTTCTTCAATTCACTCTTGTTCTTCGCTGGGTGAAGGATATGGTGAAAGCGATGAATGAGAGTCTAGGGCTGGAGTTCGGTATTTGGAGCCGAGATGAAAAAGATGGCAAAAACAATTGAAGAGTGAGAAAAAACAAAAATAAACCGGCTAGAAACGACAACATAAAAAAAAAAAATTAAAGAGACGAAAACTCCCTTAGCTAAAATAGGATTTCAACATAAAAGTTATAGGATGGACCAAAAGTCTTAAAAATGATAGTTTTGGATGTTAAATGGCAAAAGAAAAAATCTGGGACTAAATTTGAAATTGTCACAAAAAACAGGGACCTTCGCTGTTTTAACTCAATAATGTCTCTTCATCCTTTATACATTTATAAATTTATAAGAACTTTGTATATCATGTATATGCATGGTTGAAAAAATCACTAGGCGTCCGGGGAGCACCTAGGCATTTTTTATTTTATTTTTATTTTTTAAAAATGTGTTTAAATTTGTTTAATTTTTTAAGACTAATAATTATAAAATATTTAATACTTTAACAGTTAATACTAAAATATTAAATATTAACCTAAAAAACATCTAGAGTTTGAACAGTTTAAGGTTATTTTGCTCAAAACGATGTCGTTTTAAGTTAAATAACCCATTTTAAAAAATAACAATAGCTAATCGGGCGACTAGGTGGCCTAGCCGATGCCTATGAGGCCTAGGCGGTCAGTGCCTAAGCAGCTTAGGCGGCCGAGTCGGCCACCTAGACCACCAATTATGGTGATACGCTAAGCGGCCGGCTGGCGCCTAGGCAGGAGTTTTGCAACATTATAAATGATAAATTATAATACTTAATGGTTAGTTATAGATCTCTATCTCTTGTGTTCTATTCATTTTATTATATATTGTTATATCTATTGCATTTTTGGGATGAGAGCTGTAGAATGATTCACGTGAGGAACGTTCCAATTTAAAATAGTAAGCAGATAATAAAATTGAATGATATAAGTACTCTAGCTAAAAGTATATTTTTACAACCATTGTACATACCCATAAGACCACAATTGTAAAGATAAGCTCAAATATTCTATAACAAACTTTATTATAGCAACACAAATAACTCCCCGACACCAATATTTCCTAAGTTCATTAATAATTACGAGACCTTTATAGCTATTTCTATTACCAAGAAATCCAAGAAAACCTCATAGGATTATCATTTTGATAGCATTATAAAAATTAAAAAGCGCTAAGCTATTACCAACAAATAGATATTGAATTCATTAAGGTGACATGTGATGGGTTATATCGTAGAAAAAAGATGAGATGGAGAGTTTGAGGTTAGGACTAGTTTCATTTATGAAAGTATTAATCATTTTCAATGGTGAAGAATAAAGTATGTAGGGGAAAACGTACAAACACCTGCACAAGTAGTGCTACATCACCTCTGATCTAGCATTAACCAATTCTTTATCCTAATATGCAAATCAAATGCTTTATATATATATATATATATATATATATAACGGATTAAATGCAAAGGCTAATTTGAAAAAATACGCAGAGCGTGCTTGGTAAATTTATATAAGTCAATGTATTTTTTTCTTTGTTACTTCCAGTGCATAATTTCTCTTATTCCAGTGCACATTATCTCTTCTTCCAGTATATATTGTCCCTTCTCCTAGTGCACATTGTCCCTTCTTCCAGTGCATATCGTCTCCCTAGCTTCCAGCGCACATTGTTTTTTCTTGGAGTGCATATTGTTCTCCCTTCCCGTGCACATTCTCCCCCTTTCCATCCAAGAACCAATGTTCATCTTGGACACAATAACCAAACATTTATCAAATTATAATATCATTCAATTACATTAGAAATTGGTATTGTGATCCACTCTAAATATTATTATTTAATCATTCTATTTTATTGAAAGATATGCTAATATATTCCCTATATATATAATATATGTGTGCGCGCATGCGCGTAGTAAATGTTAAAGTGTGTGCATATTGTTCCTTCATCAAGTGCTCATTGTTACTTATTTTCGTGCACATTTTTCCTTCTTCCAATGCACATTGTATGGTCAGATTCCTATCTAACTTTTTTATCATATTTTTCATCCTATGATTCGCTTCCGGGTCACATCCGACCCGACCTAAAATAATTTACTCTATTATTAGGAAAAAATTCAAATTCTTATGTCTTGTTATAATTATATTAAAGCATTTAAAATTTGATAAAAAAAAAACTCAAAACTTTTATTTTATGTGACAATTATACTCAAACTCTTTCAAAAGCTTTCCAAATACTATTTTTTCAAATTCATATATTTTGAAAATTAACTTTTTATTTACAACTATATGGTTTGAGGATATAAATATATGAAATAATCTCACAATTACGAAAATTTAAATTAAATTTGACCCGACTTAAATTGGTAGTAAATTAACCACTCAAAACAATGGATCAAAATGACTACGCATATGCCCTTTTTATGCCTATTGCCCAACAAAATCAAACTAAATCAAATATTCATTTAAGTTTTTTGACATAAGATTTAGATCTTCAACTATTTACTGATGATTACAATTACACTAATGTGATGCATCCAAAGTCTCTTGACTTTAATACCCATATAAGATATCAATCATATTTGAATGATTGTAAATTAAAGCAACCAAAGCACGCACAGACCATGACACTACGTATATATAGCTCGATTAATATGATGGTTATAATTGTCAAATATCAAACTTATATAATCACAATATGTTATATGCGTACTTTTCAAAGTCATACATAAATAACACCAATAATATCCTTCATTATTACAATTTATAGAGAATTAATGATTACAATATAATATTCCACACTCTAAACTTGTATTTTCACCAAAATTGTGTAGTGGGGAAAGATGGTGTGAGGAGTCACAGTACAGATGGCTGTGCAAGTAGCAATTACTCATTCCTTATTTTTAAAAAAAAATAAAAAATACAATTACTCATTCCTTAGTAATTTTGGAGGGAGATGGACACGAGACAAGTCTTTCTCAAGCTCATGAGAGAGAATGTTTATGTATTATACAATTTAAGATCCCTCTAAATTAAAAGGTCTTGTATATATAATGGTACAAATTCCATTCGTTTTTTAATGTGTGACAAAGGCTACTTACAAGTCTTTTCACATTTATTTTCTAACTTAAATGGATCTACTTTGAGAATCAATTTCTCATTTACCTATTATCCGTTTTAAACGTACAATATATCAATCTCTTTGTCTTAAAAATTTACTACAATCATTAGCGTAACCATTAATAACCAATAGAAAATGAGTGTTACCGCCACGCTCAGGTATCTCTCTTATACCCAAACGCAAAGGCTAATTTACAACAACAAAAATTTATCCAAATCCAACTCAATACAAATGGAAATAATTATACAACCAATAAATTTCTCAATAAACCAAATCTTCACAAATGTCTATTTATTAATTAAATAGACTAATCCAAATCCAAATCCGCATCTCAAATCCTTATTCATGTTCACCTGTAAAAATCATTTCACACGAAAACACGGGGTGTATCCCAAAATTAGCATAAGCTAAGTAAGTTCCATTTCACCCCATAAAATATAAGCTTGATTTTATATTTTCAAAATTCATAATTTTTCCAAAAATGGTATATATATAAATATACATATACTTATATACTTTTCCAAAATACATGTGGAGATATCATTTTCTAAAATATAACATATTTGTCAAAGAGGAGTAAATACCGAGTGGAGAGTCTTTAAGCTCTCAGCATAACCACCAATAGGCATCATAAGCCAAACCAAAAACCAATAGGCACCACAGGCCAAACCAAAATCAATATGTGGGATCTCAGTCCACACCAATACCAGTTAATCAATTTTTCATAATGACCACAATTTCAATGGTAAGTTGTGAGATTTACGGCTCACCCCGGCACCAAATATTATTATCCTCCATGACCAAATATGTATAGATAATTTCCAAAAAAAAAAATGTATCATTTCTTCATAATAAATATTTTCTCCAATAAAATAATTTTTCCAAATTCATTTTTCTCCACAGTAATTCATTTCACAATAATATATCATTCTCAATTTACGATTGTATAAAACACCAAAATTCCAAGCCAAGCATTTACACAACACACGGGTTGGACCCGTAAAAGTCCATTCTCGATAATTCGAGAATCAACACATAATATGCAATGCACTTGTGATCACATGAACATTATAATGCACATAATTTGTAAAACATATAATTTTGATATCATATTATAAAAATATATTTATAAATATTGGGACAAAATATAATTTTAGTGAACATGAAAACTTACCTTGAAGTCCAAAATTAAAATCAACTTAATTAGCCTGCTGGGATTAGAACCCTTTCCTTCTCAACTAACACCTCAACTTTATACCCATCAAACCACTTTCACATTCATTTACGTTTAAAAACACAATCGAATTCTAAAATAGCTTATCATCTCGCAAGCATCATCTTCACCTCCTTTCGTCGGCAGTAACATCAACATCATCGAAAGTTCTTATCCTCATCATTTTTAATCTACCAACAACCCAGATTGTTAATTTCATCATTATTCTACCATCATTAACTAATCATTATCAATCCAACATTATCCTCATAAACTACAAATTATACTACAAATTTTCATCTTCATCTCATAGTCAACATCCATTTTCGCTGACAGTACATCAAGCTTCTTAATCATCACCTTCAACACCAATTTCATTCATTTTTCTTTTAGACACCTTCACGCCAACATTATCAATATCTCCACATCATCAACTACTCATCCATCAATCATTAATCCATCATCTTAATCAATAAGCTTTTGCAAAAAGAGAGAAACCCGCGGTCGCCGGTCACTTGTCTACCGCTGTTCATCGAGACAGAGAGAGCAAGAGAATGAAGACGGTGGAGGGTGAGGGCGGTGATGGAGGGCGGCGTGGCTTTCGTCCAACAACAAACAGATCAGACCACTATATATATATATATATATATATATATATATATATATATATATATTTGGAGATCTCAAATATGAAGAAAGAATGATATATATTAATGTATGTGAATGTGAATCGATGATGTCCTGGATGGTGCGAGCTAGAGACAGAGAGAGATGGTAAGAAGGGATGAAGAAAGACTAAATCATCTACCAAGAATAAATGGGAATTGCCAAGGACCTCGTGGTCCAGATGCATCAAACCCTTCCCACTCAATATAACAGAGTTAGTAGTATTCAAAAAAATAAAATAAATGGGAATTATGATGAAGAATAAATTGTATAAGTGTGGGATTTTGTGGATGATTAGTAACCTCCCAAATCATAACCCCTATCAATTGAATATTAATTATTTCACTTAATTATAAAATAATATTAGATATATAAAATACATATACTATAGTAAAATATATATATATATATATATATATAGTTAATTCCACAAGAGGTCTCTTGTCTTTGGTGGCAATTCCATATTTAGTCCTAGAATATCGTTTTTGACATTTAACATCCAAGACTATTAGTTTTTGGACACTTTTAGTCCTTCTCATGACTTTTCCTATTTTAGTAAGTGCATTTTTGTCTCTTCATATTTTTCTTTTGTTATTTTTTCGGGATTCAACCAATTTAATTGGTCTAGGACTTTACTAAAATAAAATCATAAACAACACACCAACGACAGCGGTTAAATAAAATCGTTGTCTATATAAAAAAAAATTGGTGTCGTTGTCTATATAAAAAAAAAAATTGGTGCACAAAGATAACGTTTTTAATAAAGCGTTGTCTTTGAAGTGTTGTCTACTTAAGTGTGCTTAAAAACAACATACAAACAATAATGGTTAAATAAAATCGTTGTTTTTTTTTTTTTTAAAAAAAAGCGCACAAACACAACGGTTTTAAAAAACCTTGTGTTTGTAATGTTGTGTATTCAAGTGCACTTAGAGACAACACACCAACGACAACGGTTATATAAAATCGTTGTCTAAAAAAAACGGAATGCACATAGACAACAGTTTTAAAAAATTGTTGTCTTTTAAGTGTTGTGTATTAAAATGCGCTTAATAACAACACACCAACGACAATGGCTAAATAAAACCGTTGTAGTTTAAAAAAAAAATAACGCGCAAAGACAACGATTTCAAAAAACCATTGTCTTTGTAGTGTTGTGTATTCAAAGTGCACTTAAGACAACACACCAACAGGAACAGTTAAATAAAATCGTTGTCTAAATAAAAAAAAATTGAGCGCACAAAGACAACAGTTTTAATAAATCGTTATCTTTGAAGTGTTGTCTATTCAAGTGTGCTTAAATACAACACACAAGCGACAACGGTTAAATAAAATCGTTGTCTTTTTATATAAAAAAAAAGCACAAAGACAACGGTTTTAAAAAACGTTGTCTTTGTAGTGTTGTGTATTCAAGTGCACTTAAAGACAACACACCAACGATAACGGGTGTCTAAAACTGTTGTCTTTTACATAAAAGAAAACACTTTTGTCAAAAATTGTTGTCTTTTTAGTGTTGTCTATGTGTATTTTTCTTGTAGTGATTAAGTAACGCCGAGGTATCATTTTTTTAATTACATTTCAAATTCGTTTGACAATATATGTTATTGCATGAGCTCTGTTTTTAGTTTCATTTTCCTCTTAGACAAAGTTAGTTTCATTATAGCAATACTAAAGTATCTATCATTTTAATTATACTACACTTAGATAGACATGATCATGGTATAACAATTATATTGTATTATATATATGTAGTTCTTATCGCTATCAATTTTAACAAATTTCCATTAATTAATACAAATTAATTAATGTATTATAGTAACGTAACATATCCAATTTAGTCTGTAACAAATGTATTAGGCAATTAATAATGGTTTGGGAACCATTTAATCGTGCAACAATTTCAGTTATTGTGTTATTTATTAATATTAAGACTTATCAATTCATTGTCTGTATTCTTTTGCATTATATACACTCACATATCATCATAAATATATCCGTTTGAGAGAGCCCACTTTGTAATAAGGAGAAAACAAAAGTAATAAAAAGATGAGTTATAATAAGTTTATTGATGTCTTATTTGTGCTTATAATTGCTTTCCCTTTATTAGATTCTGCACAAACTACACCTCCATCTCCAACAGATATTTCAGAAGAAATTGTTAAAGCTATGATAAAAAGAATAAGAGATTGTATTGATGCATATTTGTATAATTCAAATTTGCCAGATGATCCTTTGCCAGTATTTTTATGGGACAAAATGGATATATGTGTTAAACCCGCGAAATGTTACTTTCTTAATCAAAGTTGTTAGAAATTAAACTTATCAGACAAAATATTATATTGTATGTTGCTAGCTAACTATTGCTAGTAATAGGGTAAAATTTGTTTAATTCTCTACAATACACAAAAATAATATATATGATACATTTTTTATATTATGACATATTCCTTATTATTCAACACCGACCATTTTCTTTCTTAGAGGTGGAAATGTGAAATTATACCATGGATGCCATCACTCTATTATATAATTTTAATTTGTTTAATTTAATTCTTGTATTTTAAATTAATGATATAATTAATTAATTAAAAATAATAATTAACACCGTTAAATTCAACCATTCACTAATGCCTTCATCACGTTTTAAAACCCTCAAACTGTCATGGAAATAATGTCAAATATAATTAATTAACAAAATAGAAGCGGCAGAGAGCTTAATATGCATTCTAAAATACAATTAGAAATAAAAATTTGTAGAAATAAATGTAATCTGAAAATGCAATTAGGTGACTTAACAAAAAAAGAAGTGTAATTAGGCCACTAAACACCCAAATGTATGCAATCTCACCTGATAGCAGGTTACCATCAATTTCATTAAGTTTCCTACTTACGTGAAAGGTGAGTTGGCATTTTAAATAATTTTTAATAATAAAAAAAAAACATCGGGGTGGCTGTCGGTCACCCCCTTCCCCTCTCATCCATCGTCTCATAAGGGGGTGGCGTGAGACAAAGGACCTTTGTCACACCACTCTCTTTCCCGCTCAAACTTTTATTTGTAGTCAATTAATTAGATATTTTATTGGTCAAATAATTAATAAAACTTATTTGGTAAGAAAATGTAAAATGGAAATTAACTAATAACTTGGTAATATTGTTTTTATATTCACGTATTAACATAATAACATAATACCGTGTAGAAAAGATATATTAATCTATACTATATTTAAAAGTAAAAATATTCATATTTCATTTTCCTGTCCAAACTTTTGTAGCCAATTAATTAAATATTTTATTGGTCAAATAATTAATAAAACTTATTTGGTAAGAAAATGTAAAATGGAAATTAACTATTATCTATTAATTATATTGGTAATATTGTTTTTATATTAACGTATTAACGTAATAGCATATTACCGTGTAGAAAAGACATATTAATCTATATTATATATAAAAGTAAAATCCTCCTATTTTATATTTCCGCCCAAACGTTTTTAGTCAATTAATTAAATATTTAATTGCTCAAATAATTAAAACTTAGTTTGTAAGAAAATGTGAAATGGAAATTAACTAATATATTTTAATTGGTAATATCATTTTTATTTTCACATATTAACGTAATAACATAATACCGTGTAGAAAAGACATATTAATTAGGTAATGACATAATAACATAATTGTGATATTATGTATGGTATAATTGGTTTTCTATTTTGACCAACTTCTATATAGAGTGTACATATTATGTTTAAATTTTTTACTTCTGTATATATATGTTAGAAAACAAGAATGGAAATCAAGAGTATTTTGACGCTTATTATATTTTCAGCCATTATTCAATACACAGATATTACAATATTTTCAGTCAGTATAATTACCTAATAATTATTATGATAATTAATAAATTAATTACACATATATTAGTATAATTGAATAATAATTATTACGTTAATTAAGCTAATAATTGCACAGATATTAGTATAATTACAATTAAACATGAGTTGTTAGATTTGTTATAATAATTACAATTAATTCATTTAGATATGGAGGAGGAAGAAAAAACTAAATGCGATAAGGTAAAAATGAATATACTTAAGGTATAAAAGAATAATTACACATATATTTGTGTAATTGCCTAATAATTATTATACTAACTAGTATTTTCGTCCGTGCATTGTACGGAATGGATTTTCTATAATATTTTAAGAATATTTGGATCGATATACAATTATATAAATTATAACATCAAATATTATATAGCGCAATTGATGAAATTTGTTGGACCGATTATGTTTTCTGATGTTTTCCTTACTTGAATTAAAGCAAATAATTGTCCAATTACCCGTGCGATGCACAGATAAATTTTTTATCATATATTTAGATAAAATTAAAAAAAAAAAATTATATTGAACATGTACATTTATTTGATTATAAGATTAGTGCAAAAGTATTACTCAATTAATTGATAATATATGACTTGTTTGTCTACAATCTTAAAAAGATCAATATGTAATATGACTTATGTAATTATATTATTACTAAAATAAATATGGAAAAAATTAGAAATAATTTAATTATAATTATAATTAGTATAAAAATAAATTCAACGACCAATGTTTAGTTTAATTATCATAATAATTATTAGACAATTATTAATAATCAATTACACTAATATATGTGAAATTATACTTTTATAACTTAAGTATATTCATGTTCACTGTATCACATTTAGTTTTTTCTTCCTCCTCGATAGTTGAATAAATTAATTGTAATTATTATAAATAATCTAACAACACATGTTTAATTAATTTTTTTAAGTTTAAATAATTTAAAGTTTTCAAAAGGAAAGTGTAATTAACTTTCTTAAAAGTTTTTTAAAAATAATTTTTTAGTCAATTATTAATGTCCTTTTCCTTTTCAATTTGCCTAATTTCCATTTCTTTTTTCGTCAGAATATTTTTATATTTTCAATCAATTAGTAAAATCAGTTTTCTTTTCCATTCTATCTTTACTATTGTTTGGGCAGAAATTTCACAAAGAATTATTTTATATTTATTAATAGTAGTATAGATATAGAAGTATAGATAAGTATTTGAATTATTATTATTGATGTAAATAATAATTAATAAATTATTTTTTCTTATAAAATTAGGCCGAATTTGTTTTCATTATTCTCACAATTATAATGGTTTAATTATTGTCATAATTTGGTAAATAAAATTTTGTTACCAATTAAACTTTATTAATTTTTTTTACCAATTAATTAATAATATTAGTTTGTGCAGTATAGAACACATCCAGTATAGAACAAAATTTTAAGAAAAATTTACCAATTAGCTTATTGCTATCCACTCCTCTGGGAGCCTTTAACGATCCAAAATCTTTAAATTTGAACATGTGTTTGTAAATGGATGCAAGTTCCCTAAGGAAGATCATGAAATTTAAAAAATCAAGCAAAAAGCTGAAAAAACTCAAAAAAAAAAAAGGCAGCATACTAACAACATAAAAAATGCATAACAATAAATACAAAATAAAGCAATATGACCAAAGATGACCATGATTTTATTCATATTAAATAAAACAATACAAAATTGAGCAATATTAAATAAAACAATATCTTGACCGCAACAACAGAATTTGCAGATTTGAAGGTGGAGAGGTCTGGAATAATTGCACTGCGNCAATACACAGATATTACAATATTTTCAGTCAGTATAATTACCTAATAATTATTATGATAATTAATAAATTAATTACACATATATTAGTATAATTGAATAATAATTATTACGTTAATTAAGCTAATAATTGCACAGATATTAGTATAATTACAATTAAACATGAGTTGTTAGATTTGTTATAATAATTACAATTAATTCATTTAGATATGGAGGAGGAAGAAAAAACTAAATGCGATAAGGTAAAAATGAATATACTTAAGGTATAAAAGAATAATTACACATATATTTGTGTAATTGCCTAATAATTATTATACTAACTAGTATTTTCGTCCGTGCATTGTACGGAATGGATTTTCTATAATATTTTAAGAATATTTGGATCGATATACAATTATATAAATTATAACATCAAATATTATATAGCGCAATTGATGAAATTTGTTGGACCGATTATGTTTTCTGATGTTTTCCTTACTTGAATTAAAGCAAATAATTGTCCAATTACCCGTGCGATGCACAGATAAATTTTTTATCATATATTTAGATAAAATTAAAAAAAAAAAATTATATTGAACATGTACATTTATTTGATTATAAGATTAGTGCAAAAGTATTACTCAATTAATTGATAATATATGACTTGTTTGTCTACAATCTTAAAAAGATCAATATGTAATATGACTTATGTAATTATATTATTACTAAAATAAATATGGAAAAAATTAGAAATAATTTAATTATAATTATAATTAGTATAAAAATAAATTCAACGACCAATGTTTAGTTTAATTATCATAATAATTATTAGACAATTATTAATAATCAATTACACTAATATATGTGAAATTATACTTTTATAACTTAAGTATATTCATGTTCACTGTATCACATTTAGTTTTTTCTTCCTCCTCGATAGTTGAATAAATTAATTGTAATTATTATAAATAATCTAACAACACATGTTTAATTAATTTTTTTAAGTTTAAATAATTTAAAGTTTTCAAAAGGAAAGTGTAATTAACTTTCTTAAAAGTTTTTTAAAAATAATTTTTTAGTCAATTATTAATGTCCTTTTCCTTTTCAATTTGCCTAATTTCCATTTCTTTTTTCGTCAGAATATTTTTATATTTTCAATCAATTAGTAAAATCAGTTTTCTTTTCCATTCTATCTTTACTATTGTTTGGGCAGAAATTTCACAAAGAATTATTTTATATTTATTAATAGTAGTATAGATATAGAAGTATAGATAAGTATTTGAATTATTATTATTGATGTAAATAATAATTAATAAATTATTTTTTCTTATAAAATTAGGCCGAATTTGTTTTCATTATTCTCACAATTATAATGGTTTAATTATTGTCATAATTTGGTAAATAAAATTTTGTTACCAATTAAACTTTATTAATTTTTTTTACCAATTAATTAATAATATTAGTTTGTGCAGTATAGAACACATCCAGTATAGAACAAAATTTTAAGAAAAATTTACCAATTAGCTTATTGCTATCCACTCCTCTGGGAGCCTTTAACGATCCAAAATCTTTAAATTTGAACATGTGTNATAATTAATAAATTATTTTTTCTTATAAAATTAGGCCGAATTTGTTTTCATTATTCTCACAATTATAATGGTTTAATTATTGTCATAATTTGGTAAATAAAATTTTGTTACCAATTAAACTTTATTAATTTTTTTTACCAATTAATTAATAATATTAGTTTGTGCAGTATAGAACACATCCAGTATAGAACAAAATTTTAAGAAAAATTTACCAATTAGCTTATTGCTATCCACTCCTCTGGGAGCCTTTAACGATCCAAAATCTTTAAATTTGAACATGTGTTTGTAAATGGATGCAAGTTCCCTAAGGAAGATCATGAAATTTAAAAAATCAAGCAAAAAGCTGAAAAAACTCAAAAAAAAAAAAGGCAGCATACTAACAACATAAAAAATGCATAACAATAAATACAAAATAAAGCAATATGACCAAAGATGACCATGATTTTATTCATATTAAATAAAACAATACAAAATTGAGCAATATTAAATAAAACAATATCTTGACCGCAACAACAGAATTTGCAGATTTGAAGGTGGAGAGGTCTGGAATAATTGCACTGCGTTTTGCGTTTCTCTTTAAAAGTTCACAATATAGGATTAGGGATTTATATAAAGGTTGAAGGTTGTATCTTATTACAATAGAATTGTAGTATAATAGGAATTGTAATGTAGAATTGTGATACAATAGGAATTGTAATGTAGAATTGTTCAACGAATAGGAAAATAGGAAATAATCGCATTCTAAATATTGTATGACTGTTTTGGGTAGGAAGCTTAAAGTGAGGATTTAGTTTTTATATATAGTAGTCTNTGTATGACTGTTTTGGGTAGGAAGCTTAAAGTGAGGATTTAGTTTTTATATATAGTAGTCTTATTACGATAGAATTGTAGTATGATAGGAATTGTAATGTAGAATTGTACAACGAATAGGAATATAGGAAATAATCGCATCCTAAATATTGTAGAACTGTTTTGGGCGGGAAGCTTAAATTGATGATTTAGTTTTTATATAGTAGTCTTATTACGATAGAATTGTAGTATGATAGGAATTGTAATGTAGAATTGTACAACGAATAGGAAAATATGAAATAATTGCATCCTAAATATTGTAAGACTCTTTTGGGCGGGAAGCTTAAAGTGAGGATTTTGTTTTTATATATAGTATAGATAAGCTAAACATTGGTCATTGGATTTATTTTTATAATAATTAAAATTAAATTATTTCTCATCTTTTCCATATTTATTTTAGTAAAAATATAATTATATAAGCCGCCATATTACATATCGATCTTTTTAAGATAATTGTAGACAAAACGACATTGCTGAGACTACAACATTGCTGGAATCAATCTTTCAAATTTAGAAAATGAAGAAATTATAAAAATAACTACCGTTGCAACATTCATTAATCTTGTATGTAAAATACTTATTGTGCATTCTTTAAATATATTAGAACTAATATAAATTTACAATTCATTTCATTATCTACAATCAACCTGTTTGGATTAAAGACAAAATCAGCATCAATCTTCACAAAAAATAAAAAATAAAAAAATTAGTATATAGAATGTAGCCACTGTTTAAAAATGTTTATGTACAAAGTGACAAATTATTTAACTGCGCGCATGCATTGTGATGAAAAGACAGTAGTTGGTACTCAAAGATTAGTATCAAATCAACAAAAAAAGAGAAAACACACACACACACACACACACACAAAATCAAGTACTACACTCATTCATATTAATTCCAAAAATATGAACTTCAAAATAAACATGTACAAAATGAATGTACAAACTGTTGATGAAATCGGACATATTGCAGCATCAGTATTCAGAGTACCTGCAAATTTATTGTTGTTACTATCAAGTAAACAAGTTATAAAATTAGAACAAAATGTGCTACTCATTAACCTTCTACAAATATGATAAATATTAATATTTCGTCCAATACTTTCACATGAGGATGTACGACACACATATCACTGCACATGAAACATATAGGGAGAAAAACTACCATGGCATAACTAGGCGCTTGCAAGATCAAGAGTTCATAGTATAACTAAGATCTCAGTCATATATACAAACACAACGAGACAAACCTACAACTTCCTACATCATAATCTCATTGCATGACGTTGCCCTCTATACTATCACAATAACTCAATTGCACATGACACATTACCAAATACCAATAAATAAATTTTAAAAAAAAACAAGTATTGAAGATAAAGACAATGGCAATGCTACCCGAAAGAGAAATAAAAAGTAGTATTTATTTATACTATATTTTTTAGACTAAGTATTTAGATTAGCTATTTTTTACAAAATTGTAAACATTTATTTTAGTGGCAATTATAATCAATCTCTTATATATTATCTTGCATTCATAAACTTTGAATTATCGATTTAAATAAACACATTCAACATCAGTTACATATGAATGAGCATCGCCTATATAATTAATCTTGCATTGAAATAATTTGAAATACTTATTTAAAAATAATTAATTAATTACAGTAATGTAACAAATCCATTTTAGCTTTTAAAAACGTACTAGGCAATTAATGATGGTTTGGCGAATCACTTAATCATCTAATAATTTCAGTTACGTTTTTTATTAATATTAGGACTTGTTCAATTCGTTGTCTGTATTTTTTGCATTATATACACACTCACACATAAGCACAAATGCATACGTTTAAGAGAATCCACTTAGTAGAGAGAACGATAGAAAGATGAGTTATAATAAGCTCATTGATGTCTTAGCTTGTTTGTGCTTACAATTGCTTTCCCTTTGTTAATTTCTGCAAGAACTATACCTCCATCGCCATCTCCATACCCTATAAATATTTCAGAAAAAACTGCTAAAGCTCTGTTAGAATATATAGAAGAATGTCTTCACACAGCTTTTTATTTTATCGGTGAAGAACCAGTATTGTCAACAATACAATGCGTAAAAGTAGCGAAATGTGTATTTCTTAACCAACGATGTGACTTTTCTTAATCAAGGATGTTAGAAACTTATTAGGAACAAATATTGTATTGTACGTTGCTAGCTAGCTATTGCTAGTAAGATAAAATTTGTTTAATTCTCTACAATACACAAATATAGTATATATGATAATTTTTTTTAAATGAAATATTGGTTCCTATTGGAAAACACGCATCGTTTTTTTTTTTTATAGCTGGAATTGTACCATGGATGGAGCTACTTCATTATATAATTTTGTTCAACAAATTAATTAATTAAAGACAATAATTAATACCATTAAATTCAACCACTCACTATTGCCTTCATCAAGTTTAAAATTCCACAAGAGATCAAGGGTTGAGTCTCACCAACGTCTATGTGAGAGCAACTCCTCAAAATGGGGGAGTTTGTTGTGCGCAATGAGTAAAATTCTAGCCTCTGTTGATTAGTTGAGTAATATGGTTTACCCTCCACAAATTATTGTGCGGGAGTGTGAGGGCGCCTAGGGTGGGCGATTCCAGCTTTTATCACAAGTTTTAAACTCTCAAACTATCATAGAAACAATAATATCGTCATATCACTCCCCTTTAGTTTTCTCCAAAAGGTTGAATCCCCAACCTCAAAGATGTGCCAGGAATTTGCCAAATTTGAATATAATCCTCACATTGCTGTTGTGAAGTTTTGAATTTTAATCTCTCTAAATACTGCACACTGAACCTGTGAGCTAAACATGTACGTACATTCCTCCCCTTTATTAAATCAACAGCATGCCATCATTATATTATATTTTATTAAATATAACAATAAATTGAATAGAAGCGGTAGAGAGCTTAATTTGCATTTTAAAAAAGTTCGAGACAAATATAAATAAAAATTAATATTATCTACTTATCTACAGCTTCCATCTTAAGATACAAAGTATTATGTAGTATCTATGTGCCACCCCCACCCCCGCCATCCCCCCACAATTTGTTTTTATTTTCATTGAACATTTGAACCCAAAACCCTCCATAATTTTTTCTAAAGAAATAAACTCATTAATTGGGAGAGGGGGCAAACCACGCACCTTAAGCAGGAAAATCACACACCTTAAGCTTTAGAATCACTTACTTAAGTTTCAACACTAATGCACCTTAAGCATACAAACCACGCACCTTAAAAAAGAAAACAGCGCACCTTAAAGAAGGAAAACCACGTACATTAACCTTTAGGTTCACTCATCTTAAGTTTTAACACTAGCGCACCTTAAGCATACAAACCACGCACCTTAAGAAGGAAAATTATGCACCTTAAGAAGGAAAAATACGCACCTAAACCAACCGCACAACCGCACCAGAGAATGTTAACCGCATGAGAACTCATATATATATATATATATATATATATATATATATATATATAATTACTAAAGTATGTATACATTACAATTAACATATTTGGTATCTTCCTTTAATGAATTATATATACCTATTACAATTAAAATATTATATAATTTTTTTTGAAAACAAATATTATATAGTTTTAGTTTATTTACAAATACATAATATGTTAGCTGACGATAAATAATATATTAATTACAAGTATATAATTTGAATTACATATTGAACCATAGTCTACATTGAAGCTACACTTTTTTGGTACATTGTATAATTTGCTTGTATAATGTGCTTGGTTTGGACGATGGACACTTGTAGCTTAATTTGGAATGGATGTGTATACATACTTATTGAAGTAATAGTTGATGGATGTGTATACATACTTATTGAAGTAGTAGTTGTCATACAGTGGATCATTGTCCATACAGTGTTGTGTAGATTATAATTCAATATGATAACATGCGAGTCATTTTGTTTATCATTATCATATCGTAAATCAATGAAGAATCACATTATAAATATTTATATTGTCAAATAAAATTGTAGTATAATTAAAATGATAGATACTTTAGTATTGCTATAATGAAACTAACTTCGTGTGAGAGGAAAGTAAAATGAAACTAAAAACAGAGCTCATGCAATAACGTATATTGTCAAATGAATATGAAATGTAATTAAAATGATACTTCAGTTTTACTTAATGAAACTAAAAAATATAGCCCATACAATAACATATATTATCAAATTTACTTGGAGTATAATTAAAAATAATGATACTTCAGTGTTATTATAATGAAATTAGTGTGTGTGTGAAAAATAAAACTAAAAAACAGATCGAACTCATGCAATATTGTCAAATCTACTTGAACAGTAATTTAAATGATATTTCAACGTTATTATAATCAGACTAGTGTGTCTGTGTTAGATATATTTAATCTAAATATATCTATATAACATTGAGAGAAAGAGGGAAGGATTATGGAAGATAAGTAGGAATGGAAAAGTTTATTTCTTTGCTTTTGTCTATTGCTACTACGGTACACTACTGCATTCCTAATACGCTTTTTTACTTCTAGTTAATACATCATATATATATAGCAGAAGGAAAATGCTACCACGCCTAATCTAAGTAGTAGTGCTACCATTATTTAATTACTATGACAAAACATGCCTAACATTACCACTTAATCATGTTTCATGCATGTCAAAAACATGCCTAACATAATTATGCTTTAAACCTAACATCAAAGTCATACAAAGTGACTAAGTGTGCTGCTGCCGAATCTAGTTTCAAATTGCTGCCATCTTTGACTTGGTTTAATATAATGATAATAATAATAATAATATTATTATTATTATTATTATAACATTGCCTCCCTTAAACCAAGTTGGATATATCCATCATTCCAATTTCCTTCTTCAGTTTGAGAAACGTTTCTGTCTTCAACGGCTTTGTAAAGATATCTGCAACTTGCCATTCACTTGCACAATATTCAATGTTGATTTGTTTTTCAGCAACCAACTCTCTGATTTTGTGATATTTGATATCAATGTGTTTGCTACGACCATGAAAAACAGGATTCTTGGACAACGAGATGGCAGACTTGTTGTCACAAAAAATTGTTGTAGGTGCTTCCTGCTTTTGTTGCAAAAATTCCAAAATTCTCCTAAGCCAAATTGCTTGAGTAGCACAGTTTGCTGCTGCAATGTATTCTGCTTCTGCGGTTGAAAGTGCTACAATCTGCTGCTTCTTCGAAGACCAAGAAAATATACCTGAACCGAGATAGAAAGCATATCCCGATGTGCTTTTTCTTGTCTCAACATCTCCAGCCCAATCACTGTCTGTATATCCAACAAGTTTCATAGCATCATTAGTAGAGTAAAAAATTCCATCATTACTCGTACCTTTGACATATCTCAGAATTCGCTTTGCTGTAGCCCAATGTGATTCTTTTGGTTCCTCCATGAATCTGCTAAGAGCCCAATGTGATTCTTTTGGTTCCTCCATGAATCTGCTAAGTATTCCAACTCCAAAAGAAATATCTGGCCTAGTAGCCACCAGATACCTCAAACTTCCAATTAAACTTTTATAAGCTGTAACATTTACATTTTTGCCACGCTCATCTTTGGACATCTTCAACTTTTCAGCTACTGGAGTTGAAACTGATTTGGAGCTTTCCATTTTGAATTTTTTTAAAATATCAGCAGCATATTTCTTTTGTGAAATAAAAATTCCACCATTCATCTGAACAACTTCAATACCAAGAAAGTAACACATAAGACCCATATCAGTCATTTCAATACCAAGAAAGTAACACATAAGACCCATATCAGTCATTTCAAATCTGTTAATGAGTGCCTCCCTGAATTCTGAGATTAGTTTCAAGTTGTTTCCAGTAAATATCAAATCATCAACATACAAACATATTATGACAATATCCCCAGAATTTGTGGATTTGACATATAGAGTATGCTCATAAGGACATCTCATAAAACCATTCTCAACAAAATAAGAATCAATGCAACCATACCATGCTCTGGGTGCCTGTTTTAAGCCATACAAAGCTTTTCTCAACTTGTAAACCTTATTTTCTTCACCTTTCTTCACATACCCTGCAGGTTGCTCAACATATATTTCCTCTTCAAGAAAACCATTCAAGAAAGCAGACTTGACATCCATTTGATACAATTTCCAATCATTTTGAGCAGCAAGAGAAATAAGCATTCGCACAGTATCAAGTCTACTTACTGGAGCAAAAACCTCAAAATAATCAATACCTGGTTTTTGCTTGTAACCCTTTGCTACCAACCGTGCCTTAAAACGGTCAACCTCACCATTTGAATTGTATTTGGTTTTATAAACCCACTTTACTCCAATTGGCTTCTTTTCGGGAGGTAATTCAGTTAACTCCCAAGTACCATTCTTTTCAATGGCATGAATCTCCTCATCCATTGCATTAAGCCAATGAGTTTCTGTAGCAGCCTCCTCAAATGATATAGGGTCACTATCTGCAAAAAGAGCAAACTGAACAATCTCTTCATCAGACAAGTCATTATCATTACCCAAAACATAATCTTCCAAACGAGCTGGTAAGTGGCGCTCGCGTTGAGATCTCCGAACTGATGACTCTGGCTGTAAAGAAAACTGAACATTATCTGAAACCAACTGCTCATTATCAGGAATAATGGGAACATCAACTGACATTTCTTCTTTAGTTGACCAATCCCATGCACCATATTCATCAAAAGTGACATCACGACTTATAACAACCTTTTGAGTTTCAGGATTATACAATTTATAAGCCTTTGAAGTGTCGCTATAACCAATAAAAATACACTTCTCACCTTTATCATCCAACTTCTTTCTCAACTGATCTGGCACATGTGCATATGCCAAACTTCCAAAAACCTTGAGATGTCTGATAGATGGCTTTTTCCCACTCCAAGCTTCCTCAGGTGTCTTATCACGAACACTTTTAGTTGGACACCTATTCAACACATGAACAGCACAAGCAACAGCTTCTGCCCAAAAAGGTTTAGGCAGATTTTTAGATTTCATCATGCATCTCACCATGTCCATGATAGACCTATTCTTCCTCTCAGCCACCCCGTTTTGTTGTGGAGGGTACCTAGCTGTCATCTGATGTTGAATACCATTTGTCTTTAAAAATTCACCACAAGCAATATATTCTGTACCTCTATCAGTTCTCAAAATTTTAATCTTATAACCACTTTGTTTTTCAACAAACACCTTAAATTGTTGGAAAACATCACATGCATCTGACTTTTGTTTCAGGAAATAAACCCATGTTTTCCTACTAAAATCATCAATGAAGGTAATAAAGTACTTACAACCTCCATTTGAAAGGACTTCCAATGAACACAGATCTGAGTGAACAATCTCCAACTGCTTTGTGGCTCTTTTTGACTTTCCTACAGGAAAAGGTTCTCTATGCTTCTTCCCAATCATACAACTTTCACAAATTTTATCAGGGACATTAATAATTGGCAAATCAGAAACAAGTTTCTTTCTTGCTAAATAATTTAATCCTGAGAAATGAAAATGTCCAAACCGCATATGCCACAACCAATTATCATCGCGGATCTCAGAATTAAAGCAAGTAAGAAATGCATGATTGATTTTTAAAGGAAATAGTCGATTTTGAGACATATTTACCTTTGCAATCAAAACTCCATTGGCATCAATAATGGTACAACACCCTCGAGTGATATTAATTTTATATCCTTTTTCTGACAATTGTCCCATACTCAACAAATTTTGGTGTAATTCAGGAACATAGAAAACATCGGATATAAAATTATGAGTACCATCCTTCAATTGAATAGAGATTTTACCTTTTCCCAAAATTGGCACTTTTGACTTATTTCCAAATGTCACCTCAGATCGTATTGATTCATCCAACTCTGAAAACAATTCTTTCTTCCCACACATATGGTTACTACATCCAGTATCCAAGAACCATATGTTTTCATCTGCAGATAAATTATTACTGGCCAAAAATAAGCTTTCAGGTTCAGTAGAACTCTCACCAGATTTTTCAGCAACATTTGCTTGATTTTCATGATTTTCCTCTTTATACCAGCAATCTGCAATTTTGTGTCCATACTTGCCACAATTGTAGCAATTAAATGGAAATTTACCTTGCATGGCATTACCTCCTCCTCTTCCTTGATTGGAGTTGCCACGTCCTCTTCCTTGATAAGAGTTACCACGTCCTCTTCCTCTAAATCCTCCTCTTCCTCTACCACGACCTCTACCTGATCCTCCACCTCTTTGATTTGAGCCAGTCATATTAAGGGTGACTTGACTCTTCAAAGCTTCTTCTGCTAGTGGTTCTAATTTTGACGCAATTCTTTCAACATGACTTTCTATCATACCTTTTAACTCAGCAATTGTCAAGTCCTCGGTATCGTGTGACTCTGTTATTGAAGCCACCACATGGTCATACTTTATCGGCATCGTTCGTAGAACTTTTTCAACCACTGCACCATCTTCAATTGTGTCTCCGTATAACCTCATCTTATTTACAAGATCAATAAGACGAGAGAAATACATATCTACGGTTTCTGTAGAGGCCATCTCACAACGATCATATAACCTTCTCAACGTCTGCAGCTTAGATTTCTGTGACCGGTCGACTCCTTTGTTTGACACCTTTAAGATATCCCAAGCTTCTTTTGCAGTTTGAGCACGAGCTAGTTGCCCAAAAATGGAGTAATGGACACCCTGATGAATTTGTCCCAACGCCAATTGATCTCGCCGTGTAGCAGCTGCATCAGCTCCTTCTGGTAGACCGGGATCAACAAAGCTCCAAAGATTTTGAGCTTTCAAATGTGTGGTCATCATAATTTGCCAATAATTGTAATCGAGTTTCCCGTCTAATTTAGGACCCGACCACACAATATTGAAATTATTGGCCATACTTTATTAGGAAAAAATATCTCGGGGTTGGAAGGTTGATAGGCTCTGATACCAAATGTTAGATATATTTAATCTAAATATATCTATATAACATTGAGAGAAAGAGGGAAGGATTATGGAAGATAAGTAGGAATGGAAAAGTTTATTTCTTTGCTTTTGTCTATTGCTTCATGTTAGATATATTTAATCTAAATATATCTATATAACATTGAGAGAAAGAGGGAAGGATTATGGAAGATAAGTAGGAATGGAAAAGTTTATTTCTTTGCTTTTGTCTATTGCTACTACGGTACACTACTGCATTCCTAATACGCTTTTTTACTTCTAGTTAATACATCATATATATATAGCAGAAGGAAAATGCTACCACGCCTAATCTAAGTAGTAGTGCTACCATTATTTAATTACTATGACAAAACATGCCTAACATTACCACTTAATCATGTTTCATGCATGTCAAAAACATGCCTAACATAATTATGCTTTAAACCTAACATCAAAGTCATACAAAGTGACTAAGTGTGCTGCTGCCGAATCTAGTTTCAAATTGCTGCCATCTTTGACTTGGTTTAATATAATGATAATAATAATAATAATATTATTATTATTATTATTATAACAGTCTGGAAAATAAAACTAATATACAAAGCTCATACAATAGCATATTTGTAACACCCCAATTTTCACAACTTGAATTTATTACAAAATCCTAATAATACAATACATTGCGGAAGCGTCTAACCAGCAGAAAACTGGGTGTTACCGCCACGCTCAGGTATCTCTCCTATACCCAAACGTTAAGGCTAAAACTTACAACATCAACAACCACATCAACGTTCAACAGTGTACATATAAAACTAATCCTCCCAGGGTGTCTATTCTAGGATAGAGTAGTCTTCAACCTCGACTCCCATCTTATTCAAAGCTCATCGGCCACAGGGGCCCACGCTAGACTGCATCTAATAATGACACAACGAAGTGTAGTTAGCACGACGGCTAAGTAAGGGGATCCATGGTCACTCGAAAGTAAATAAAGGTTTTCGAAAACAACAATCAATAATAAATAGGGTAAGATAAACATTACCCAGCAGTCGCAGTCTACCTGCAATCGATCTAACGACAAGCAATCCACATTATATAAGTAACTTCGGCACATAACACAGCCATTAATTCACACGTGAGAAACACAACACCCACACTACTGTTCGAGACACCCGACAGTTAGTTCTCACAACTTCACTCAGCGAATAGACTTCGCTCTGCAGTATGAATCAATCATACAAAATCTCACACATCACTCAGCGAATAGACTTCGCTCTGCAGTATGAATTAATCATACAAAATCTCACACATCACTCAGCGAATAGACTTCGCTCTGCAGTATGAATTAATCATACAAAATCTCACCATTCACTCAGCGAATAGACTTCGCTCTGCAGTATAGATTAATCATACAGACCCCTCACCAATTCACTCAGCGAAGAAACTTCGCTCTGCAGTATAGATTAATCATACAGACTCCCTCACCATTCATTATTATCACACGACTCTGTAACCATTATTCATACTCAAGTATATTTCCCCAAAACACACACTTTGGTTAGTGTTAATCCTATTACGGAAGTCCAAGTACAGGAGTCACAATAATGTTCAAAACATAATTATTTTCCACGTTAATATAATGCACAAAAATAATATTTGTCAAAATTGTTTCTAACCATTCTTTTTCAGAAAATTTCAGCTTGGCGCAGTCCGAAAGATTGAGTCGGTAAAAATAGTTCCCAAACTCTTTTTCACTTGAAAGTTTTACGGTAGAACCCCAACTTATAGTACTTGATGTCCATAAAAAGTTTTGGTCATTTTGATCCGCGAATAAACACAGAAAATTCCATTTTTGCCCTTGGCAGTGTGCTGTCCAGAATATTTTTCTCTCTGGACCAGTTTTGGAAAAAAATTCGAAAACCGTACTTATACTACTCCGATCATTATGAAATTTTATATGCGGGTTCTACACTTATAGAACTACATGTCTAAAAAAAATTGGATCAAAATACCTTACCGATTTTTTCCAGTAAATCTCGGAAGTTACTGTCAGAGACTATCCTTATTTCTTTTCACTATTTTCACAAGTATAAGCCTATATGGGCATAAATACAACATATACATGCATAAATTAGCTATGGACATGCCTAGTAAATTTACCAAAAATCAAGGTAGAGAATTTGAGCCAACTTTTAGATCTATAACATAGCACATAATTTTCATGTAAAAATTCCTAATCATGTAATTTCCTAGCAATTGTCTACCTTCAAGTGATTGGGCCAACTTAAGGGATTCCTTACCTTTGTAGAAACCTTTAAAAATCGTACTAGTTGATGGTGTTTTCCTTGGATTCCTTCACCAAAGATCCTAACATAACACCATAATACAATGTTTTCATAAATCTTAAGTTCAAGCTTAAATCTTAGGAGGGATTGAACCGAACAAAACCGAAGTTCTTACCTATAGTAGAGCTCTTGGAGTTGAAGAAATGCCTAAGGAGTTCTTGGATCACAATGGAAGACTAAGATAATTTTCCTTCTTCTTCCTCTAAGTGTGTAGTTCGAAAATGGAGTGGGGAGTGAGAGAAAAGATGAGTGTGATAGTGTAGATCTTGTTCTTGAAGATCAAGCAAGCAAGTGCAATGCCTCCATACCTCATTAATGCTAGCATTAAATGATCAATCTTAGTCTAGATTTGCTTGCCACTTGTCAACACCCTATGGAGTCCTTAAGAAGATCACAAATTTAATTGGCCAGTTTATGCTTAAATCAGATGAAAGCTCGGAGGATTATAACTTAATTCGGGAAAATTCTAATACCAAAATTATCCTAAAAATAATCTCGTCGTAAATCACCAAATTTGGGAATTTTTCGGTCTCTCGCGAATTATAGGTACAGAGTCCGTAACAATTCATCCCTTACAGTCCATTTAAAATTTTCTTGAACTAGAAGTTCAGGCTTAATCGTATGATACTTAATAATTCAATTTCTAGGAAAATCCAAACTGAATATACATCCCTAAAAATTTTTACGGTTCGTGACCGGTACGTAGATCGAAGCTTATTAATAACGAGTCTCACAAAAAAAAATCCTTCTGAAGTACCGAGAGATCATCTTGAAAAAAATATTTTCGAACCTTAACTTTGTCGGAAAAACCGAGGGGTTACAGTCTTCCCCCCTTAAAATAGTTTCGTCCCCGAAACTTCCTTCTTGTTATCCATGGATCCAAAGTAGATCACCACTTAATTCTTATCTCCAAAATTATCAACTTAGGCTCTACTACTTTCTTATTTCCAACATTTCATAGCGCTTCCCAAGATTCGAATAGCTTTGGATATCACTTTGGGGCACATAAATTTCCCCATAATAAATTTCAACCCCTTAACACGGCATTTTAATCTCATCAACATAAGTCACCTTTAATCCATTAGGAGTATATCTTGAGGAAGTCATACACATTCGAATATGTGTAAAAATGCATACCAAAAATATCTATAAATTTTCCAAGAGATAAGGTCATTGCCTATTTCATAATTAGCTATTTCTTCAGGATTCACCATATACAATCTTTATATCAATATGTCCATGTAACAATTTCCTCAATACGTATCATAATAATATCTTTATCTTATCTTTTCCATATAACAATTTCCTCATAATATCATCGCTACTCAAAATTACTTTAAACCAAAACTTATTCACCAAAAGAGAGATTTCCAACTCTCAAAATAAATACCAAAGGAATAACTCCAATATCTCAAAATTATTATGCAATAGATAATTCCAAAATCTCAAAACATCCAAAGGATAGTCCCATCATCTCAAAATAAACATCCAAAAGATAATTCCACTATCCCAAATTAAATACCAAAAAGATAATCTCAATCTCTCAAAATAACCATCAAATAGAGAGTGCCCAAACTCTTACAATAACCTCCAAAGATAATTCTTCAAATAACTGATTAATCTTTTCATATACCTAAAAATAGGTATTTTATAAAATACCAAGGAGGAATGGATCCAAATGGAAAGTTTCAACTTTGTCGGAAAAACCGAGGGGTTACAATATTTGTCAAATGAAACTGAAGTATAATTAAAACAATACAACATTGCCAAGCACCTTGTGTTTAGTTGGCACCTTTGTGACTCTAGGGAAGGTCATAACATCAAAACCTGGTGGAGGGGTATTGACGTTTTGGGGGTGTACATATTGCAAAACTATTTTACAAATATAATTAGAGATGTTTTTATGCGTGACAATTTGTTTCGTTTTAACAAACATGAGACATACTAACGAAATATTACATTTAAGGTGTGTTTGATTCGCATATGAGAATCAAAATCATAATGAGATTCAAATACTTGGTAATGGTAATGAGTTTTGGTGAATGTATTTTGCCTGTTTGGTAGTAAGATGAAATTGGAATGATTATCAATATTGATGTTTGGATGTGTATAAACCTATAATTGATATAAATGTTTTATAAATAGAAAACAAAAAATCAAGGCAATTGATCCTAATATAAAGACATCTAAAACATCAATATGAACAAAAAAAATCAAAACAAAAATCTAAAAGTACTAATCCAAACTTAAAAGTTAGATTACTCATAATATTGAATGATACCCTTTTTTAATTGGAAAATAACTTGTGTGAGACCGCCTCATGGGTCTCAATCCGTGAAACATGTCGGATCTTTGGTTAACGAGGTCAATGATCTGACCCATTAATCAACTATTTGACCCATTAATCAAAGATTCGACTCGTGAGACGGTTTCACACAAGTGTTACTTTTTTTTAATTAGGGATTGAATTTTTATTTTTATTTTTGAAAATCAAGGATTGAAATTTTTAATTGAAGGGATAATCACACCATAGATGTGTTTTAAAAACTTGTCAACCAAACACTAACTATGATTTTGATTCATATTTCTACTGTGTAAATCCATGAATCAAACACGCCCTTAATAAATCCATGAATCAAACACAAATCTGCATAAACAAGCAATACAAAATTCAACTCAAATTAGTAATTAGTGATTCGTTCAAGATCAATTGCACTTTTAACAAAAAAAAAATAAAAAAATCCGACACCTATGATCTTCAAAATGGTGCACTGGATGGCAAAACAATGTGCACTACAAGACACAACAATGTGAACTAGAAGGCAACAATGTGCACTGAGAGGCACAACAATGTGCACTCAAAGGGAGAAACTTTATGTTTTAGAAGAGACAACAATGTGCACTCGAAAAAGAAATGTGCACTAGATAGAGTGTACGTGCTATCATGCATGCAATACACTTATATAGTGGCCGATTTAGTGTTGGGTGGATTCAGATAAAAAGACAAATTTAAATTAGCTCTTAATTAGTGACAAAAGTTCTTATTTTCTTCTCTCTCTTTTTTTTTTTTTTTTATATGGGTGAGTTCAAATGAGAATAATTTCCTTCAATAAAAGTAAGGACCAATATATGATGTTTATCTGCCGGTTCATCAATAGTTTAAAACTTAATAAAATAATTGCGAAGTTTTTTTATAATTATTGAAAACTTTTAATTTTATAATATTTATAAAACTAACCCCATCATTTTTTCAATTATTTCTTTTTTGACAATAAAAACTTAATTCATTAAATCATGATATAGACAGTTAACAAGGAAAGTAGGGGGTTATCAAACCATTCTCCGCAACCTAACATAGAACTAAGCACCTCCCTAGCAACAGTGTGGGCGGTACATTTCGCAGATCGCTTTACGAAACAGAATTCAACATCTCCTACGGTAGATGCCAATTCTTTAATATCACCAACTATAAAGCCAAAGGACGAAGTAAAACAAGAATTAATAATAGCATAAAAAACTACTTGGGAGTCCATTTCAACTTCTACATTACCCATGTCTGTGTCCTTAAGCCAACTGAGAGCCTCCCTGACATTCACTGCTTCAGCCTCCTCGACCGTGTAAGAGCCCATAATGCATTTGTTCTTCGCCGCGCCAAGAACCGACCATCATCATCCCGTAGAACTCAGCCCAGACCCATTCTATTATTAGCCGAATCGTAAGCTGCGTCTGTATTTAGCTTTTATCTTCCCAAACTGTGGTTGGATCCAAGTGGTAACCGTAGATGTAGTCCTCACAATTCCAACTGATTCATTAGCAGCCTGCCAATTCTCCAAAAACATAAAAGCCTTGCGCAACACAATGTTCTGATCGAAAGGCACCCCATTCCAAACATTATCATTCCTGTTGCACCAAATGCTTCAACATGTCATAACAAAATTGGACAACAAATCTCCAGTCAGAATAGCTATATAGCCAAAGAACCAGTCTACAACATTATTACCAATTGCATGATTAATGTGTGGTAACCCAATCTTGTCCCAAAGCGCAGCAGCAGCATCACATGTAACGAATAGATGATGAGCACTCTCTTCCACCCTCCTACACAAATGACAAAGCAATGAACATTGTATAGGCTACTAAATTATTCAATTATTTCCTGGCATTACTTAATTATTCATCTAACTAAAAATTAAATGACTCTATTACAATGTAACTCTCAATAAAGTTTGAACTTATCACCTTGGTTTGAAAAAGTCGTAGAAGTACCATTAACTCAAAAGATACTTGACATAAATAAATGTGAAATGTTAGATATAAAATTTATTAACTCAATATCATTTAATTTATTCTCTTTCAAATCTGTAGTCCATATACATATTTATAATGATGAGGTTCATTTACTACGAATCCATAATTATCTAGGCTATACAGGTTACTATGAGTCTACCATACAACATTAGAACCAAACAGCTATATATATTATAAAGCAGCATATGTAGTGCCTAACTTGAAAAGGTAATATACTAATTAGCACTTCCTTTTTTTTTTCAATTTTTTTTACTTTAAAAGCTGTAGGAGAAAATATATATATATATATATATATATATATATATATATATATATATATATATATATGCATTGTATATAAGCATTGTCCATTTCTATTAGGTCACTAAACTGTACTATAGAGGAGCAAGCTAAGGATTTTCCAAGTGGTTATAGATGAGTTAATGGCAAAGGGAATGAAAGTTGCCAAAAAATGTAACTTTCTAAACTTGGTTATATTTTTATTTAAGGGAAAAATATATAGTTATAATAGCATAAAAATTTTCATTGTTTGATAATAAGTCATTTTTGTCGGCGGTTCAGCGGGTGGATTAGGCGTGTTAGTACACTGTGATCACTTTACTAGTCGATTTCCAAAAGGCGTTAGTGTGTTTATATTTAACATTTCAAAAGGCGTTAGTATGTTTATATATATATATATATATAAACAAGAAAACGTCACAAGATTTCAATGTGGATTAAACCTAAATTATTTATTGATTGTTCGGTGATGGATTAAAACTCTTAACTAATTTTGGTTTATAGTTAACATTTAATCTTTGGAAATATGAGCCGCCACATTAACATATTAGGACAAGCATATTTTGAGCGTCATTAAAATGATATATTTAGTTTCATATTTAATGACCATTGGAAATTAACATTTTTTTTGTTACCATCAAAGTTTACCTTTGACATGATATGCCATCTAAAGAAATACGATTTTTCATGTTATGCTTCACTACACTGAATTTCAATGTATATGAAAAGGATTTGCATGTTGGATAAAATATTATATATAACTCATTAATTGTGGGAGGGGGTGCAAAGTGATCATTGAAGGTGATGTGACCAAAATCTTGGACAACGTAAAATCAAGCGGTGAGGTGAAGGGTCTCTTGGGCAACATTATCCTTTGCTATAACGCGTTAATAATATAGTGAATATCTATGTGACTAAAATTTTTCTCATTCTTTCGGTGCACATTGTTGTCGCTTCTAAAGCACACAATTTCTTCTTTTGAGTGAACATTGTTGCATTCCAGTGCATTTTTTTACTTCTTCCAGTGCACTCAACACAGTTTGTCCATTTGAGTGCATATTGTTCTACCTTTCAGTGCATTTTTTCCTTTCTCCAGTGCACATTTTTCCTTCTTCAAGTGCACATCGCTGTCTCTTCTAGAACACAAAGTTTCCCCCTTTGAGTTCACATTGTTCTGCCTCTCAATGCACATTGTTGCCTTCTAGCTCACATTGTTGTGTCTTGCAGTGCACATTGTTTTGTTGTCTAGTGCATAATTTTGAATATCGTAGTTGTCGGATTTTTTTTGGGGGTTAAAAGTGCAATTGATCTTGAATGAATCACTAATTATTAATTTGAGTTGAATCTTGTATTACTTGTTTATGATTATATTTGTGTTGAAGATTGTGTATAAAATTTAGCCTTTTGAGTAATTGTTTCACATCTTTGTAGCTTCTAGTGCTCATTGTTATACATTCCCATGCATACTTTTTAAGATTGTAGGTGTCGATTTCTTTTATATATATATATATATATATATATATATATATATATATATATATATATATAATGGTATATATTTTTAATTTAAAATTTATAATTGTCATACGTTAGAAAGACGGTAAATATGTTACCGGAATATATTTGATAAAAATGAGTATTATATTTCAGTAAAATGAGTGATTTCAGTACAGTAGTGTTTTTTTCCTCCCTCCTCTCTACAACAGGACTCTTCTTTTATATCCACTAGTTCAAACGACTCTCTGTGAATATGTAACGTACATTTAATCCTATACTAAGTGCTGGTAATAACGACAAGGTGTAACTCCTCTTCAATGTGTCATCCTTGCGTAACGGGTGGCCGTTTGTCTATCTTTGAGTCAGTGCTTGTGGTTCAGGTCGGTTGCTGCCCAATTATCCTTTCAATAGTATACTAGATTTCAACATAAATTTTAAGATTTAAAATTTATGAAAATAGACAAATATATGCATCTTTAAAGCACATAGATGAAATAATATTAAGGGTGTGTTTGGTTCATGGATTTAAACACTAGGAATGGAAATCAAAATCATAGTTAGTGTTTGGTTGACAACTTTTTAAAACACATATATGGGTTTTGATTACCCCTTCAATTAAAAATTTCAATCCCTAGTTAAAAAATGGTATCATTCAATCTTATGGGTAATCTAACTTTCAAGTTTGGATTAGTACTTTTAGATTTTTGTTTTGATTTTTTTTGTTCATACTGATGTTTTAGACGTCATTATATTAGGATCAATTGCCTTGATTTTTTGTTTTCTATTTATTAAACATTTATTTCCATTATACGTTCATACACATAACATCCAAACATCAATATTGGTAATCATTCAAATTTCACCTTACTACCAAACATGTAAAATACTTTCACCAAAACTCATTACCATTACCAAGTATTTGAATCCCATTCTGATTTTTATTCTCATATGAGAACCAAAAACACCCTAAATGTAATATTTCGTTAGTATGTCTCATGTTAACACAAAACAAATTGTCATGCATAAAAACATCTCTAATTTGTACATACTTATCTTTTGTAAAATAATTTTGCAATATGTTATGAGTATACCCCTAAAAAGTCAATAACCCTCCACCAAGATTTTATCTAGTAACATTTTCTCAAGGAGAGTCACAGAAGTGTCAACTAAGTACAAGGTGTTTGGTAATGTTGTATTGTTTTAATTATACTTCAGTTTCATTTGACAAAATATGCTATTGTATGAACTTTGTTTATTAGTTTTGTTTTCCACACACTAGAATAATTATAATAATGTCGAAATATCATTTTAATTATAGTTCAGCTGGTTCATTTGATAGTATTGCATGAGTTCGATCTATTTTTTGGTTTCATTTTTCACAAACACTAGTTTCATTATAGTAACACTGAAATATCATTATTTTAATTTTACTCCACGTAAATTTGATAAAATATGTTATTGTATGGGCTATATTTTTTAGTTCCATTAAGTAACGCCGAAGTATCATTTTAATTACATTTCAAATTCATTTGACAATATATATACATTATTGCATGAGCTATGTTTTTAGTTTCATAATATTTTCCTCTAACACGAAGTTAGTTTCATTATATATATCAATACTAAAATATCTATCCTTTGAATTATACTATGATAAGTGCAAAAGATACCACTTTTATACGGTTGTTCGTGGATCGTTTAGTATACAAGTTAAAGCTTTTATGAATGTTTTAGTATTAAATTGCATTAGAATGCTTTATATTGTCTTAAGTACCCATTCCACACATCGTAAATTGTTTTGTAGGTGAAAAGGGGCATAAAGAAGGAAACTGGCGTTAGTTTGGAGAGGAAACCCGAGGAACATGGAAGAACGAAATCGAAAAGAACTAACGAAGAACGAAGATCGAAACGGGCAAAGAAATAGGGCCCGGACGCGTTGGGGACGCGCGTCCGGACTAGAAAATACTGCGGGCTCTCTGACGGACGCCGGGGCGGACGCGTGTGTCCACCCCGCGTCCATCAGAAGCCGCAAAACTTCTGCGGCCGAGAATTCGGACGCGGGGCGGACGCCCGCGTCCGCCTCGCGTCCAGTCGCGCGCAGTAGCGCGCTCGGCTGGACGCGAGTGCGGACGCCTCGTCCGGCCCGCGTCTGCTGGTCGCGGGCAACCTATTTTGGGCGCGATTTTTGGGTTAAAAAGGGAGTTTTTGTGCTGGTGCTTGAGTCCGGATCCATCACACTTCAATTCCACACCTTAGAATATTTCTCTCTCTAGGATTAGCCTAGAGAGATCACACCACATTGCAATTCTTAGTTTAGATTAGAATTAGAGAAGAATTCCATTGTTGCAAGATTGTGATCTACATTCAAGTTCAAGTTCAAATTCAAAGTTCAATTCCTAGCTAAGTCTTCCTTTTAATTTCTTGTCATTACTTTTACCTTTTGCTATTTCAATTCCAAGTATGATTAGATAGATCTTTGTGGATTTGGATTGAGCAATGTTGTATGGATATTCTTGAGCTTTGAATGGATCAATTAGGTTTTGCAATTGCTTTGATTATGAGTTTGGTTATGTGAATGGTGATCTTCTTTGACTCTTGTGTGGGAATGATCAACCTATATGAGAGATGTTTGGAGAAGGAGTCTCACTTACGAGAGTAAGGTTACTCCTTAGCCTAGCCTAGCACATTTCCCTCTCACCTTTGAGAAAAGGGAGAAGTGGAAGATAAGAGGCACATAACGTGTTTGACGAAATGCCTCTCCTAGCCTAGTGATCACAAGGATGACATTACGGTCTAAGGAGTGAGTCCATTGACCACGAGAGTGGCGGTGATGTTGGTGACCTCTCATTTTCATTATCTAAGTGTTGCTAGCCTAATATCTTAGGAAATCAAGGATACCTATATGAGTTGCAATATCCAAATCCTCATTTCCAATTGATTGTCTCTATTGTTTGTTCCTTATTTTCATGATGTTTCATGTGCATTTTCTTACTATGTTTGGGTTAGCTTTCAAACACTAAACACTCTTGTGCTTAATCTCCTTACCGCTTGAATTCCCTCCTTGCCATCCTTTGAGAACGATACTCGGAAATCTTTCCGTTTTAACACCTATTTCTTTCCATCCACCACGAAAATTACAACTCATCATACTACAATTTTATATGACAGTATAAATATTTGTAATTTGATTCTTCATTGGTTCACGGTAATGATAAAAAAAAAAATTACTCTATGTTATCATATTGAATTATAATCAACACAACACTGTGTGGACAATAGTCCACTGTATGACAACTACTTCAATAAGTATGCATGCACATCAATTCCAAATTAAGCTACAAGTTTCCATCGACCAAACCATGGACATTATACAAGCAAATTATACAATGGACCAAAAAAGTCTAGCTTCTTTGTGGACTATGGTTCAATATATAATTCAAATTATGTACTTGCAATTAATATATTATTTATCATGCACATCAATTCCAAATTAAGCTACAAGTTTCCATCGACCAAACCATGCACATTATACAAGCAAATTATACAATGGACCAAAAAAGTCTAGCTTCCTTGTGGACTATGGTTCAATATGTAATTCAAATCATGCACTTGCAATTAATATATTATTTATCATCAGTTAACATATTATATATTTGTAAATAAACTAAAACTATATAATATGTTAACTGTAATACGTATATATAATTTATTAAAGGAAGATACCAAATATGATAATTGTAATGTATACATAATTTAGTGTGTGTGTGTGTGTATATATATATATATATATATATAGAAATGAGTTCCCGTGCAGTTAACCTTCTCCGGTGCGGTTGTGCGGTTGTTTTAAGTGCGTATTTTTCCTTCTTAAGGTGCGTGGTTTGTATGCTTAAGATGTGTGGTTTGTATGCTTAAGGTGTGTCAGTATCGAAACTTAAGTGAGTGAACCTGAAGCTTAAGGTGCGTGGTTTTCCTTCTTAAGTTGCGTTGTTTTCATTCGTAACGTGCGTGATTTGTATGCTTAAGGTGCGGGATTTGTGTACTTAAGGTGCACCATTGTACTGTTTAAGGTGCGTAACCGCACAACCGCGCGGGAGCCCTTCCCAGCACCTGAATCATTCCCTATATAATGTGTTAATTGGGGTACATAATTTGACTGTCATTTTGCTCGAAGTCCACAATACAAGATAGACATGATCACGGCATAACCATTATATGGTATTATATATACGTAGTTCTTATCCCTATTAATTTCAACAAATTTCCATTAATTACTACAAATTAATTAATGTATTATAGTAATGTAACAAATCCATTTTAGCTTGTAACAAATGTACTAGGCAATTAATAATGGTTTGGCGAATCATTTAATCATCTAATAATTTCAGTTATTATGTTATTTATTGATATTAGAAGTTGAATTCATTGTCTGTATTCTTTGCATTATATACACACACTCACACATAAGCACAAATGTATAGTATATGTTTAAGAGAACCCACTTTGTAAGAAGAAAACAGAAGTAATAAAAAGATGAGTTATAATAAGTTCATTGATGTCTTATTTGCGCTTATTATTGCTTTCCCTTTATTAATTGCTGCACGAACTACACCTCCATCTTCATTTCCATCTCCATCTCCTATAGATATTCCAGAAGAAATTGCTAAAGCTATGATAAAAGAAATAGGAGATTGTATTCAGAGAGGTTTTTACAACCAGCGAGATGTTACTTTCTTAATCAAGATTGTTAGAAATTAAACTTATTAGGACCAAATATTGTATTGTATGTTGCTAGCTAACTATTTCTAGTAATAAGGTAAAATTTGTTTAATTCTCTACCATACACAAATATAGTATATATGATACATTTTTTATATTGTTGACATATTCTTTCCAATATCTTGAAGAATTAAAGGATTGTAATTGAAACTAGGCAGATAAACATATACAAAAACTAACGTATATGAAAAAACTTAATGTTGATTTTAGGCAATACAATCAACCAGGCAGAGATTGATAAAGGTTCTTGATACCAAATGTAAGATCAAGAAATACTGTCTAAAACATACAGAATAAATATATGAGAAACTTAACCTCATACTAGCAGAAGCATAAGTCGTGTTAATCTCCAACCATAGTTGATGCCTTGTTGTGTTGCCTCTTGAACTGTAGATCTGCAGGGTGTTAGACGTTTTGTCTCACACTTAATTTAGAACCCATACTGGTATTTTCTGAGTACTATGCCTACCATGTCTTTAGGTGCTATATAATTGTCTGTCCTGCATCCCATCAATGCAGGCTTTATATAGGCATAATGGTGGATTGGACTAAACCTAGATGTTCAATCCAACCTATAACTTAATGGGCCTAGTCCACTTGCACCACATTATTAAGGCCCATAATATATAATATATATTGTATTAAGGAAAAGTCTTACAGAGTCACCATGGTTTACCCTCCGCAAATTGTTGGACGCCTAGGGTGGGCGATTCCACCTTTTATCACAAGTTTTAAACTCTCAAACTGTCATGGAAACAATATTGTCATATCACTCTCCTTTAGTTTCTTCCAAAAGATTGAATCCCCAACCACAACAACTTGCCAAGAATTTGCCAACTTTAAGTATAATCATCACTTTGCTGCTATGAAGTTTCGAATCTTAATCTCTCCCTTCAAAATATTGCCTACTGAACTTGTGAGCTAAACATGTGCAAATATCACTCCCCTTTACTAAATCATCAACATGCCATCATTATATTTTATGAAATATAACAAATAGAATAGAAGCGGTAGAGAGCTTAATTTGGATTTTAAAATAAAGTTCAATACAAATAGAAATAAAAATTAATATTATCTAGTTATCTACAGCTTCCATCTTAAGATCCCCCCTAATTTGTTTTTATTTTGATTGAACCCAAAACCCTCCATAATTTTTTCTAAAGAAATAAACCAACCATTCGCTGTGGATAAGGTCCTTAGGGTGATTTCGCCAAAGGATTGATTTTTGTTTGTGAGATACAAAAATAGGACAATTTTTATTGGGATACAAACATGGATAAAAAATATTGTGGGATGCATGTTTACTTTTTTCAACATGTATCGCAGGAAAATATTTTTATCTTTTATAAAATTTATTCCCAAACGGTACATTATACGAAGAAAATACGGGTATAATACGATAAATAAATATATAGTAGGGTAAATAAATATACAGTAACAAAAAACAACAAATCTAGGAATGTATGATCATCAATTCTCCATGCCTGTACAAAAAAAACAAAAAATTATTTTTTTCCTACTGTATATTTATTTGCTTTAAATTATTTTTTGATTTTTTTTTGTGTTTCTTTTAATTCTTTCATTTTACACTATGACTTGACCAATTCCTTTGTATATTTTGTTTGAAACAAGTTCGATATATATTTATATTACCAAAAATAATTGTAGTCATTATGTAATTATTACTAATTTAATTACTTTTAGGAATAAGGTGCAAATTGGTCCCAAATGTAACCTGAAAATGCAATTAGGTCACTTAACCAAAAAAAGTGAAATTAGACCATTGAACACTCCAAATGCATGCAATTTCACCTGATAGCAGGTTACCATCCATTTCATCGGATTAACTACTTATGTGGATGGTGAGTTGATTGGTATTTTAAACTAATTTTTAATAATAAACTTTCAAAATTAAAACAAAAATAGAAAACAAAACAAAACGCTGAGGTGCCTGCCGACCACCCCCCTTCCCCCTCCTTTGTCTCCGCCGAAGACGAAGACAAGATGTTTGCCTCCAACCAGGGATGAAGAACTTCTCTCTTCATCTCTGGTTGGAGAAGAAGATATCTCTCTTCGTCTCCAACCGAAGACGAAGGAGGAGGTGGGGAAGGGCCGGCCACCTTGACTTTTTTTTTAATTCTTTTTAATTTTTTAATTTTTTATATTTATTTGTATTGTTAATTACAAATTATTGTTAATTACATTTAACTTTTCAAATTATTATGTAATAATAACTACATACTAATTACTAACTAGCTTGCATTATAAATGATTAAGAAATTAATGAGGTTAACAACAATTATACGTATATACTTTTTTCCCTTATACGTATATATTATCTTTTTCTCTTATTGCTACAATACTATACGTTTATACACATACACGTATAATACCATAATTTTTTATCTTTTAACTAATTTGTTTCTAAAAAAGCTAAGATGCACTCGTTAAGTGCATTTTTTCTTAATCAAACATGCATTCCATGGATTCTCCTTCCTATCTATGCACAATTTTCAAATGTTTCTTGTTTTTGTATCCCATAAAAAAATCCACCCAACCCTACTCATGATTCAAGTTACGTTAAGTGTTGAGCAAAATAAGTCTACATTTCAAAATTTAATTTAACTACACTTTCCTCCCATGTGCCAATGACCTTGTGGTATAGTGCCACAAAGTAACTCTCCTAAACGAGAGATCATAGGTTCGAGCCTCAGTAGGATAGTCACTACTACTACATAAATAACATATAAGGTTAATTTTTACGTTAAAAGTGAAAAAAATTTTGAAAAGCATACGGCGTCGGTTAATTAAATAACCAACATCCTATGTCATACACAAAATTGGCCGAGGTGAGGACCTCGGCCAAAGCGGGCCGAGGTGAGGACCTCGGCCAAAGCGGGCCGAGGTGAGGATCTCGGCCAATGCTGGTCTAGGTGAGGACCTCGGCCAAAGCTGGCCGAGGTGAAGACCTCGGCCAATTTTGGCCGAGGCCCCGTGCCTCGGCGACTGTGGCTGAGGTCACGCACCTCGGCCAAAGCGAGCCGAGGTGACGACCTCGGCCAAAGCTAGCCGAGGTGACAACCTCAGCATATTTATTTTTTTATTTATTATTTTTTGTTTGTTTTTTTTTTTTGGTATTGGTGTTTTTGAAATCAAGCCTCCGGCTAGACCCAAAAAAACATTCTCTCGTCAGGTAGCTAGCGAGATTGGATCTCGTGTCAGCCCTAAGAGAATAGAGTGTGGTGTTTTCGTAGCAAAGCCTTAAGTTTTTCCCAGAAAACACCCTCTCGTCAAGTAGCTAGCGAGATCGGATCTCGTGCCGATCCTAAGGGAATAGAGTGTGGTGTTTTCGTAGCAAAGCCTTAAGCTTTACCCAGAAAACACCCTCCCGTCAGGTAGCTAGCGAGATCGGATCTCGTGCCGGCCCTAAGAGAATAAAGTTTTATTTTATTTTATTTTCACGGAATTTGAGAGGTGACGCCGCTTGAGGAGGTGACGCTACTTGAGGAGGTGACGCTGCTCGAGGAGATGACACTACTCACCTCTTGAGGAGGTGACGCTGCTCAAGGAGGTAACGCTGCTCGATGGGACACTGCTCGATGAGGTGACGTTGCTCGAGGAAGTGACGCCACTCACCGCTTGAGGAGGTGACGCTGCTCGAGGTGACACTGCTCGAGGAGGTGACGCCACTTGAGGAGGTAACGTTGCTCGGGGAGGTGATGCTGCTCAAAGTGACACTGCTCGAGGAGGTGATGCTACTCGATGAGGTGACGCTGCTCGATGAGGTGATGCTGCTCGAGGAGGTGACGTTGCTCGAGGTGACACTGCTCGAGGAGGTCACGCCACTTGAGGAGGTGACTCTGCTTGAGGATCAGCGCCACTTAAGGAGGTGACGCTGCTCGAGGAGGTGATGTTGCTCGATGAGGTGACGCTGCTCGAGGTGACACTGCTAGAGGAGCTGACGCTGCTCTAGGAGGTGACGCCACTCACCGCTTGAGGAGGTGATGCTGCTCGATGAGGTACACTGCTCGAGGAGTTGACGCTGCTCGAGGAGGTACCGCCACTTCAAGAGCAGCACTGGATTTGAGAGGTGACGCCACTTGAGGAGGTGACGTCACTTGAGGAGCAGGACGCCACTGGATAAAGAAAAGGCAAACGCCGCTGATGAGGAGGCGGACGCTGTTGACCTTGTGTGTCAAAAAGTGTCCCCCTCCTCTACAACATGGCTCTTTTTATACTTGAGGTACAACGACTCTTTGTGACTTGTAACGGTTATTCAATGATGGTCAGCCTTCAATGGTAGTAGAGCTGTTGATAATGATGGTGAGAAGTAACTCCTCTTCAATGTGATGACCACTCATCTTCAATATGCCACCTTTGTATAACGGGTGACCGTTGTTGCCTTCGGGTTAGTGCTGGTGGTTCGGGTCGAATGCTGATGACCAATTATCCTGTCAGAAACATTTATAATTCTTTACAAGGTAGTTCTCAACATTTTCAGTCCAAAGAATCAAAGCCCCCACCAACGGGGTTCAATCAATCAAGTGACCTTCCCTTTGGAATAGTAAAAAATGTGTCATCACATTGCATAGTAGCTGGCAGAGTTCAATAATTATGAGAAAAATGTAAACTAATCATCAATAAATTGTTTAATTGTTACTTATTAGAGAAAATATAATACATACTGAAGACGAAAGATGTGATATTTCCGATGAAAATGTAATACTTTTAAATCAAAATGTAATATTAAGAATTAAAGAGTTACTTATAATAAAAATTGTAATATTTATTTGAGAAAAATGTAATACTTATATAAATAAGGGGAAATCGCAGTTTTGGTCCTCCAATTAGTATCACTTCTGCAATGTTGTCCTTATCTTCCAATTTGAACATATTTGATCCCTCAGTTATTGACCTGTTAGTCAATTTAGTCCTTTTGTCAGTTAACAACCGTGCCCTACGTTTAGACCATGGGTAAATTAGACCATTTCCGCCACCACTGGATTTCAACCCTAACCTGTTTGAATAGAAGCAGGTTTATTTCTTCCCCTTCCTCCGCCGAGTCTACCATTTCCGCAACCAATGGTAGCATGTGCAACTTGTGTTTGAATATGTTTGACAAGTTTGGTCATTTCTAAGTGTGTTAAACAATACTGACAGGTTTGGTAATTTCTTTTTGGTCTTTTCGTTCTAACTGTGTTAAACAATACTGACAGGTTTAGTCTTTTTTTATTAGAATATGTAAACCAAACTAATGTGTTAAACAATACTGACAGGTTTGGTCATTTCTTTTTGCCAATTAATCCAACATGGCATTCAACAAAAAAGATTCATTCACTTCAATAAAACATCACCGGTGTTCACCCAAAGACATAATATATTTATCCAATTCAGCAGTGTTCACCCACAAAAAAAAAAAAAAAAAAAAAAACACACACACACACACACACATTGCTTACATAGTGAAATGCGGGCTACATCACTACCACTACCACTAATGTTTAAATCCTAGTTGAGCTGGAAAAATTTTGGAGTTGGTTCACCAGTAGTGTTCCCCCACACCTTCAAACAAACAAAGCCAACTGCAATTCCAACTGTAAACCCATAACAAAACCAAACTTTAGATTCCAACTTCATCTTCTTAATCACAACATTATCTTTCTCAATTACAGTTTGTAGCCTTTGAATTTCATTGTCCTTCTTATCCAACCTATTCAACAACCCTCTAATAATTCTGGATACGCGCTCAGAGACATCGGAGTCAATCCATTCAAAATACCAACAATTCCCATTACCCTGATATTAACGTATGGAGTTAAGTTGCCATTCGAAACTTTGACAAATGGATTTAAAGTAATATGCTTAAACTGTTATACTTACTCCATAATGTGGACATGCTCTATATCTCTTCCCTGGATTGGCATTACTCTACGACATCTTTATTGGAGCCACTTCTCCGCACCAACATCGCACTTTTGGCATCCATTGCGTTGACCCGATAGAGCTTGAAGATATTGTCGATCTTGGACATGCTTCTATTCAAACGGGTTAAGGTTGAAATCCAGTGGTAGCGGAAATGGTAGACTCGGTGGAGGAAGGGGAAGAAATAAGCTTGATTCTATTCAAACGGGTTAGAGTTGAAATCTAGTGGTGGCGGAAATGGTAGACTCGGCGGAGGAAGGGAAAGAAATAAGCGTATTATATTCAAGGCTATGTGAAATTCCTAATTTACCCATGGTCTAAACGGAGGTCACGGTTGTTAACTGACAGAAGGACTAAATTGACTAACGGGTCAATAACTGAGAGACCAAATGTGTTCAAATTGGAAGATAAGGACAACATTGCAGAAGTGATAATAATTGGGAGACCAAAATTGTGATTTCCCCTTATATCTAACTTGAGTTATTCTTAAAATATTCAGTATTTTCTTTAGTTTCATGTTTCTATGAAATTAATGTGCTTTAACATCATTCTAATTTTAATTTCTAATGCACTAAATTATTTTCTAGTACTAGAATATATTTCCAGTGCACTAACAATGACGGATGGTGTCCTAAAATTAACTATACAGTACTTGACACCTGTTCTCAAAATATCAACTATACAAATAGATGATTATTCATCTTGTCAATAAAATATTCCAAGTGAGCCAACTGAAGAGTTGATAGTGCAAAAAAGCCAACCGATGTTTGGTAATTAGTACTTAGTATTGTGTTTGAACTTTAGATTGCTATTTTGTTATATTATGTTTAGACTTTGGATTTGGACTATGTAAATTTTTATTTTTATTTTCTTTGGTGAGAGGGAGGGGCCCGTAGGCCCCAAAGGTTAATGACGCCTACATGATGCCACGCTCTGGGAGTTACATAGCAGGAGGTTTTTCATCTCGTCGGGGGGTACGATGGGCCAACAACGTGGTACCAATTCTAAATCGAAGTCAAACTTTTTAAAATCGAACCGAACAATAATGTTAAATCGAATGGTATAATTTTTTAAATACTGAAATACCAAAACCAAAAAAAAAATAAATAAATAACAAACAAACAAACAAACGGAACCTCGAAATGCCTGGCCCTAATTGATGGCCTACCACTACATAGCTAATTAAGGAAATCGTCNAAAAAAAAAAAAAAAAAAAAAACACACACACACACACACACATTGCTTACATAGTGAAATGCGGGCTACATCACTACCACTACCACTAATGTTTAAATCCTAGTTGAGCTGGAAAAATTTTGGAGTTGGTTCACCAGTAGTGTTCCCCCACACCTTCAAACAAACAAAGCCAACTGCAATTCCAACTGTAAACCCATAACAAAACCAAACTTTAGATTCCAACTTCATCTTCTTAATCACAACATTATCTTTCTCAATTACAGTTTGTAGCCTTTGAATTTCATTGTCCTTCTTATCCAACCTATTCAACAACCCTCTAATAATTCTGGATACGCGCTCAGAGACATCGGAGTCAATCCATTCAAAATACCAACAATTCCCATTACCCTGATATTAACGTATGGAGTTAAGTTGCCATTCGAAACTTTGACAAATGGATTTAAAGTAATATGCTTAAACTGTTATACTTACTCCATAATGTGGACATGCTCTATATCTCTTCCCTGGATTGGCATTACTCTACGACATCTTTATTGGAGCCACTTCTCCGCACCAACATCGCACTTTTGGCATCCATTGCGTTGACCCGATAGAGCTTGAAGATATTGTCGATCTTGGACATGCTTCTATTCAAACGGGTTAAGGTTGAAATCCAGTGGTAGCGGAAATGGTAGACTCGGTGGAGGAAGGGGAAGAAATAAGCTTGATTCTATTCAAACGGGTTAGAGTTGAAATCTAGTGGTGGCGGAAATGGTAGACTCGGCGGAGGAAGGGAAAGAAATAAGCGTATTATATTCAAGGCTATGTGAAATTCCTAATTTACCCATGGTCTAAACGGAGGTCACGGTTGTTAACTGACAGAAGGACTAAATTGACTAACGGGTCAATAACTGAGAGACCAAATGTGTTCAAATTGGAAGATAAGGACAACATTGCAGAAGTGATAATAATTGGGAGACCAAAATTGTGATTTCCCCTTATATCTAACTTGAGTTATTCTTAAAATATTCAGTATTTTCTTTAGTTTCATGTTTCTATGAAATTAATGTGCTTTAACATCATTCTAATTTTAATTTCTAATGCACTAAATTATTTTCTAGTACTAGAATATATTTCCAGTGCACTAACAATGACGGATGGTGTCCTAAAATTAACTATACAGTACTTGACACCTGTTCTCAAAATATCAACTATACAAATAGATGATTATTCATCTTGTCAATAAAATATTCCAAGTGAGCCAACTGAAGAGTTGATAGTGCAAAAAAGCCAACCGATGTTTGGTAATTAGTACTTAGTATTGTGTTTGAACTTTAGATTGCTATTTTGTTATATTATGTTTAGACTTTGGATTTGGACTATGTAAATTTTTATTTTTATTTTCTTTGGTGAGAGGGAGGGGCCCGTAGGCCCCAAAGGTTAATGACGCCTACATGATGCCACGCTCTGGGAGTTACATAGCAGGAGGTTTTTCATCTCGTCGGGGGGTACGATGGGCCAACAACGTGGTACCAATTCTAAATCGAAGTCAAACTTTTTAAAATCGAACCGAACAATAATGTTAAATCGAATGGTATAATTTTTTAAATACTGAAATACCAAAACCAAAAAAAAAATAAATAAATAACAAACAAACAAACAAACGGAACCTCGAAATGCCTGGCCCTAATTGATGGCCTACCACTACATAGCTAATTAAGGAAATCGTCATAGTAATAATTACGGAGTATAATTTAATTCACTACATACCGTGTATGTAAAGGATATAAACTTACCGTGTATGCACAAATGTTCATTGTTGGACCAAATTTGAAATTCCTTTTTAACAGTTTTTTTTCTCTAGCCTAAATCGTTATAGACAATACATCTTGTTGTAATTAGGGCATGTATGCTTCAACTTTTGGCATTAATAGTATGATATATATGAATAAAGTCAATTAATGGACTCTTGGCCATTCAATTAATTTGGTGAAGTGGATGAGAGGCTTCTTCAACCCTACTTACATAATTAATATAAGTTTATAGGGTGGAGTTTTGTAATGGTTAGTTCTCTATAAATTGTAATAATATAATGAAGGATATTATTAGTGTTACTTAGCTTATGTATAGCTTTGAAGATTATACATATAACATATTGTGATTATATATGTGTTAGATATTTGACAATTATAATCATCATGTTAATTGAACTATATATGTGTAGTAGCTTGTGCTTTGGTTGCTCTACAATCAATTCCAACTATAGCCAACTATAGAAGAGACACAGAGTGTGTGTAAAGAATGGAGAGGAACGTAGGTGTAATGGAAGAGAACGGAAGAGTACGTAGGCAGGACATGCATGCAAGCTAACTTGTTGAAAGAGTAATAAATTAATTACCAGTTGCTACTAATAAATTGAATTTGTCTTGTATGTTTTAGTCCCTTACTTATAGACCGCACATGCTAACCAACATGGTTGGCGTGGTGGTTCAGCACCTTGTCCCTTAAGCATGAGGTTGGGGGTTCGATCTCATCCACCCATGTGAATGAGCAAACCATTTGATCAGTCTCCTACCACTTAGTGTGCTGACCGTTGGGATGAGGGTTGGTCCTCTGGCTGTCGGCCGGAGGGATACCTTTGGACAAACCCAAAAAAAATAGACCGGCTATTTTATTTTTTTCATAATCATTTTCACCCTTTAATTGTTGCACTGATGGCTCTTTTTATGACTAGAGGAAACCGTTAAAATTTAACAAAAATTTTATAAAATTTAGAGTAATTTTTTGGTTGTTGAATTTTTCCTATGATCACTTTTTACCATTTAATTATTACTTTGGTGATTTTTTTTTTTGTCATAACTACATGAAATTATTAAAATTTAATCGAAATTTCATAAAATTTAGAGACAGTACAATTCTATGAATCCTGAATTTCCAAATGGCAAATTGTTTCTTTGTTAATTTATGTTGCCTGAAAATATCGTGAGAGTAACATTTCATCATTTTCAAAAAATTTGTGTTATGGGTAAGCCAGTGCATTCATGATAGAGTAGTACAATGAAACAAGAGATCATAAATGACCTTATTTAATAAAAGATGATAGCATTAATGAATTTCATTATTTTTGTCCTCCATAGCTCATTGTCGTGTACTCTTGGTGGATCAGTTTTGCAATTTCTTTTTAACAGCTTAGCAGCTTAGACCTTTTTTTTTTTCTCTCTCTTTAGCCTGAAACGTTACAGACAATACATCTTGTTGTAATTAGGGCACTTCAACTTTTGACATTAATAGTATGATCAATATGAATAAAGTCAATTAATAGACTCTTGACCATTCATTTTGTTGAAGTGGATGAGAGGCTTCTTCAACCCATCAACCCTACTTAGGCTGTGTTTAGTTCAAGGTTTGCACATTTGGAATGTGAATCAAAATTATAGTCAGTGTTTGATTGACAACTTTTTAGAACACAACTATGTGATTTGATTACACCTTCAATTAAAAATCACATTCCTTAATTAAAAAGCGGTATCATGCCATCTTATTGGTAATCTAATTTTTAAGTTTGGAATAATACTTTTAGATTTTTGTTTTTTTTTTGTTCATATTGGTACTTTGGATGTCATTATATTATGATCAATTGCTTTGATAATTATTATTATTTTTAAAATTTTTAAAACATTTATTCTCATTGTAGGGTCATACACAACCAAACATTAATATAATATTGATAATCATTCTAAATTTTCAATTCTAACCTACTACTATATATACAAAATACTTTCACCAAAATTCATTATCATTACTTCGTATTTGATTCATATTTCGATTCTGATTTCTATATGTGAACGAATTACACCCTTACTAATGTGTTATGTCTAACCCAGTGCAATCCACGATAGAGTAACGTATATAGTACAATAATGAAACAAGATGATTATGGGAACCTAGTAAAGTGAACCTCATGCACCCCAGATCTGAAAGTGGAAAAAATATAATGATATTTGACAAATTCCTTGTAGTTGAGGAAATATAATAATGACATTTAATAAATCTAACATTGCACATTTGTAGTAGAGGAAAAAATGATAATAACTTTTTAACAAATTTTATATCTATCTTAAGGAAAACAGATAACGAAATTTAACAAATATATTATTATATATTTTAACATTCCACATTTGTAGTATAGGAAAAATAATAATGACATTTAATAAATTCTATATATGCAACATTCCACATTTGTAGTAGAGGAAAAAAGATAATGGCATTCAACAAATTTTATATTTAATGTGGAAATTCTATATCTAACATTTCACTTCTTTCTTTTTTGTGTGTACTTTACATTGTAGTATATGTTCATATATATACTTTCTTAACATGTTGAAGCACAAATATTAATACCGCCTCCTTTGGAAGAGTCACTACATGACCTCTCATTTGGAAGAGTCACTACATACCACTTGACCACAAGGTCATCATTGGCCTAATATCATAATGTTTAGTATTAAATATAATGAAAAATTAGAAAATTAAACTTTTGCTCTTTAATTTATACAATTGTAAGATTCTGTTGGTATTTTAATTTATGTGTAACATATATATGAACTAACCATATATATATATACACTACATGAATGCACAATAACTATTTCAACTCCGCGAATAATACACAAATGCACCACACCTACTACATGTATGCACCGAAATTACTACACGAATTCACCGAAACTACTACGTGAATGCAACAAAATTACAACATGAATACATTGTATTGTTGTGCATTCATGAAGTACTTACAGTGTTGTGTATTCCTGTAGTACTTATGGTGCATTCTTACTTAAATTCATAGGTTGACTGATTCTTATGTGAATGCAAACTTCTAACTTCTAAACCTCATTTTGCTTGCAATGACCTAATTATATTATGTAAGTCTCCCATGAAACAATAGGGTGAGATTCCTATGAGAACCAACCTCTCTATGAGTTCATGAGAACCAATCTCATTCATTAAAAAAAAAAAAAAAAAGATCTATGAAGGAGATTAAACGGAGATTAAAAACGCGTCACCTAATTATATTATGAGTAAATATCCCATGAGACGAATAGGGTGAGATTCTTATGAGAACCAACCTCTCCATGAGTTTATGAGAACCAATCTCATTCATTAAAAAAATAGATCTATGAAGGAGATTAAATGGGGATTAAAAGCGCGTGTGCGCATTGCAGTTTGGCTACCATGGACGAAGAACCTTGGCAGGCTTTTCCGTCGTCCAATCTTTGGACGAAAAAGCTCGCCATGGTAGCCAAGCTGTTGGGCAATCGTCCATGACAGCTTTGTTACCATTGCTTCTTTGTGCTATGGATGAATAAGCTTGACCGAGAAACTCAGACTTCTCCGTCAAATTGGGGAAGCGCTACGCTAGAAAGTTTTTTTTTTTTTTAATTAGCTTTATAAAAAAATTAATTTTTTTAATACTTAAATAATATTTCACGTAAGATGCCATGTAAGCAAATTTGACAGGTTACATTTTGGTAACCTTTTAAATATGTTAATTGCACAAATTTAACAAATTTAATGGTCTAATTGAATGTTTTATTAGTTCGAGGATCTAATTGAATTTTGTTATATAGTTGGAGGGTCTATTTGACCTTTATCCCTAATATTTTTACTGTAATTTCTAAATATATAAATTTTATATATTAATACTAAACTTATAATTAACAAAAAAAAAATGAATTATAATTAACTTTAGTCAAATATTTTTAACAGAATGACATATAAAATGAGATTGAGTAAATACTTGGTTAATATACTAGCTAGCTCTGTTGGGGTGATTAATACATATCCCGTTATCTTACGCAAAAGATGTTGCCTTCATCGACATGAGATGGAATAATTGTACTGCTAGTTGAGCATTTATATCGCAATAGGGTAAGAATTGGACGTTTAATTTTCACCAACTAGTAAATTTCTATCTACTATATACATACATACATACATACATACATACATACATACATACATACATACATACATATATATATATATATATATACTAGTTATCACACGCGCGTTGCGCGATTAAACCAATGTCCAATACGTATTTTTAAATTAGTGTTCCTTAATTGATTAAAGTAGTCATATAATAATGAGAGAGAAAAAAATGTTAAATTAATAAAAAGCAAAGAAATAGTCTTGATGCTTATATATTTTAATAAAACATAATGAAATTGTAAATAGCTAAATTGCAACTAAAATAAGTATAAACAAATAAACCACTTACATGGGAGCAAATGGCGTGTCATCATTGTCACTTGTTTGAACACCGGTCTGACCATTTAAAATTCATGTGTAATTGTATTTGTGATCAAATACTTTATAGTTCGTCCGGACAGGTTTGACAATGACATTTGAGATGATGTACCATTTGTTGGTTTGTAAAGTGATATCATACATTCCAATGTCATTATCAAACACTATTGATTGAACCCGAGTTCCTTGCATTTAGATATAGCATTTAAAATGATATTGGTGGTGAATGAGAGCATCTTCATAATAATAATAATACTAATAATGATAAAAATAAAATAATAATAATAATAATAAAAGGAGAAAAATTTTGCTATTTACTTACTGTTTCATCCTCAAGTACGATGAGCATATACTTTTTCTCAGGCGTTTCAATAGCGTTTTTTGGTTCGTTTTTTTTAATGACATGAACTATACAACTCCAACCCACAGTTTGTGTGTCAATATCAATTAACTTTACTGCATTTGTCATTACTAATATCCTTGTGTCATGGAAAATATGTTCATAAAGAATGTTATGAAATAATAATATAATGGGAACCACAACATAAATTCAAAAAACATAGATTAGAGAGTTAGGAGTAACTAAAATGTGTAGATTATAGAGGAATATAATGAAACCACAACATTACAAACGATAGATACAACTATAGATGAACATATTATACAATAGATATATTTACATAACGATATTGAAGTTATACTAATTAATGAGTATACCATCATTGATTTTTTTTTTAAATTGTAATCATTATGAGTACAAATACAAATAATAGAATTAGCATGATAATATTTTGACAATCAAGTAGATGGTGTGTTGCAGGATATGTTAGGTTTAGTTTTGGGTGAATACCAGTGAGAAGGGAAGATGTTATATACTGTTGTTTTGGGTAGAATAATGGTTTAGTTAAGAATCTATACAAAATTGTATTATAGAATCTTATTAAGACTTCAATATTCTAATTTTAAGTTAGGAATCTATACATAATTGTATTATAGAATATTGTCAATTTGTTTGAAAACTGCAATAAAGAAACAAATTACCTAAAGAATTTAATGTTAAACTTCCGTTATATTTAACGGAAAAATTTGGTAAAATTATAAAAGATTAGGATATATTAGGAATTTAATTGGAGGTTGCACAATAAGAAGAACACAAAGTACAATATGTTATAGCAGACTATTACACCAACATTTTTTTAGTTCCAGTTAAGGGTCTAACATTATTAGCTCTTATTATAAGTGTATATATATATATATATATATATATATATATATATATATGCATACTAATAAGAGTCAAAGAAAGTTAGGCTTATAATTGGTAGAAAAAATGACAGTCAAATTATTAAATTAAATGGATGGTTCAGATTGTTTAGATTTATATTTTTCTTTGAGATTTTCTAATTTATCCTTAATTATATGATTATCCCGTTAAATTTTCTGTTAAATATTTTCTTCTTCGTTAATATTCCGTTAACTTTAAACTTACCCATTAATTTCTATAGAAAGGTCTTAGGTTCGAATTTCATCTCAATTAAAGTTGGCATATTGTTGAACATATTCCATGAATATGTTAGAGTATGTTATTCAAAAGTAAGTACCCCACTTTATTACTCTTATTAAATTACTAGTTTTATACGCTCATTGCGCGAATGTGTTAATGTCCAATGTTTATATTTAAATAAATATTTGAAAGTATATCAATGCAAGATTATATAGAAGTTTATACATGGGTAATTGAATGTCGAATTTTTTTATTTAAATATCTAACTCAAAGTATATGAATCCAAGATAATATAGAAAATTCATTATAATTATTACTAAAATAAATGTTTTCAACCTTGTAAAATCGATAGTCTAAATATTCGGTCTAAAAATGATAGTCTAAATAAATACTACCTTTAATTTAAATTTTTCTAAGTGTTCTTAATTCTCTTTTGAGTAACATTGTCATTGTCTTCATCTTTACTATTTGTTCTCTTCCTTTTTGTTGGTAGTGTGTTATTTGCAATTCGATTATTGTTGGTAGCATAGATGACAAAGTCATGCAATGAGATTATGATATAGGAGTTATGGACTTTCATTTAGGTGTTCTACTTGGGGTTCATTTGGTTCAACCATTGTTGTTGAATGAGTTATTGTGGATAAAGAAATCCATAGTTTAAGAAAAAAGATTAAATAAATTAATAAAAATTTGAAATTTTAAAATATTATGTATTCCAAAGATATTAAAAGGTAGTTTCTCGCTTCAATTTGCTGGGTAATGGGTTATTTGAGTATTTTCATTGTCAACAAATCCCCCAAGTAGTTAATTTGATTGGTTTCAAACTATTCTTTTTTATTTTTTTCATGGTATTAAAGAAATACATATGTATCAGTTTTTGGTGTAACTACTAATTTATTTAATTCAATAAGAGTAAAATTGAGTGATTCCGCTTCAATTTGTTGGGTTATTTGAGTACTCTCTTTGTCAACCAATCCCCAAGTAGTTAATATAATTAGCTTCAAATTATTTTAAAAAAATTTTTTCATAGTATTAATAAAATACTTCGTAAATAAATATATAACATTATTTTGTACTATAACTTTGATATTTAATTACAAGATATTGTAAAAATAAGATAATGGACAATGTAATGAATATCAATTAATAAATTTGAATGTAAAGAATCTTTGCATGAGAGAAAATAAAGACAATATAACTAATAAAATTATTTCTCTTATTTAATTTAATTTTTTGCTAATAAATAATTTTTTCAAATAAAGGTATTGTAGACACATAATTCTAAATTAAAGAAAAATACATATGTATCATTTTTTGTTGTAGCTACTAAATTATTTAATTTAATAAGAGTAAAATAGAGTGAGAAACTTAATTATGTCAAATTTGATTGAGATAAGGTTCGAACCTAAGACCTTTCTTATAGAAAATTAATGGGTAAGTTAAAAGTTAACGGAATATTAACGGAAAAGAGAATATTTAACGGAAAACTTAACGGATAATCATAAAAGTAAGGTTAAATTAGGTAATCTCTATTAAAAATATTAATATGAATTATCTTAACCATCTATTTGATTAAATAATTCATCTGAACCATCCATTTGATTAAATAATTTGACCGCCATTTTTTCTACCCATTTTAGGCCTAACCCTCCCTGGCTCTTATTAGTATAGTAGAAATAAATTAGTAGTTACAACAACAAAAAATACATATGCGTTTCTTTAATTTATAATTCGATGTCTACAGTGTCTTTATTCAAAAAAAAGAAAAAATTCATTATCAAAAAGTTTAAAAAGAGATATAATTTCATTAATTATATTGTCTATATTTTCTACGATACAAAGATTATTTACCTTCAAATTTATTAATTAATTATATTTACTATATTGTTCATTGTTTTCTTTTTACATTATCTTGTAATTAAATATCAAAATTATACTAGAAATTAAAACAATAAAAAATAAAAAAACAGTTTGAAACCAATCATATTAACTATTTAGTGAGGATCTTTTAACAAAAATAAAACATTCAAATAACTCAATAAATTGATGCCAATTAATTTCGCCACGTAAATCTTATCCATTCCCATCATTTTAAAACTTTATTTCTTTTACGCATTTTACTATTCTGAGTTCCAACATTAAGAAAAGTTGGGAATTGAAAGAAGGATATAGGATTGTGAACCTTTTTATTTAGGAGAAATTAATGCAATATGTTGATGGGTTGCTAAAGTTGCTTGCAAGAAATCTATACTCACATAGTCACATCCCCATCGCCCATTCCCGCCGGTCTCCATCCCATCCCATCCGCATTCCCGTAAAAATTTTTGGGGAAGGGAATTCCTATCTTCAGTTAACTTTAGTCAAACGAGTTTTTTTTAAAAAAAATTAATAGTCAAAATACTATAATTTATAATATTTAAATAAAAAATGTAAGTATTAAATTTTTAATCTTAGAATAATTAAATATTTTCAATTGTCAACTACTATGTGGTGTGATGGCATCTCGATTACCATTTCAAATAGGTGATCATGGGTTTAAACTTGGGTCATGAGTATTTTTTTTTTTTTTAAATCTTACAATTACGAAATGTAAGACATCCAATATACAAATTCATTACAAACTATATACAACCTTAATAATAAAATGCTTATTACGTAGTATTATTATAGTTGAAGTGTTTTTTATCCGTGTAGTATGATCTGGAATTTCTACTGATGATGAAATGTAATTCAATTTTCCTTAAGGCAGTGATTGGCAACTTGGCAACAAGTTTTGAACTCTATATTCACAATTTTTGAACTCTATATTCATAGAACTTAGAGTAATTTTTTTGGTTGTTGAATTTTTTCTATGATCACTTTTTACCATTTAATTATTACTTCGGTGATTTTTATTTTTTATTTTTTGTCATAACTAGATGTAATTATTTAAACTTAATCAAAATTTCATAAAATTTAGAGAGTACAATTCTATGAATCCTGAAGTTCCAAATGACAAATTGTTTCTTTGTTAATTTATGTTGCCTGAAAATATCGTGAGAGTAACATTTCATCATTTTCAAAAAATTTATGTGTTATGGGTAAGCCAGTGCATTCATGATAGAGTAGTACATTGAAACAAGAGATCATAAATGACCTCATTTAATAAAAGAGGATAACATTAATGAATCTCATTATTTTTGTCCTCCATAACCCATTGTCTTGTACTCTTGTTGGATCAGTTTTGCAATTCCTTTTGGAAAAAGTATCAAATAGGCTACTGAACCTTTATACATTGTGCAATTGAATTATCGAACAAAAAGTATGCAATTAGACCATTAAAAACTCATAAATTATGCAAATAACATTTTTTACATATTACTTTCAAGTTTTCCTTAAATATGATGTCATAATGTCAAATAATATTTAAAAAGTATTTTAATTATTATTTTTAAAAATTAAATAACTGTGAATAAATTTTGATAAAATAAATTTGGGAGACTACCAAACTAAAATTTAATGCATGATCTTCAACACAAATCATAAACAATCACAATATTAAATTAAAATAATTAATGATTCATTCATCAAGATCAAATACTCTTTAATATATATATATATATATATATATATATATATATATATNTATATATATATATATATATATATATATATATATATATATATATATATATATATATATATATATATATATATATATATATATATATATATATATATATATATATATATATATATGATTGGTTGCAAGGCCGGATTTTAGGGCGTGCAAAATGTGCGACCGCACAGGGCCCCAAAATTTTGGGGGCCCCTAGTCCAGCCCTGGCCTAATAATTAGTATATGTATTTGTGATTATATTGGCCTAAAATTAAATTTTTTGCATTTTTCTCTTTGCAATTTTTCTCTTTGCAATTTTTCTTCAATTCACAGTTTATTTATATTTGATAGGGTCTTACTTATTTACCAGGGCCACGCAAATAAAAAAATCGGCCCTGATTGGTCGTAAACTTAAAATATTTTGAGTCCGCAAAAAACATATTAATTTAGTCTGCATGCATAAATGGTTAGGAGGACATCAAATCGTTAATTTACTTTTAGAATCACATGCAGTAGCTAATTTAGTTACAGCAATGGAATTGAAAACTTTTCTATGGTTACCATTAAAATTTTCATATCACATGATATGTCATATAAATAAAGAAATTCGAATTGAGACATTATGCTTCAATATATTAAATTCTAATGCATGTATACAAAAAGAATTTGAATGTGTAATAACATATATATTATAATTCACTAATTATAATGACTTTATATGGGTGAGTTCAAATGAGAATAATTTCCAAGTAAAGACAGATATATGATGTTTATTCGGTTCATCAATAGTTTAAGATTTAATAAAATAATTACGAACTTTTTTATAATTATTAAAAAAATTTAATTTTATAATATTTATGAAACTAACCCCATCATTTTTTCAATTATTTCTTGGCATTACTTAATTATTCATCTAACTAAAAATGAAATGACTCTATTACAATGTAACCCCTCACTTAGAGTTTGAACTTATCACCTTCAGTTTGAAAAAGTCGTAGAAGTACCATTAACTCACAAGCTACTTGTCATAAATAAATGTGGAATGTTAGATATAAAATTTATTAACTCATTATCATTTAATTTATTCTCTTTCAAATCTGATCTGTAGTCCATATACATATTTATAATAACGAGGTTCATTTACTACGAACCCATAATTATCTTAGCTATACAGGTTACTATTCTATGAGTCTACCCTACAACATTAGAACCAAACAGCTATATATATATTATAAAGCAGCACATGCAGTGCCTAACTGTAACACCCCAATTTTCACATCTTGAATTTATTACAAAATCCTTAAAATATAATACATTGCGGAAGCGTCTAACCAGCAGAAAACTGGGTGTTACCGCCACGCTTAGGTATCTTTCCTATACCTAAACGCTAAGGCTAAACTTACAACCTCAAATAACCATATCAATATCCAGATATGAACATATGGAAATAATCCTTCCAGAGTGTCTATTCTAGGATAGAGTAGTCTTCAACCTCGACTCCCATCCTATTCAGAGCTCATCGGCCATAGGGGCCCACGCTAGACTGCATCTAATAAAGGACACAATGAAGTGTAGTTAGCGCGACGGCTAAGTAAGGATATCCATGATCACTCGAAAATAAACAAAGGTTTTCGAAACCACAATTAGTAATACAATAAGGTAAGGTAAACGTTACCCAGCAATCGCAGTCTACCTGCAAGCAGTCTAACAACAAGCAAATTTCACATTACATCAGTAATTTCAGCGCATAACACAGCCATTAATTCACCCGTGGGGTACACAACGCCCACACAACTGTTAGGACACCCGACAGTTAGCTCTCGCACATCACCCGTGGGGTACACAACTCCCACCATTAATTCACAGGTGGGGTACACAACACATCCACCTTTAATTCACAAGTGGGGTACACAACACATCCACTTTTTAATTCACACGTGGGGTACACAACACATCCACGTTTAATTCACACATGGGGTACACAACACATCCACGCTTAAGTCACACGTGGGGTACACAACACATCCACGCTTAAGTCACACGTGGGGTACACAACACATCCACGTTTAATTCACCCAACACTCAGCGAATAGACTTCTCTCTGCGGTACCGATTAATCGTACAGACTCCCTCACCTTCATTAATTATTACCACATGACTCCATAACCAATATACTTATTCAAGTATATTTCCCCAACCCACATACTTAGGTTAGTGTTAGTCACATCACAGAAATTCAAGTACAGGAGTCACAATAATGTTCAAAACATAATTATCTTCCACGTTAATATAATGCACAAAAATAATATTTGTCAAAATTGTTTCTAACCATTCTTTTTCAGAAAATTTCAGCTTGGCGCAATCCGAAAGATTGAGCCGGTAAAAATAGTTCCCGAACTCTTTTTCACTTGAAATTTTTATGGTAGAACCCCAACTTATAGTACTTGATGTCCATAAAAAGTTTTGGTCATTTTGATCCACGAATAAACACAGAAAATTACATTTTTGCCCTTGGCAGTGTGCTGTCCAGAGTTTTTCTCTCTGGACCAGTTTTGGGAAAAAATTCGAAAACCATACTTATACTACTCCGATCATTATGAAATTTTATATGCGGGTTCTACACTTATAGAACTACATGTCTAAAAAAAATGGGATCAAAATACCTTACCGAGTTTTTCCAGTAAATCTCGGAAGTTACTACCAGAGACTATCCTTATTTCTTTTCACTATTTTCACAAGTATAAGCCTATATGGGCATAAATACAACATATACATGCATAAATTAGCTATGGACATGCCTAGTAAATTTACCAAAAATCAAGGTAGAGAATTTGAGCCAACTTTTAGATCTATAACATAGCACATGATTTTCACGTAAAAATTCCTAATCATGTAATTTCCTAGCAATTGTCTACCTTCAAGTGATTGGGCCAACTTAAGGGATTCCTTACCTCAATAGAATATTTCTAGAACCGTAGAAGTGTTAGATCTTCCCTCGAATCCAAAGCCCCTAAAAACATCACCATAACAACAATATTTTCATGCACTAAACATTGACACTTAAGTTCTAGAGATGAATAAATCTAACAAAGTCTAGGATCTTACTTACACTTAATCCTTGAGTAAGAAAAATATTTTGGTGCTCCTTGATCACAATGGAAGACTAAAATTATTTCTCTTCTTCTTTCTCTAAGTGTAAAATCCGAAAATGAGAGAGAGATAGGTGATCTTGGTGTGATTTTGTTCTTGAACTACAAGTAACAAGTGCAACTAGGCCATACTTCCATTAATGCCTCATTAATTGCTCAATCCAACTTAGATTTACTTGCCACATGTCAACACTCCATAAAGTCCTTACAAGATCTCAAATCTAATTGGCCAGTTTATGCTTAAATCAGATGAATGTTCGGAGGATTATAACTTAATTCGGGAAAATTCTAATACCAAAATTATCGTAAAAATATTCCTGTCGCAAATCACCAATTTTGGAAATTTTCCGGTAATCCGCCAAATCTAGGTTCAGAGTCCGTAACAATTTATCCCTTACAGTCCATTTAAGATCTTCCTTGAACTAACTAGAAATTCAGGCTTGATCGTATGATACTTAATAATCCCAATTCTAGAAAATTCGAACTGAATCTATATCCTTAAAATTTCTCGGTTCGAGACCGGTACGTAGTTCGCAGCTTATTGATAACTAATCCTAAAAAAATTATTTCGAGCACCGAACAGTCTTCTCTTAAACGTCATAGCTTAAACAAATTTTACATCAATATTCTCGAATCTTAACTTTGTCGAAAAAACCGAGGGGTTACACTAACTTGAAAAGGTAATATAGTAATTAGCACTTCCTTTTTTAATTCAATTTTTTTTACTTCAAAAGCTGTAGGAAAAAAATTATATATATATATATAGAGAGAGAGAGAGAGAGGGGAGCACACTCTGGTGAGAATGGATGCACAAGAAAGAATTGAGAATTAATTGCAGCCGTACACTTGTCCATATTTAACGGATCAGATATAATTTTTTTATAAAAAAAAAAAAAAGTGGGGGGGGGGTGACATTTTTCACAAATAATTCAAACTTTTTTTTAAGTAAAATGTATTAAAAGTGCAAAGTAACTGGTTTAAGTGTGCACGCAAAAAATGTAAGTAAAATCACTTTTTATAATTATTGAAAACTGTCAAGTTTATAATATTTATAAAACTAATTTCATTTTTTCTCACTATTTTTTAGCATTACTTAATTGTTGATCTAAGTAAATGCAAGGATCATATAAGTCATAAATTTTTACTTGAGAGATTTTTTTTCCTAAATCATCCCAAATAATTTTTACTTGAGAGATTTTTTTTCCTAAATCATCCCAAATATATAAATTACACTTGATTTTTTTTCCTAAATCATCCCAAATATATAAATTACACTTACCACATAAATTAAAGGTTAAAATAATGTGTAATTTTCTAATTTTCCATTGTATTATGCAAGGATCATATAAGTCATAATTTTTACTTGAGAGATTTTTTTTCCTAAATCATCCCAAATAATTTTTACTTGAGAGATTTTTTTTCCTAAATCATCCCAAATATATAAATTACACTTGATTTTTTTTCCTAAATCATCCCAAATATATAAATTACACTTACCACATAAATTAAAGGTTAAAATAATGTGTAATTTTCTAATTTTCCATTGTATTTCTGTACTAGTGCAATAAACAAACCACACATGAAGGAAATCATTAATTAATGCTGATTCATGGACCAACCCTAATTAATATTGCACACCCTTAATAGGAAATTAAAGCTAACTTGATCATATTTGGCTATTTGCCTACTTGCTAAATACAAATACATATGAGAAATTGAATTCCCCTTGACGTATTTGGAATATAATTAAGCTAGTCAATAATGATGGTGGTGGTGGTGGCGGCGGCTGCACTAAAAAAATGCGAAAATAGCAACGGACAATTTTCATCGCTAAACAAGTGAAATATGTCGCTAAACTGTTTTGCGGCGTATTTCACGACAGAAATATTCCGTTGCAATATCCGACGCTAATTCGTTGCTAAATATTCATTTAACAAAAAGATTGAAATTTGTCACTAATCTGTTACTATTCCGTTGCTAAAACAGCAACGGAAAGAGTCCGTCGCTATTTCCACATTTTTTTTTGTAGTGGTGGCGGTGATAATAATAATAATAATAATAATAATAATAATAATAATAATAATAATAATAATATAATGATGACAACGACGGCGACCACCACCACTCTTTCTCTCTCTAGCTTCCTTGGCTAGCTTTTCCTTGCCTTTGTGGCAAGCTTTTTCTACCTTCACCATTTTCCCTTTCTTTCTGTTGTGATAACTTTCTCCGGTCTTCTTTGGGCTCCTATCTTGTCATGGATCAGCAAATGGGTGAATCCTCGGGAGTCAAATCTTCTACCCTGGGCTCTCAAGTGCAAAACAACTCGGTGGACCAGACTGATGATCTATTGGAAGCTTATGTTGCTTTGGAAATTGCTGATGATGGGTATGATGAGCAAGTCTCACGTCGGCATGAGGATGTCAGTCTCATGTTGGTTGGAAAGCTCATTTCGGACAGGCTTGCTAAGTTCACGTTCATGCGTGACACTTTGGCCTCTGTGTGGCGTCCTGTTAAAGGAATGGCGGTGGAAGATCTTGGTAACAATATCTTCATCTTTCGATTTTTTCATATCCGTGATTTGTAGAGGATACTTGACGATGGTCCGTGGGCCTATGACCAGAGCCTGCTGGTGCTAGAGAAAATGAGGCTTGATATTCCACCTCTGTCCACTTGACCGGGCAGAGTTCTGGATTCAACTTCATGATCTTCCGTATGGTTTTTATTCAGAGAAAGCCGCGAAAGCGATCGGAAATTTCATCGGTAGCTATGTTTGTATGGATGAAAACAACTCAGAAGGGTGGTGGAGTACTTTCATCCGTATTCGGGTTTCTATTGATATCACCAAACCACTAACGAGTAAAATGCGTATACGCCGACCGGGAGGGGAGTGGTCGTGGATTTCTTTCCGGTATGAACGTCTTCCAAATTTCTGTTTCATTTGCGGTATTATCGGCCACACGGAAAAATTCTGTTCAAAGTTGTTTGAGGAATCTTGTCTACCTGAGGAAAAGCAGTATGGTGCCTGGATTAGGGCCGCTAATCGGCGATCGGGACCGGCGTCTGGCCGGCGGTGGTTGGTTTTGGACCAAGAGAGGAATAACGGAAATCCCCTGTCCCCGACCGTGGGATCGAGTACGAATCTCCGTACGTCAGGCACAGTACCTGGTACCCCATTACCCCAGAATATCCCTCAGGGTACGGGGATCGGCAGAGAGCAACACGTGGCGTCTGATGAAATGGTTGTTGGAGAAGGGACAAAAACTGTGACAGAGCTGGCTAATGAGGGTACTGAGGACCTCTATGAGGAGGATGGGCTAACTATTGTGGATCAGAAAAGAAGACGTGTTGAAATTGGCGGCCCATTATCTCAGCCCAGTCCGATGGAGCACGATCTTAATGTTGTTGATATTGTTTCTTTAAACTTGCCAAGGGCGGGACCTGTGGATCAGGCCCGCCCACAACAATGAGTTGTTTATCTTGGAACTGTCGTGGGCTTGGGAACCCATCGACCGTTCAGGTTCTAGTGGACTTGATCCACTCTAAGAAGCCCAATATTGTGTTCCTTATTGAAACTTTTGTTGGTTTGAGGAGACTTCAGCCCATTAAGCAGAGGTTGGGTTACGCGGGTCTGTTTTCGGTTGATAGTATTGGTCATAGAGGTGGCTTAGCCTTGTTGTGGAAGGAGGGGACGGAAGTGGATATCAAGTCGTTCTCTGCGAACCACATTGATGCGGAGGTATGTTTGAGCTCTGGAGATTTGAAGTGGCGGTTCACAGGATTCTATGGATGTCCGGAGAGGGTAAGACGGTCGGAGTCGTGGAATCTCCTTAAACAACTAGCGGTTCGTAACTCTTTACCGTGGGTTGTATTGGGTGATTTTAATGACATTCTCTATCCGAACGAGAAACGGGGTGGCAACCCGCAACCAAGAAGACTAATTGAGGGTTTCAGTGATACGGTTGAAACAAGTGGCTTGAGGGATTTCAAGTTTGAAGGTTATCAGTATACTTGGGAGCAATCTAAAGGCACTCCTAATTGGGTGGAAGCTAAATTGGATAGGATTCTGACTTCAGATACTTGGTGTGAGCTATTCCCTTCTGCTAAAGCTACTTCAGTGATAGTTTCTAAAAGTGATCATTTGCCTTTATTTCTGGAGGTTCTCCCGAACAATAATCACCGCCAGAAAGCTAGATTCAAGTTTGAAAATTTGTGGTTAAGGGACAATACGAGCAGGGAAATTATGATTGAGAGCTGGTCTCGTTCGAGTGGACTCCATCTGATGGATAGAATTGGCCGCTGTGGTAAGGCCATCTAGAATTGGGGTAAGTCTTTTGCAAAGGACTTTGATAAACGGCTGAATTGGGGTAAGTCTTTTGCAAAGGACTTTGATAAACGGCTAGCCTACTGGAGGAAACGTATGGAATCCACTAAAATAAGGCGGGACTCTCTGGGCATATCTTTGTTTAAAGAAGCCCAGAGGCGGGACTCTCTGGGCATATCTTTGTTTAAAGAAGCCCAGGTACAGTATATCCGGGCGCTACATCATCAGAATGACTATTGGAGACAGAGGGCTATACAATTTTGGCTTCGGGAAGGAGATACCAATTCCGCTTTCTTCCATAACTCTGTTCGGCGAAGGAGACAGAACAACAACATTTCTAAGCTGAGGAATGATGATGGGAACTGGGTGGAGAGAGGTAATAATCTTGACTCCCTCATTACTTCGCATTTTACGAATCTCCTTAAACCTGTTGGGGGTAATATGGATCATCTTTTGAATCTGGTTGAGACTAAGGTTTCGGATATTCAGAATGGAATTCTGAATAGACCTATTTCTATTACTGAAGTTAAAGATGCTTTATTTGATACGAAGCTTGATAAATCGTCGGGCCCGGATGGGCTAAGTCCGGGATTCTTTCAGAGCTTTTGGGATGTCCTTAGCCCTGAGTTGTTGAATTTTTGTAATCACAGTTTCAGTACTGGGAAGTTACCCCCTTATCTCAATCTTACACATATTGTGCTTATTCCAAAGAAATCTAAACCGGAGTGTGTGGGTGATCTGCGTCCAATAGCGTTGTGTAACATCCTGTATAAAATCTTGTCAAAAATCTTAGCAAATCGTATCAAACCTCTTTTGGGTTCCCTTATTTCTGAAGCACAAACTGCCTTTGTCCCGGGTAGGATGATCACGGATAATATTATGCTTGCCTTTGAGATTAATCATTTCTTGAAACGTAAGAGGCAGGGGAACGTGGGATTTGCGGGTGTAAAGCTTGATATGAGTAAAGCTTACGATAAAGTTCGGTGGGATTTTCTGAGGGCTGTTCTCATTAAGTTTGGGTTTTCTATTCATATGGTGGATTTTATATGGGAGCTCATATCCACTGTTGAGTATAGAATTCTTCTTGAAGGTAGGGAGATTGGGGCTGTCATACCGGGAAGGGGGTTGCGTCAAGGGGATCCACTTTCACCCTACTTGTTTATTATGGTCCTTGAAGTTTTTCATTGTGTCATACAAAAGAGAGTTCGAGAGGGGTTATTACATGGGGTTTCTATGGCTAGGGGAGCCCCTATCATCACAAATTTATTCTTTGCGGACGATTGTTATATCTTCTGCAGAGCTTCCTTATCTGAGAGTGGTATTCTGAGAGGCATCATTGAATCCTTTTCGATGGCCTCTGGGCAATCTGTTAACTGGGAGAAATCCACTGTGTCTTTTAGCAGGAATGTGTCCCTTGAGAATAGGAGGGTTGTATGTGGGGTGTTGGGTATGAGGGAAGGAATCTAGGGTGGTAACTATCTGGGGTTACCCTCCTTAGTAGGTCGTAATAAGAGGGAAATTTTGGGTTTCATCAAGGATAAAGTGGTGGGTAGGATAAAGAGTTGGACTTCCAAGTTTCTGTCTAAAGTAGGGAAGGAGATTCTTCTGAAAAACGTGATTCAAGTCATCCCATCTTTTGCTATGAGTGTCTTTCTGTTGCCAGTTGATATGGGTAGGGAGATTGAGAGGATTATGAATGCCTATTGGTGGGGTTGCGAGGGAGAAAGAAGCAGGGCTATACGATGGAAAAGCTGGGAGTCACTATGTATTCCTAAGTAGTGGGGGGGGGGGGCATGGGATTTCGGAGAATTCGTGATTTTAACATTGCCCTGCTAGGGAAACATGCCTGGAGATTAGTTCAAAATCCTGAGTCCCTTGTGGCCAGAGTTTGCAAAGCCCGCTACTACCCTAATCTTTCTTTCTTTGATGCACAACTAGGTGGTAGTCCATCTTTTATTTGGAGAAGTATCCTTGAATCTCAAAGTGTTCTTCGGGATGGGATTAGGTGGAGAGTGGGGGCTGGGGCTTCTATCAAAGTATGGGGAGACCCTTGGTTACCTAACATTGATCATCTTTTTATTCACACTCCTATGGCAGATCATTTATCTGATGCGAAGGTTGAAAATCTGCTAAACATGGAGAAGACGGACTGGGATGGGGAGCTGCTGGAGTATTTATTCGAGCAGGAGGATGTGGCTCTTATCAGAAGTATCCCCATTGTTGAAGGACAGCATAGAGACAAACTGATATGGATGAACGATGAGAAAGGGATTTATTCAGTCAAAAGCTGCTATAACAAACTCCAGACCTCCTATCATAATCATCAACCTCTCTTCTGGTCTACTATGTGGGGTATGCTACTGCCCCCGAAGGTGAAAAGTTTTCTCTGGCAATTATGTTCCAATTCCCTCCCAACCGTTGATCATCTTATTGCTAAGAGAGTTCCCATCTCTTCTTTATGCCAACTCTGTGCATATGATGTTGAAAATGCTCTCCACTTGTTCATCTGCTGCCCAGTTGCAAGGCAATGCTGGGATTTATTGGGGAGTATTACTTACAGGGGTTATCAGGATTTTGATGAATGGTTGCATTATCAGTTTAATAACTTGACCACTAATCAGTTATCTTTGGTCATTACTGTTTGCTGGAAGTTGTGGGAGGCGCGAAATGAGAAAGTGTGGAATAATATTGCTCTTTCGGCCCAAGCCATTGTTGGAGGTGCCCAATCTTTTCTTCATGCTTGGACAGAGGTCAATCTGGAAAAGGAGGTTCATGTGTCTAATCCTGGGCATATCGATCGCTGGATTAAACCACAGATGGGTTGGAAAAAATTGAATGTGGATGCGGCACTCGATCACACGACGAAGAGAATGGGCTTTGGTTTTGTTTTGAGAGATGAGTATGGGAATTTCATTGCTGCCAGACAACTCCCGTGGCCAACCATGTTCAGGCCAGACGAAGCGGAGGCGATGGGAGTAAAAGAAGCACTCAAGTGGCTGAAGGAACTCAATGCTGATTTTGTTGAAGTGGAATCTAATGCTTTGAAGGTTACCAATGGTATACAGAAGTGTAATGCAGTAACATCTTTTGATCTAATTATTAGTGATGTTAGAAAACTAGCTATGGATTTTGTCAATCTTAGCTTTTTGTTTGCTAAGCGGTCTGCGAACAGGATCGCCCATTTCCTTGCGAGGGAGGCTTTGTTTAGGTCTGATCGCGCGGATTGTTTTTCGATCCCTTTTCCTTCTCTTGTACGTTTGTTGGAGTTGGACTCTATTTAAGTAATGCATTTGCTTTGGTTTCAAAAAAAAAAAAAAAAAAAAAAGAAACCTTTATAATGCTCTGTTACATCATTATTATACTATCCATACTAGGTTTAAGATAGAATTGATTCGTGTAAAGCCACCAGTTATATATCTGGCTCCTTCTACCTATGACTGGATAAAACCGTTACAATTTAACAAAAATTTTATAAAATTTAGAAAAAATAATCTTTCTTCTATTGAATTTTTTCCATAATCACTTTTTACTATTCAATTGTTACTTGTAGGTTTTTTCACTCATAACTAGATGAAACTATTAAAACTTCATAAAAATGTTATAAAACTTAGGAAAACTTCTACTTCGTATGAATTTTGTAGATCCAAACTTGGTTCTGCATGTTTTAGTCCCAACTAATTGTATACAATTGTATGATTATGGTTGTATATTGTGTCTAACTTATAAATTGATACTCCGTAATATTTTAAAGTGAGAAAATTATATATTTTTATTCTTAGATATTTTTTTCTAATAATGGTTGACTTAATTCTTGATTTTTTTATAACTATTTTTCATCATTCAATTGTTATATTGGTGGTTCTTTTCACCCTTGACAGAATAGAATCCTAAATTTAATAGAAATTTTATAAAATAGATTTCACAATACGCATAATACAATATTTATTTAAAATTTTGTAACATATATACTTGATAATTAATGCTAGGTTTTGTTGGGTGGCAAAACTAAAATTAAAGGAACCCAAAATTAAAATTAAAATATATTTAAAAACAAAAAAAATAAAACGTCACAAGATTACTTTCAATATGGTTTAAACCTAAATTATTTAATTGTTTGGAGATGGATTAAAACCCTAACTAATTTTGGTTTATAGCTAACATTTAATCTTTAGAAGTATGAGTCGCAACATTAACATATTAGGACAAGAATATTTTGAGTGGTCTATATTAAAATGATATATTTAGCTTCATATTTAATGACCAATGGAAATATACATTTTTTTGGTTACCATTAAAGTTTACCTTTAACATGATATGTTATCTAAAGAAATATGAATTTTCACGTTATGCTTCACTACATTAAATTTCAATTTATATGAAACGGATTTGCATGTTGAGTAAAATATTATATAAAACTCATTAATTGGGGGAAGGGGTGCAAAGTGATCATTGAAGCCTTAAAGGTGGTGTGACCAAAATCTTGAATAGCGTAAAATCAAATGGCGAGGTGAAGGGTCTCTTGGGCAACATTATCCTTTGCTATAACTCATTAATAATATAGTGAATACCTATATATAATTAATAACAATGAATTGAACTTAGGGTGTGTTTGGTAACCCGGAAATCATTTTCCGGGCTTTTGGTGTTTCGCAACATCCGGAAAATGTGGTCAAAGGAAAACATTTTTCATTGACCATGGAAAATGAGCTCATTTTTCCGGAAAATGACTTCGTGCAATGTTTTTTTGTAAAAAAAAAAAAATTATTTCTAATTTCTAATAAATATTATTATTTTATATATATTTATATATTTTAAATAAAATAATAAAAATATATAATTATACATTTCTACTCATTTTCCGGAAAATGAACCAAACACACACAGACAGTTTTTCAGAGTACATCCATACACCGAAAATGAACTCATTTTCTGGAAAATGACTCATTTTCCAGAAAACATTTTCTAGAAGTTATTTTCCTGCTTTCCAAACACACCCTTAATATTATTGATGATTTCTTTTTACAAAAATCTAAATTAATTAATTAAATGAAAAGTAATTGGCGATGATCGTGAAAATCATACAAATAGGTGAAACTTGAAAACATTAGTTAGTCTATGCATGATTTCTAATTTGTTTGAAACGGTGTGTGTATATATATATATATATATATATATATATATATATATATATATATGTATGTATGTATGTATGTATGTATGCAATTTTATGATCTAGCTTGGGATTTTCTTATTTTACCATCTATTTCAATAATAATTGTATGTCATATCACATGATATGTCATCTAATTACACCAATGGAAATGGAAATGGAAATGGAATATTTTTAGTTAATATGATATTTTTAGTTACATCAATGGAAATGGAATATTTTATATGGTTATCATTAAAATTTTCATATCACATGTCTATCTAATTAAAGAAATTTGAATTGACATTATGCTTCAATACATTGAATTCCAATGTATATAAAAAGGATTTGAATGTGTAATAACATATACACGGAGTATATTATAATTCACTAATAATGTAGTAGTGAATACCTATAAATTATATACTTAATTAATATAACAGTGAATTGAACTTAGGATATTGATTTATTCTTGTTACAACAAGATCTAAGTTAATCAAGTAAATGCAAAGTAATTGTGATGAACGTGAAAATTACAGGCTCAAACTAAAATTGAAAACACTAGTTAGTCTATAGTTTTTAATTGACCTAGTTTAGAAACTTTTTTTTTTTTAGGGATGAAGAGAGAGTATGACCAACATTTAGGGATGAATTTTACTATTACCTTATAATCTATGGACGAAAAGTACAATTTTTCATTTTTGTTTTTTTTTCTTTAACTATTTAAAATAATTATTTTTAAATTATTTAAAATAATTTTACAAAACTATTTTAATAATATAAAAATAATTATTTTAAATAATTAAAAAAAAAACAAAAACAAAAAACAAAATCCGGCAATCCCCAGCTAGGGACTGCCGGCTTTTGTTGTTTGTTTGTTTTTTTTTTTTTTTTTTTTTTTTNTTTTTTTTTTTTTTTTTTTTTTTATAAATTATTTAAAAATTATTAAAATCATTTTTAAAATACAAATTAATTTCACAGCAGGACCGAATGTGATACAAATTACAAATTTTTGTATCTAATTTCAGTCCAAAGAGTAGTAACATGCTAAACAAGTCATTTAGGACTCAATTAAATATTTTTGTCGGTTTAGAGGGCTTGAATAGAGCTTTTTCTTTTACGTAGGGGCTTAATTGCACTATCCACTATATATACTTAGGAGCTAATTTGACACCTTTTCCAATTAATTAATATATTATTGTAACACCCCAATTTTCACATCTTGGATTTTTTTACAAAATCCCTAATAGTACAATACATTGCGGAAGCGTCTAACCAGCAGAAAACTGGGTGTTACCGCCACGCCTAGGTATCTCTCCTATACCCAAACGCTAAGGCTAAACTTACAACCTCAAATAACCATATCGACATCCAAATATGTACATATGGAAATAATTCTTCCAGGGTGTCTATTCTAGGATAGGGTAGTCCTCAACCTCGACTTCCATCCTATTCAGAGCTCATCGGGCTTCAGGAGCCCATACTAGACAACATCTGTAAACACATCGAAGTGTAGTTAGCGCGACGGTTAAGTAAGGAAATCCATTGTCACTCGAAAGTAAACAAAGGTTTCAAAACAACATAATACTCAGAAAATTGTAGCTTTTCCCATAAGTTGAAAATCTACCTGTAACCATATTATCAATAAAAGAAAGTATAGCAGAGTATACGAGTTAAATCATGTAAAGTTTTCTCAGATAAATACAATGGCATAACTGCCGCTCAAAACATTTTCAGGTCCTTTCAGACAAGTTTGCAAAACTTTCATTTCCGAGAATTTCCCTCATTTAACTCAAAATAGAGAGTTTAACAACACACACTTTACNAGTTGAAAATCTACCTGTAACCATATTATCAATAAAAGAAAGTATAGCAGAGTATACGAGTTAAATCATGTAAAGTTTTCTCAGTTAAATACAATGGCATAACTGCCGCTCAAAACATTTTCAGGTCCTTTCAGACAAGTTTGCAAAACTTTCATTTCCGAGAATTTCCCTCATTTAACTCAAAATAGAGAGTTTAACAACACACACTTTACTGTTCAGAACTCGTGACATTTTATTCTGCGATCTAGTTACGGAGTAACTAGATTTTATAATTAGTGAAATCACTTAATTTCTTTTTGGATAGATATAGTGTAATCTTAGAATGGTTTCAAGAACCTCGGGCCGCGGCACTCATGCCTCCCGCAGGTCAAACATCTCAATAACTTCGGGGCCCCGGCTCACAAGCCTCCCGCGAAGTCAAACATCTCAATAACTTTGGGGCCCCGGCTCACAAGCCTCCCGCAAAGTCAAACATTTCACTAACTTCCGGGCCCCGACTCACAAGCCTCCCAAGAAGTCAAACATCTCGATAACTTTCGGGCCACGGCTCCCGCAGGCCTCCCGTAAAGTCAAACACCTCAATAACTTTGGGGCCACGGCTCCCGCAGGCCTCCCACAAAGTCAAACATTTCACTAACTTCCGGGCCCCGACTCACAAGCCACCCAAGAAGTCAAACATCTCGATAACTTTCGGGCCACGGCTCCCGCAGGCCTCCCGTAAAGTCAATCATTTCAATAACTTTGGGGCCACGGCTCCCGCAGGCCTCCCACAAAGTCAAACATTTCACTAACTTCCGGGCCCCGGCTCACAAGCCTCCCAAGAAGTCAATGTCTCAACAACATTATCCAGAAACTAAGGTTTTCAAACATTCTTACATCTTTGGGTTTAATTAGTATATTCGTGTGATGACTCACACGATCATACTTATCCAAATGTGTTTCCAAAATACACATACTTGTTAATGATTTTTCACCATGAAAATCCAAGTGACAAGAGTCACATTTATTTTTTAAAAACACAATTTTTTCCCAAGTTAATGAACATAAGTTACAAAAATAATATTTGAGCTTTCAAAAATTGACTCGGTTGCCCGTAGGCCTTTCAACCATCATAACACTAGGGAATAAAAACATCGGGGTAAGGTTCGGTCGAAAACAAGTCCGCGTCGCGCGGACTCGCGGTTGTCCGCAGCAGCGGACGCACGGCGGACGCGTGCGTCCGAGCCGCGTCCGCTGGTTCGGCAAATGGCGCCGAAACTGGGCGCCCACGGACGCGCGTCCGGCCTCTCGGCCGTGACGCCGAAACTCCTGGGCGTCGATGGACGCGCGTCCAAGGCCGCGTCCACTCGATTCTGCCCACTTCGGGCAGCAAAAACGGGGTTGTAACGTCCCGATTTTCCACTATTTTCCCATGTGTAAGCATATATGGCCCTAACACAACATATACATGCATAAAGTAACTATGAACATGCATACTAAAATTTTCAAAAAAATCAAAGTATAGTCTTTTGAGCCAACTTGTAGATCCATAAATTTAACACATAATTTTTCATACAAAATTCCTAGTCACATAATCTACTAGCATTTGATTACCTTCAAGTGACTAAGCCTACTTAAGGGATTCCTTACCTTTCTAGAAGATTTTAAAACCGTAGAAGTTGATGATTTCCTCCTTCGAACCTTTCACCAAAGATCCTAAACAAAATCACCATAATAACAACATTTTCATGAACTCTTAGCTTAAACTTAAGTTCTAGGAAGGGTTTAACCGAACAAAACCAAATTTTTTTTTACCTATAATAGAGTACTTGAGTTGAAGAGATAGTTAGGGAGTCCTTGGATCACAATGTAGAAGACTAAGGTTTTTCTTTCCTTCTTCTTTCTTTCCTTATGATTTTCGAAAATGTGGGAGATGAGAGAGGTGATGATGGAGAGTTTAGCTTGTAGCTTAAGGGATCAAGTACACCATGCCATACCTCTTATGACACACCATTAAGGAAATTACCATGTGGTAATTAAGAGTGCCACTTGTCAACTCCCCATGGTAGATCTTAAGGAGTAGAAATGATTTTGCCAGTTTGGGATTAAATCAGATAAAAGTTTGGAGGATTATAACTTAATTCGGAAAAATTCTAACACCAAAATTATCCTACAAAATAATCCCGTCATTAACCGCTAAAATTGGGAATTTTTCGGTATCTCGCAAAATACAGGTACGAAGGTCCGTAACAATTTCACTCTTACAGTCCGTTTAAATTCTCACTTGAACTGAGTAGGAAGTTCACGCTTAATCGTATCATACTCAATAATCCATTTTCTAGGAAAATTCGAACTGTATATAAATCCTTAAAATTTTTACGGTTCGTGACCGGTACGTAGATCGCAGCTTTATTAATAACTAGTCTCACTTATAGCAACCCTTCTGAAGTACCGAGAGATTATTTCATAAATGTCATAGCTTAAAAAAAAATATTTTCGAACCTTAACTTTGTCGGAAAAACCGAGGGGTTACAATTATAGTAACGTAACAAATCCAATTTAGCTTGTAACAAATGTATTAGGCAATTAATAATGGTTTGGCGAATCATTTAAACGTCTAATAATTTCAGTTATTATGTTATTTATTAATATTACAACTTGTTCAATTCATTGTCTGTATTCTTTTGCATTATATACACACACTCACACATATTAAGCACAAATGTATACGTTTAAGAGAACCCACTTTGTAAGGAGAAAACAGAATTAATAAAAAGATGAGTTATAATAAGTTCATTGATGTCTTGTTTGTGCTTATAATTGCTTCCTCTTTATTAGTTTCTGCATGAACTACACCTAGCCTCCCTCTCCCTCTCCATTTCCATCACCTATAGATTTTTTTTTGAAAACCATCACCTATAGATATTCCAGAAGAAATTGCTAAAGCTATGATAAAATTGTATTCAGACATATTATTATTATCCAGATGGTGCTTGGCCCGTATATTTATGGTCAAAAATGAAAATTCGCATAAAACCAGCGACATGTTACTTTCTTAATCAAGATTGTTAGAAACTAAACTTATTAGGACCAAATATTGTATTGTATGTTGCTAGCTAACTATTGCTTAGTAATAAGGTAAAATTTGGTTTTTTTTTTTTGAAAATAGGTAAAATTTGTTTAATTCTCTACAATACACAGATATAATATATATGATACATTTTTATATTATGAGTTATGACATATTCTTTCCTATTAGACAACACCCATCGTTTTCTTTCTTATAGGTGGAAATGTGGAATTATACCATGGATGACGTCACTCTATTATACTCCCTCCGTCCCATTTTACCTGTCTTACTTTCCTTTTTAATCCGTCCCAAAATTTTGTCCACTTTCCTAAAATAAACACTACTATCTCTATATTTTTCCCAAACTACCCTTGTGGCCTTTCAAAACAATCAGAATGCTTTTTTACTTTATTGAAAAATGTGTACCTTTCTTGTGTTTTCCACAATTTACTTTTTCAAACCATTATCTCTTTCATTATGTATTCTGTAAACCCATTTCAGACTTCCTCATGCTTTTCTTTTTCAAACTTAAATCTCTGTGCTCTCATCTCCTTCAACAAAATTAGAAAATATTCATAGACACAATATATACTCCGTAGTCAATAGAGATTCGTTTAGCTACAAGAAAGGAGAATTTTTTTCATCGGTGAGGCGATGGTGCTCAGTTGCGCCACAGAGGAAATCTTGCTAAAGATCTATACAACTTCCATATCATTGATCTAGATCTATGTCCATTTCCATGGCGGATTCCCTTTTTTTTTTTTTTTAAACTCCATGGCGGATTCCTATTTATCTAGTTCTGTGAAGTAGTCTATCACCATTATTTTCATTTTTCTTCAACTCCACTTTTCAAAAACTTTCCATTTCGTTTCCACACCAAAAAAAAAAAAAAAAAAACAAAGAAAGAAACTTCCCATCTTGCGTAATTTGCATTTTGAGGTTTGGCTTTTACAAAATCACAAGCAAGAAGAAACATGCTAGGATGGAAGTGGGTGGTGTTTTAGCAAGAAGGGTAAAATTGGAAAGTGATGTCCTTTTCTATTGTTTCATAAATATGCGTGCTAAAAGTAAAGTGGACAAACAAATCGGGACTGAGGGAGTATAATTTTAATTTGTTTAATTTAATTCTTGTATTTTAAAATAATGTTATAATTAATTAATTAATTAAAAATAATAATTAACACCATTAAATTCAACCATTCACTAATGCCTTCATCAAGTTTTTAAACCCTCACACTGTCATGGAAATAATGTCAAATATAACCGATTAATAAAATAGAAGCGGCAGAGAGCTTAATATGCATTATAAAAAAGCTTGATACAAATAGAAATAAAAGTTAAAAGAAATAAGGTCCAAATTGGTCACTAAACATAACCTGAAAATGTAATTAGGCCACTAAACAAAACAAAAGAAAATAAGTGTAATTAGGTCACTAAACACCCCAAATGTATGCAATCTCACCTTATAGCAGGCTACCATCTATTTCATCAGGTTTCATGCTTACGTGAAAGGTGAGTTAGCATTTTAAATAATTTTTAATAATAAACTTAAAGGTGAGTTAGCATTTTAAATAATTTTTAATAATAAACTTTAAAAAACGGGGTGATTGTCGGCCACCCCTTTTCCCCCTCCTCCTCCGTCGCTGAAGGGGGTGGCATGAGACAAAGGACCTGTCTCACGCCACTCTCTTTAATTTCTCTCATCTAATCAAATCTAGTTTAGGATTGTTTTCTTATTTCATCGTTCAAACGATTTCAACAATAATATCTTCATCAAATATTACTATGGCGTATGTATAAATTAGATGATGGTTGAAACCTATTGTGTTAGTTGTACTGTTTTGAACGGTTAATAGCCGTCATACTTTGCTTCCAAAGATTAAATATTAGCAATAAACTAATATAACAAACACTACAAGCTAAGAAAATAGTGAAATATATATTGATTAAAAAATATATATGAGATGCTTTTGAGTTTTGATAAAAGTTGAAAGTGACGTCCAATGATTGATTAAACGTGTGAATCTAAGATTTGTGTGTATATATATTGCAATAGCGTATAAGATGAATTGAATAGATATTAATATTAACTTCTGAAATCAAACTTTCCCCTTTGTAATAATTATTAAAATATAAATTAAGTTTATATATTGTACGTGTAAGACTTTCCAAATACAATATATATTATATACTGTGGGCCTTAATAATGTGGTGCAAGTGGACTAGGCCCATTAAGTTATAGGTTAGATTGGACATTTAGGTTTAGTCCAATCCACCATTATGCCTATATAAAACTTGCATTGATAGGATGCAGGACATAAAATTATATAGCACCTTAAGTTATGGTACTCATACTCCTCAGAATATACCAGCACACCATCTAGGGTTCTGAGTTAAGTGTGGTTCTGAGTTAAGCGTGAGACAAAACGGACAGTTCAAGAGGCAACACAATAGGGCATCAACTATGGCTGGAGATCAACACGATTTATGCTTCCGGTATTAGGCAACCCAACAGGGCATCAACTATGGCTGGAGATCAACACGATTTATGCTTCCGCTACTACGAGATTAGGTTACTGATTCATTCTATATGTTTAGATAATATTTCTTGATCTTACATTACGTACAATGTAGTTAGTGAATTAAATTATAATAATTATTACTATGCGGACTTCGTTGCCTATGTAATGGTGGGCAATCAATAGCTTGTAGAACATAAAAAGGTAAACTTAGGTTGATATATAGATAGGAAATTAGGAATTAGGAAAAAAAAAAAGACATTTAATGGAAATAAGTTTGTTTAATTAAATTAAATTGGCAATAAATGTTCTTTGACCTTTACCCATTTCAATCTTTCATTGCAAAGGCTATGTTTGGCAAACCTAGCTGAAAAGGTAGCTGAAAGCTGAAAAAGTAGCTGAAAGCTGAAAAGCTATAAGCTCGAAGCTGAAATCTGAAGAGCTGTTATGCTTAAAAGTTTTTGGTAAAATTAGTTTTTTATAAGTTGATAAATGTAAAAAGACTAAAAGGGACATCTTCATAAAATTTAAATAGTTTTAGATTTAAATATGTTTGTTTACATATTAAAATATAAAATAATAAAATCAATATATTTTAATAAAAATATGAAGTAAGAACATATATTTTAAAATATATAAAGTAAACCAAAATATTTATAATTCATAAATTTAGTTCATACAAAAATTATTGTTCAAACGCAAATGTCAAATTGAAATTACAACGAAACATATTGAATTGAAAAGGCCAAAAGAGTTTTAATTGGGAGAGGTAAATGATGTTATTTATTTAAAATAATAAGGATAAAGATAGAAAAAAGTTAAGAAGCTACTAGTTTATTTTTGAAAAACTACCTAAAGTAGCGTTTCAAAATAAGCTCTTATTTTAAGCTAGTAGCTTATTTTGAGAATATTATCAAACAGAGCTTATAGCTTATTAGTAGCTTAAAATAAGCTATAAGCTCCTAAATAAGCTCTGCCAAACAGACTCAAAACATGAGCAAACACAAAATATAATATCATATGCACAAAAAAATATATAATATAATATACTATTAAAGAAAATAATGAATGACACAAAGAATTTCTATAGGTCATTGACTCATTGGTAGGCTTTGTGAAATAATTTTACTTGCATCTCCACCATTTTCTCTACCTTCATTATTACATTGGTTTATTAGTAGAGAAGAGTTTGGTTTTGGTTTGTAATTTTAATCACACATAAATATATTGAGTGCAATCAAAAGATATTTTTTTTCATAAAGCCTAACAATGACATATTCGAAGGTGTGGAATTTTTTTGCATCGTTGATTATTTTCTTTAATACTTCATCCATTTTATTTTATGTGTCTGATTCGGTCAATGAATCTTGACTCAAGTTATTTTTAATTCAACTATTTCATAACATTAATTCAACTATTTCATAACATTAAGTTTAATATTACGGAGTAATATATAATATTTAAATATTTAGAAATTACATTAAAAGTATTATTAAACACACAAAATTAAATTTAAAAATAATTAATAATATCAAAGAAAATAAATAAAGAAGAAATAATTTATTTAATTCATGAATAATAAATAAGAAAGGTAAAATGGAATATAGATTTTATATTGTGTGCGTTGCAATTGAAGATAGAAATGGATAGACCACAAATAACATTTCTTGCCAATTTATTCTAATTGAACAAACTTTCTTTCCCGAAGATGTTTATTTTCTTTTTACCAAATTCCTAATTATTTCTAATTTCTTATCCAAATATGTACCTACATTTACATTTTTATGTTCCGCAATTGCAATAGTGAACTATTGATGGCCTACCATTATATAGGTAATTAATTAAGGAAATTGGCAATTATATTCCTTAAATTACATACATACTTTCTGATGAGACCGGAATGCAACAAATAAATGATCCATCAAAAGTCTCGAGTGGCCCGGTAACAAGATCTAAGTCAAGGAAGATTCAAGAGGCTTTTAACACTTTTGTGCAAACAGATTGGAGTCCAACATCTTTTTGTGAAGAAGAAGATCAATCTGGAAAAATAATTCTATTCAATTGTCTTCACATAAAAACTTTTGAAGACAATTCAGACTTCAGTATCAGATCAAATTTCCCGGTGTGAAATTATTTGCAAGGTGTATTTTTTTTAGGTGGGAAACTACTTTGCAAGAATTGTATTTTTTATTTTTGGGTGGAAATTACTTTTACAAAATGTTGTATTTTAATTTTGGGTGGGAAATTATTTTGTATTTTAATTTTGGGTGGGGAATTATTTTGTATTTTTAATTTTGGGTGGGAATTACTTTTACAAAGTTGTAATTTTTTATTTTGGGTGGGATTAGTGACCTAGAATATTTAATACCTTATTTTCCCATATAAATACCCCATAAACCCAATGGTTTGAGACACACCTTGTAAGAATTCAATTTGAGTGAAATTTCTCTCTTTTCTTTGCATGAGAAGTGCATTGAAGTTTAGGTTGTTTGTGAGAAGCATTCAATCTTGGTAGGCTAGTGAGAAGCTAGTTTATCCCCTTATCTTGTTCTTTATATTCACACACATATCTAAAAACCCAAAAAGAATACTATTACTCATATTATATAGCTAATTTTATTTTTGTATCTTAATTCTAGTGCTAGATTCCTAATACTCTAATTCTTAGCCTTGCTTAATAATCTAAGGGTTGAGAGTATTATTTGTTAGTTTGGTGAGACATTTGTAGAGTTGGGATCTCAAAATCCAAGAGTCTACAAGGTAAGATCCTCTTTTGGACACGAAAGGTTCTTGAGAGCACTTATTGCGGGAAGCAATCCGTGTACGCATCACTTTCCCAGCTTTCTTTTAGCTTCCATCATCACGCACCTACCTTAATTACCTAGCTTCCTCTTGATTCATATATTCAATTCTTTACTCTCTCTCTCTCTCTCTCATCTGATCGATCTAGTTTAGATTTTTTTTTTCTTATTTCATTGCTCTAGTGATTTCAACAACAATATCTTCATCAAATATTACTATGGGATGTTTGGATTAGATGATAGTTGAAACCCTATTGTGTTAATTGTTTTGACAAGTTGGTAGCCGTCATACTTTACTTTTCAAGATTAAATATTAGCTATAAACCAATATAACAAACACTACAAGAAAATAGTAAAAGTTGAAAGTGATGTCCACTGACTAATTGAACTTGTGAATCTAATTTGTGTGTGTATATATTACAATAGCGGATAAAATGAATTGAAAGGATATTAGTATTAACTTGTGAAATTAAATTTTCATCTTTGTAATAATTATTAAAATATAAATTAAATTTATATATTTTACCTACAATTATGAATTAGTAAAAAGAAAAGAAGTTTGTTCAATTAAAATAAATTGGCAATAAATATTTTTTGGTGGTCTACCCATTTCAATCTTTTATTGCAAAATAAGAGCAAACAAATAATATAATATAATATACTATTAAAGAAAATAATTAATGACGTAAAGAATTTCTACACCTTTACATAAATTATTGAGTAATTATTAGGCTTTGGATGTAAGATAGTTTTACTTGTATTTTCACCACTTTCTCTGATCTACCTTTGTTATTACATTGGTTTATTGGTATAAAAGGTTCGGTTTGTAAGTTTAATCACGCATGAATATGTTGAGTGCAACCCAAACACAGAGCAAGTAGAGCTTACTAGCCCCTTTTAACAATTGCCGAGCTTCAGGACCTGAAAACCCTCCTCAATGAGTCAATGGTGGTCGTGCCACGTACAATGCTCATCACCGTAGTCTTGGATCGATTATCGACCGTCACAAAGGGAAATTGGATTAGGTTACACCTCTATTCTTTAAAAGCCTCGATCGCTCTTCCATTCAGCCCCTTTTTGGCACCTTTCCTCCAACACTATGGGGTCACACTTGTAACACCCTAATTAAACTATGTTTCATAAAAATTCTTATTTTATTAAACTTCAAAACTAAAAGTATATATTTAATTTAATTCCTATAATAATTTTTGTTAAATGAGCGTATAAGTAAAATATTTTAAACTCTTTATTTTACATGATTTAGTATAAAATATTTATATATTTATTATGGTTTTAAAAGCCCTAATGAATAAATTTGTTTATCAAAATTTGATCCAAAAGCCCGAGACGAACCTACAAGTCATTTTACATTATCAAATTCCTTAAGCCAAATGATTTTAATTCTAAGTCTATGCCTATTTTAAATTTCTAATCCAATACTTTATTTAGTTGAGCACAAATCTTTAACTCATGTGCCATGTCTTCTACTCTAAATATTTTAAATTACATTTTTACCCTCAAAACCCGTATATATATAAACATATGTATGTACATTGTATCAGCCCCAAATTAGTATGTAAGCCTCTCCTTTGTCTCTTTCTCTCGTCTCTCTGCCTCTCGACTCTCTCTTCCGTTCGACGAGCAGGTGGCAGATAGTGGTGGCCGACGGTGTTGAGGTGAGATTAGATTAAGTTATTGTTAATAATTAGATAAAGATTATGGAATTATTATGTTAATTACTGATGAAGACTAGGGAGTGATTATGATTAATGGTATCATGGACTAATTATGGATTACGAATGTTAATAATAATTATGGGCTATGATGATGGACTGATGATAATGGAATTAGTAGTGTGCATTTGTGAAGTAATTACTATGACAGTATTAAATGATGGGTTTTGTTGTCCAAAGAGAAAATGGGCACATTTACCTTCAAGTGAGTTCTCAAAACAAAAAATTGTACTAATAACCAAATTCTTTTATTAATTTTCTTATTATATATATATATATATATATATATATATATATATATATATATAATCAAAGTTTAATTCTAATATTTTGATTTTTAATTCAGGGAGGAGGATGGTGTATGAGTAATGACGCATATTCTACTCCCGACTTCTCTATTGAGAGTTGCCCGAGTCGTGTGGTCAGTGACTTGGGTTCTAGTCTCAACATGACACGTCTCGAATTTAAAGGCTTTTTTGGTACAAGTGCAAACAACACTTATTTTTATAAGTGGAATCGAGTTGTTATCCCGTATTGTGATGAATGGTCATTCGTGGGAGATGTTGAACAACCTAATTCGGTATGCATCTCAGCTTTCATCAGTTAAAATAGAGATACACCTCATATGTATATAAGCATTGTCCATTTCTATTAGGTCACTAAACTCTACTATAGAGGAGCAAGGATTTTCCAAGTGGTTGCAGATGAGTTAATGGTAAAGGGAATGAAAGTTGCCAAAAATATAATGTAACTTTCTAAACTTGGTTATATTTTTATTTTAGGGAACAATATATAGTTACAATAGCATAAAACTTTTCATTTGTTTGATAATAGGTCATTTTTGCCGGCGGTTTTGCAGGTGGATTAGGCGTGTCGGTACACTGTGATTCACTTTACCAGTCGATTTTCAAAAGGTGTTAAGAGTAAAATGCCTTTTAGATAGTTCTCTCTTTCTTGTCGTGTAAGACTAATTGTTATAATACAAAAATTTTGTAAGAAAATACATATGGTATGTTTGATTAATGTGGTTCTCAAATTTATATGATTATCTTAATAGGAAAGATCCCCAGCATGCAAAATTCTTTAAGGCAGTTTTTAGCGATGTAGTTGGTCTGTATGTAATAATTCTCTCCTCCTTCCCTCCTTACTTTTGTGTGTTTATATTTAATATTTTTTTTTATTTCTGACAAGAAATTGATTTTGAATTTTATTTAGCAACCAAACAAGGTATTACCTATAGAGTGCACTTCAAAAACAAGGCATTTTGAAGTGCACTCTACAGGTAATGCCTTGTTTGGTTGCTAAATAAAATCCAAAATCAATTTCTCGTCAGAAATAAAAAAAAATGTTAAATATAAACACACAAAAGCCAGGATGGAAGGAGGAGAAAATTATTACATTCAGAACAATTACATCGCTAAAAACAGCCTTAAAGAATTTTGCATGCTGGAGATCTTTCCTGTTAAGATAATCATATATATATATTTGAGAATCACATTAATCTAACATACCATATGTATTTTCTTACAAAATTTATGTATTATAACAATTAGTCTTACACGACAAGAAAGAGAGAACTATCTGAAAGGCATTTTACTCTTAACACCTTTTGATATGAGGAAGCTATTTGGAGTTTGCACAATGGAAGATTCACTTTGAAGACTTAGAAAATATGTCTAAACTAATTAGTTTAAGAGAAGGAATATTGAATAAATGCCATCAATATTCTTGTGGTAATTTTATATTATGTCCTATCCCGAAATTTGTTTAGAGATGTTAGTGGTCAAAGTGTTTTGTGTCTTGTTATATTTCGATCATCTAAAATAATATTGTATATAGAAAATATTTAACAATAAATTACTTTGACATCCTTTATTTAGCTTGTTCAAATACAATGGTGATTGATAAAAACTTACCGTATAAAAAAGAGAGAAGAAAATAAGAACTTTTGTCGCTAATTAAAATTTTTCTTCTTATTTGAACCTACCCTACACTAAACTGGCCGCTATATAAGTGTATTTTTTTTTTGGTGATGACTATATAAGTGTATTGCATACATGATACCACGTACACTCTATCTAGCTAGCTTATTGCCTCCCGTTCATCGTTAATTATGAATTTAGTCAATTATTAATATTTATTTTAATTATAGAATAAACTTCAAGAAGAGGGAGAGAAGAATAAAGAAAAGATTTCAGTTGTACATCTACCACTTGTTGAGCATTTTAATTTGGTCTTAAAAAAAAAAAAGTCAAGCTATGCACGTGATTTAGGTATTAAGGGGATAACTTCACAGGCCCCCAAAAAAAAAAAATTCTTCTTCAAGTAGCTAGAAATAAAAGCTTAAGCGTGAAAAAAATTTAGAAGAATAAGTTACAAGATTTAAAGAAATTGCACAAGTTGCTTTAGATAAACAAGCTGCTGAAATCAAGCAATTTTCTGCTCACTTAGCAAGCAAACAAGGACTTCAAATATGCTAAGCAATACATCTCCATCAATTACCTCAAGTGAAGAATAATCAAAACATTTTATTTTAAAAAGTTTTTATTTAGATTCTATTGTATTTCTTAAAACATATATTTGTTAGACAATGAGGTATATATATATATATATATATATATATATATATATATATATATATATATATATATATATATAT